>NC_136903.1:91359080-91399080 GCF_949606895.1 Notothenia rossii
CTTGAAAAAAACCCTATAAAAGATAAGCTACAAATAAATTTGATTAAAATATAATGTAAATTGTAAAAAAAGGACACACCCAGGGTATCCATATTAACATGCATTATATTTAATTCCGTGGGGAAATTATATTTATCGATAAAAGTAGAGTTTAGTAGATCTGGCATTTTGAATTTAACCGAAAAGAGCAGACAAGTTTTTATTTCGTTCATGGAAATGTAGAGGCGTTTCTTATATTTGCAAATAAGAAAGTCTTTGTTTCCAGTAAACCTGTGAGATCAAACTGTGAAAAGAAACCCTTTTAATTCATAATATCTTTAACTGTTATTATAGGATCTATGTTCTGTGCGTGTTTAAAGGATAAAACAACGTGCAGTTTTTATTGCTGTTGAAGAAAGAGTAGTAAAGGGATAAAGACCGGGCAAAAGTGAATTTAGATTATTTATTTGTATTTGAGATTAACACTGACTGACGACGAGCTCTTTGTTGACATGTCTTGGTTGTTTGTAAGGAATGGAAATTCTGCTCTGATCTCACGACGTGAAAAAACGTCTCATTTCCAGCAGAAAAATATTAAAAACTCCTTCCACGGTGACGAGGGGCAATAATCCGGACACAAATCATTTCTCCGACTGAAAGGAAGCAAAAAGCATGTCGAGCCCCAAGAACTCTGGGAAATATTTATTCATCATCACCGTGCTTCCTCTAAAAATAAAATAGAGAAGATCTCAGACATCATCGTCGTCCTCCAGGAACTTTGATCAGAGTTCAGTCGACTCAGCCTTAACAGAGAGAAATGAAGCTTTAAAAAGAGAGAGGGGGGGGGGGGTATATTGTGTAATGTCGTCCCGTCAGGAGAACCATCGGTCGCTGAGCGCCTGCATGGCCCGACTGTCATCATCCGAAGGGCTCACTGCGAACAAAAACACAACACAATTGTATTTTATAAAAAAAAAAAAGAGCATGAAAGAGTCCTTATTCTGCTTTTTCAGGGTTTCCCCTCTCCTGTAGTTTGTTGTATAGGTCTGCAAAGAGACAACACTATAGAAGCTCCAACACTTTGTACGTGATAGCTAAGGGGCGCCTCTAAGCTGGTTGACCAATCACAACAGAGCCGGCCAGCTAACCAATCAGAGCAGCTCTGGTTTCAGACAGAGGGTGAAAAGAGGTATGAGAACAATAAAGAGCTTTTTGAACATTAAAGCATGGAGACATGTCCCATACTGATATACACCTGAACATCAGCAGGAGAGGACTCTTTAAAGTAGAGACACTACATACTGATATACACCTGGACATCAGCAGGAGAGGACTCTTTAAAGTAGAGACACTACATACTGATATACACTTGAACATCAGCAGGAGAGGACTCTTTAAAGTAGAGACACTACATACTGATATACACCTGAACATCAGCAGGAGAGGACTCTTTAAAGTAGAGACACTACATACTGATATACACCTGAACATCAGCAGGAGAGGACTCTTTAAAGTAGAGACACTACATACTGATATACACCTGAACATCAGCAGGAGAGGACTCTTTAAAGTAGAGACACTACATACTGATATACACCTGAACATCAGCAGGAGAGGACTCTTTAAAGTAGAGACACTGCATACTGATATACACCTGAACATCAGCAGGAGAGGACTCTTTAAAGTAGAGACACTACATACTGATATACACCTGAACATCAGCTGGAGAGGACTCTTTAAAGTAGAGACACTACATACTGAAATACACCTGAACATCAGCAGGAGAGGACTCTTTAAAGTAGAGACACTACATACTGATATACACCTGAACATCAGCAGGAGAGGACTCTTTAAAGTAGAGACACTACATACTGAAATACACCTGAACATCAGCAGGAGAGGACTCTTTAAAGTAGAGACACTACATACTGATATACACCTGAACATCAGCTGGAGAGGACTCTTTAAAGTAGAGACACTACATACTGATATACACCTGAACATCAGCAGGAGAGGACTCTTTAAAGTAGAGACACCACATACTGATATACACCTGAACATCAGCAGGAGAGGACTCTTTAAAGTAGAGACACTACATACTGATATACACCTGAACATCAGCAGGAGAGGACTCTTTAAAGTAGAGACACTACATACTGATATACACCTGAACATCAGCAGGAGAGGACTCTTTAAAGTAGAGACACTACATACTGATATACACCTGAACATCAGCAGGAGAGGACTCTTTAAAGTAGAGACACTACATACTGATATACACCTGAACATCAGCAGGAGAGGACTCTTTAAAGTAGAGACACTACATACTGATATACACCTGAACATCAGCAGGAGAGGACTCTTTAAAGTAGAGACACTACATACTGATATACACCTGAACATCAGCAGGAGAGGACTCTTTAAAGTAGAGACACTACATACTGATACACACCTGAACATCAGCAGGAGAGGACTCTTTAAAGTAGAGACACTACATACTGATACACACCTGAACATCAGCAGGAGAGGACTCTTTAAAGTAGAGGCACTACATACTGATATACACCTGAACATCAGCAGGAGAGGACTCTTTAAAGTAGAGACACTACATACTGATATACACCTGAACATCAGCAGGAGAGGACTCTTTAAAGTAGAGACACTACATACTGATACACACCTGAACATCAGCAGGAGAGGACTCTTTAAAGTAGAGACACTACATACTGATACACACCTGAACATCAGCAGGAGAGGACTCTTTAAAGTAGAGGCACTACATACTGATATACACCTGAACATCAGCAGGAGAGGACTCTTTAAAGTAGAGACACTACATACTGATATACACCTGAACATCAGCAGGAGAGGACTCTTTAAAGTAGAGACACTACATACTGATATACACCTGAACATCAGCAGGAGAGGACTCTTTAAAGTAGAGACACTACATACTGATATACACCTGAACATCAGCAGGAGAGGACTCTTTAAAGTAGAGACACTACATACTGATATACACCTGAACATCAGCAGGAGAGGACTCTTTAAAGTAGAGACACTACATACTGATATACAACTGAACATCAGCAGGAGAGGACTCTTTAAAGTAGAGACACTACATACTGATATACACCTGAACACCAGCAGGAGAGGACTCTTTAAAGTAGAGACACTACATACTGATATACACCTGAACATCAGCAGGAGAGGACTCTTTAAAGTAGAGACACTACATACTGATATACACCTGAACATCAGCAGGAGAGGACTCTTTAAAGTAGAGACACTACATACTGATATACACCTGAACATCAGCAGGAGAGGACTCTTTAAAGTAGAGACACTACATACTGATATACACCTGAACATCAGCAGGAGAGCACTCTTTAAAGTAGAGACACTACAAACTGATATACACCTGAACATCAGCAGGAGAGGACTCTTTAAAGTAGAGACACTAATGATACTACTGTTACTCACAATCAAAGGGGTTCTCAAATGATGATCCGGATCCATCAGTAGTTCTGAACGAATCGTCCGTGTCTACTGAAGCATCTTCATTGTCATCATCATCACTGTCGTCACTGTTAAGAAGAATATCTCTAATCTGAGGAGAGCAATAACAAATCATCACTGAGGATCCTTCATAACCAAATCTAACCTTATATGTTACATTCTTCTGGTATCAGTACTTTACTCCAATACTTATATTTCTGACGACTTTTAACTGTGAGGTTTTTAACTCAAATACCTGTACTTTCTACTTCTTACATGTTGAACTCAAATACCTGTACTTTCTACTTCTTACATGTTGAACTCAAATACCTGTACTTTCTACTTCTTACATGTTGAACACAAATACCTGTACTTTCTACTTCTTACATGTTGAACACAAATACCTGTACTTTCTACTTCTCACATGTTGAACACAAATACCTGTACTTTCTACTTCTCACATGTTGAACACAAATACCTGTACTTTCTACTTCTCACATGTTGAACACAAATACCTGTACTTTCTACTTCTTACATGTTGAACTCAAATACCTGTACTTTCTACTTCTTACATGTTGAACCCAAATACCTGTACTTTCTACTTCTTACATGTTGAACACAAATACCTGTACTTTCTACTTCTTACATGTTGAACTCAAATACCTGTACTTTCTACTTCTCACATGTTGAACACAAATACCTGTACTTTCTACTTCTTACATGTTGAACTCAAATACCTGTACTTTCTACTTCTTACATGTTGAACACAAATACCTGTACTTTCTACTTCTTACATGTTGAACACAAATATCTGTACTTTCTACTTCTCACATGTTGAACACAAATACCTGTACTTTCTACTTCTTACATGTTGAACACAAATACCTGTACTTTCTACTTCTTACATGTTGAACTCAAATACCTGTACTTTCTACTTCTAACATGTTGAACTCAAATATCTGTACTTTCTACTTCTCACATGTTGAACACAAATACCTGTACTTTCTACTTCTTACATGTTGAACTCAAATACCTGTACTTTCTACTTCTTACATGTTGAACACAAATATCTGTACTTTCTACTTCTTACATGTTGAACACAAATACCTGTACTTTCTACTTCTTACATGTTGAACACAAATACCTGTACTTTCTACTTCTTACATGTTGAACTCAAATACCTGTACTTTCTACTTCTTACATGTTGAACACAAATACCTGTACTTTCTACTTCTTACATGTTGAACACAAATATCTGTACTTTCTACTTCTTACATGTTGAACACAAATACCTGTACTTTCTACTTCTTACATGTTGAACACAAATACCTGTACTTTCTACTTCTTACATGTTGAACTCAAATACCTGTACTTTCTACTTCTTACATGTTGAACTCAAATACCTGTACTTTCTACTTCTTACATGTTGAACTCAAATACCTGTACTTTCTACTTCTTACATGTTGAACTCAAATACCTGTACTTTCTGCTTCTTACATGTTGAACACAAATACCTGTACTTTCTACTTCTCTCATTTTCCAAACAGGCTGGTTCCTTTAGTCTGAATGTGTGTTTGGTGGCGTGATCATTATTATTTAGAGTCATTGCGTGCCTATTGATTTGAACACGATCCGTGTATCCATCATTTCCTGGTCTTCTCTAAAGAAGAGGGACTAATGGAAACGTTGTCATGTTGCTGTTGGTCACCACGGAAACATTCATTAGCTAACAATGACATTATTGTTCTATTAATATAAAGGGAGGTCAGGTACTCTTTAAAACAGCTGCTAGTTATGGGTACTTTTTACTGAAGTACATTTCAAAGCCTCTTTACTTTGACTTGAGTAAAGAAGTTTAGTCAGTACTTCTACTTTCACCAGAGTATTTTAAACACGAGTATCTTTACTTCTACTTGAGGAAAGGATGTGTGTCCTCTGCCCTCTCTGCAGTGTTATCCATATACTCCTCACCTCCTGCTCTGTGGGGGAGTTTCCTCCCTCGTCGTTCTCCGGGTTGTCTCCTTCGGCGAGTACCTCGATCAGAGGGTCGGTGTCCATGTCGTCATCGTCGTCATCATCGTCATCGTCCGAGTCCGAGGAGTCGTCATCGTCCTGATCATCGTCCTGCCACGACACATTACACGCATTAAAATAAAAACGCTACAAAGATAGGCCTAATGCATTTTTATATTTAGATTAAAAGCACCAGGTGTGACCTTAACCAGTTATTAAGACGTGACGGGAGCTTCTTGCTAACCAGCTTTATAACTCCAACAATTTCACATGTCCTTTTACTCTTTGTACATTTGTATATTTGTTGCTATGTTTGTCAAAAAAAACATGAATAATAAATGATTGAATAACCTCCGAGTAATTTCCTTGTAAATTAAATCACTTTCATTTTTAGAGAATCTACAGATTTTTCACTTCAGGGTTTTGTGTGAACCGGGTAACGGGCACGCTGCGCCCTCGCACCAAAATACAGAATTTCCCCGTAAAATGTTAAAGTGATCAGAAAACAATATCTCTGTTCGTCATAAACTGCAATGACTCCCGAAATCTGAGCATCAAACAGAGCGTCGGGCGGCAGAGACAGCTTTGTTTTTACGGAGCTCCGAATTCACGTTGTTGTTTACGTCACATTGTTGTTTACGTCAGGAGACTTCTTGTATACGAGCGTCATGTTGATATATCTTATAAACAAGACCAGAGACACAGCACTCACATCTTTCTAGAACAAATCCCTGATCTTTTCTCAAAAAAAGTATTACTACATTATTACAGGTTTCTGATATATGTGTGATTTTGCTTCTTGAAAATAACCACTTTTATTTTAGATAACACACAGTTTTTTCGCTGGTCCGTATATATTGAGGGATTTACACACAAACCATTTCAGCTTTGTTCGTCTCACCTGGTCGTCATCGTCGTCTCCCTCCTCGGCCAGTTTGTGTCTCCCAACCTCGTACAGACGGCACACTGTGTCCAGACTCACTGTGTCCTGGTTCTACACACACAGAGAATTAAATACACACAGAGAATTAAATACACACAGAGCGAGAGTTAAATACACACACACACACACACACAGTTAAATACACACGTAGTTAAATACACACACACACACACACACACACACACACACACAGTTAAATACACACACACACACACACACACACACACACAGTTAAATACACACACACACACACACACACACACACACACACACACACACACACACACACACACACAGTTAAATACACACACACACACAGTTAAATACACACACACACAGAGAATTAAATACACACAGAGCGAGAGTTAAATACACACACACACACACAGTTAAATACACAGTTACACAGTTACACACACACACACACACACACACACACACACACACACACACACACACACACACACACACACACACACACACACACACACACACACACACACACACACACACACACACACACACACACACACACACACACACACACACACACACACACACACACACACACACACACACACACACACACACACACACACACACACACACACACACACACACACACACACACACACACACACACACATTCTAATAAGGGGAAACATGGAGGGTATATTTCATAAATGTTATAGAAATACGTTTCTAAGAATTGTTAGATAATGTTCTCATCATGAATTGCCCCGTGACACAGGGACAGGTGTGCGTTCATCATGACGTGGAACAGGTAAAGCTGCCTCGGAGCACCTGTCATCCATCATAATCATCATTAAATGCTCACGTAGTTTCTACATTTTTACGGCGACAAATTGATTTATTTATTGCATTTATAATGAATGCAGATTTCTTTAAATGTATTTCACGTCTACACCACTTTAGTAAACCAGGTTACCACTGAAGTAAAAACAAGTGATCGCAGCGGTAAAACTCCAGGAAGTAACCAAAGATGAAAGGTTGCTTTAGTTTGGCGTGAACACAACAACATTTATTATATATTTTATATTTATATATATATTTGAAGTATTACCTCGATGACAGCCAGGTAGCAGTCCTTGGTGTCGGTGCACAGGTCAAAGATGTTCCTCTTCACATCCACTGTGGCTGAGGAACAAACCAAAAAACAAACTGAGTTACAAAACTAAATCAACTGAAGCTACTCATTTTTAAATGTAATTATTATTCAGAAACCTCATGAAGAAAGCAAAGACTATAGGTGATTTAAAATCTCTCCAAAAATGGACTTTAGATTCTCTTTTCTAGTTTATAATAAATGTTTAAGAGCCCGGAAAAGCCCAGGACAGCTCCTCCAACTTCAGGGTGCAGAGGGTAGTTGACCAATGAGATTTGAGTCTGCAGTAAACAGGAAGTGCAGCCTACCAATGGGCTTGTAGTCCGTGGCATCGAAGGTCCTGAAGGAGGAGCCGAAGGGACTCTTCATCTGCTGATCCATGGCTTCGTCCTCATCATCGGCCTGCAGCATCGCTGTGTGAGTGTGAGTGTGAGTGTGTGTGTGTGTGTGTGTGTGTGTGTGTGTGTGTGTGTGTGTGTGTGTGTGTGAGTGTGTGTGAGAGAGGGGGTAAAGCATAAGATGTCAGAAACAACAGCAGAACTGTTCTTTGATAATTATCTCGTTCATTCAGAAAAAACAGGACACATATTTTCTTTCTCAAACTCCCTTAGAGAATCACATGAGGTGGCCTTGGCTTGTGTGTGTATGTGTGTGTGTGTGTGTGTGTGTGTGTGTGTGTGTGTGTGTGTGTGTGTGTGTGTGTGTGTGTGTGTGTGTGTGTGTGTGTGTGTGTGTGTGTACACTCAAGGACCCGACACAGCACAGTCTGAGACACTCTCTAGGACCCATGGAAACCAATGAGGTCGCACCAGGTTGACTGGAACCCTGGAGCTTTGCCCCCTCGGTGCGGGGCGTGTGTTGCTGTGAACGCAGTCTGAGAGCTCTGAAGTGAACGTACCTCCATACATGATGGTGGCGTTGCTGTTGAACACCAGTCTGCACTGATCCAGAGCGGGGACGGTGTGCAGCAGGTGGAATGTCCTCAGGTCCCACTGGGGGGGGGGGTCAAGGAACACATACAGAACCGGTTCTACAGCAGAACTACAGAACAACTAATTATATACTAATAAAGGGCTGGCTTATCTAAAGCCAGTTGAGTAGCACTTGAAATGTTTGGCTCTATGAAACCTGATGAACTTATATGATTCTGTTTTCTTCAAGTTTGTACTTTGTTGGTCGAACTCACTTATTGTAAGTGGCTTTGGATAAAAGCCTCAGCTAAATGCAATGTGATGTAAAATAAAAAATAAAATCATAATTATCCTAAAGGTTCACATATATTTGTATAAACAGTGCTGGCAAACAATATATCTTATGATGACAGAAATCTAAATTGTCCAACGAATACAAAAGTTCAAAAATGAATAGTTAAAGAAATTGGCGGAGAAATTGTCCGAGACTAGCGTTTAAAAGCACGTACATGTTTACACCTTTTTAAAGGCATGTGTACGCATTTATGAATGGAGCTAGTCCGTCTGGTTTACCCTTCAGGACTTAAGCTAAGCTAACTTTGCCCATTCATAAATAGCCAAGCCATGAGAAGCCTCTTGGTTTCCATTAAGTCTTCATCATTTCTAGGCAAGGCAAGTTTAGAATAAAGTGCATTATTATCATCATGAATGAGAGGATACGATCTCGGTGTTGATGATGACCTCCAGGCCGTTGGGGTGGAAGTCTCCGCTGATGTTCATGTTGAACTTGTCAAACTTGTGAATGGCTCGTGAGTTTCGGACGTCCCAAAGCACGCCGTCGTTCAGCACCAGGTCGTCGCTGGGGTTAAAGGTTGCGCAGTTCCTCTTGTAGTTGTTGGCCAGCGAAGGGTCGTTCAGCGTCAGGGTCTTCACGCCCGTCTGGATGTCGTAGATCTGAATCAGAAAGAAATATTAACAAGGTTTTAAAAATCCACTTTTCTACATAAACATGTGTCCCCTCTGTGTTCAGAGACTCTGGAAGTGTCAGGAACAAAGACCCCTGTGATATACTGTTGATAAAGGAGGATTATAGGGGAGAGAAACGTCCAAAGAAAGAATCCAAATGTTCCTTGATGACACATTTTAAAAAGGCCATTGTGTTTGTATTTGATACAGATGTTGTATAATGTAATAATGAAAACAAGGGACCAGAATATAAGTTAATAAGGAGGTCCGTCTTAGTGATTTCTGATTCGCCCCAATGCCACGAGCTACAAAACAAACGAGACAGAGAAAACTGAATAAAAGATGAAATGTTGAAAAATTGTGTTTAAGATGTAAAATAATATCCAAATAACATTTTGTGGGACCTACGTGAGCGACCTGGTCCTTGGTGCCGATGACTCGGTCCTGAGAGTGTTTACTGAACTCCACGTAGTGATCGTCCACAAACGAGTTCCTGCAAACAGTGAGAAACAGTGAGTGTGTGTGTGTGTGTGTGTGTGTGTGTGTGTGTGTGTGTGTGCGTGCGTGCGTACGTGTGAGTGTGTGTGTGTGTGTGTGTGTGTGTGTGCGTGCGTGTGTGTGTGTGTGTCACTGTTTTTACTTGAGGGTGAAGACACTGTCTATACTCCAGAGAGCAGATAACGGGACGCTCCAGGAGGCAGAGGTGAGCAGCAGCTTCCCATCCTGAGAAACACAAACATACACGTTACTTTCAATATGTTGGGAAATCCTGAATGTCCTCTTCCAATATGAGAGTAACATGATCGCAGAAGCCGCTTTCACGCCGCGTACTTTGCTGTACTTATTGCCGGCACTTATAACCCAGGGCACTAAGTACCAATTTAGAGTACTTTTCCCTGAGGGAAGATTACGCAAATGAGCTGCTGACGTCACCTCGTCTTCTTCTGCTTTGGGTTTACTGGCAGGCCGCAAACAACTTCATGGCGTATACTGCCACCCGAAGTCCCCGGCCGGAAGTCCCCGGAGTTGGGGAAGGCTTCAGTCGAAGCTGCTGGGAGTCCCAGCAGCTTCTACTGAAGCCTTCCGAGTAAATTGCCAGAACGCAGACACCTCCTCATCTCCACCGCTCCATGTTTTTTTTGTGTTGCCATAAGTTAGTCTCTCTGCGTTGGTGCGCGGGGCTAATGCTAATGATGCTAATGCTAATAATGCTACTGCCAGCAAATACAATATGGCCGCTTCAAAAAACTTTTCAGAGTTTCACGGGCGTGGTTTGCAATTCGCCCAGCCAATAGAAATTGGTACTTTTTTCTCCCCAGGTTAGTACCACCTCTCTAGCAGGGACTAAAAATGGGGGTAAAAGTTCCCGGCACTCAGTAGTCTTTGCGGTGTGAACGCGACATAAGCGGTACTAACGGAACTAAACGGGGAAAGTACGGGGAAAAGTAGCTGTGTACATGACAGGAAAAAAACAAACAAAAAAAAAAAAATATATAATAATATTAGTTATATTTGCTTCAAGAATAACGAGGACATCCCTTAAATCCTTTGCTGGGTTTTCTAAAACTAAACAGAACTATTTTAACACTAGACTTTGTGTTGTGTGTCAGTGACGCACCCTGGAGGGCTCCAGGTGTGTGATGGCGGAGGTGTGGCAGGTGTAGTTGGCCTCCTCCTCCCCGGAGAACACGTTGTAGAACTTGAGGTGTCCGGAGCAGGTTCCCAGCATCAGGAAGCGCTCCCGGGCGGAGAAGGCGCAGCAGGTGAAGCCGCTCTCGTCTCCGTCGCCCTCGTGGAACACCGACATCGGGCGAAACCTGAACACAGAGCGAGAAAACGGCTTTTTAAAACCTGTTTTGTTATTTAGCTTGTTCAGCACCTGGTGGATCGGGACTCCCACCTGGATCTTTTGACATTTCCTTTGTATATAGATATGCACATTATCTATTCTAACATTTGGACTCTCTACGTTGTAAATGTATTATCTTTATTTTATAAAACACCACGTCCATTGCCATCTCTCCTCCGTCACACCCCCTTCTAAACAGTTGTCATTATAACCAATGGGTTGTTTGGACTCCCTGAGTGTGCTTCCTACCTGCTGAAGATGAGGTGCCGGTCCAGCCCCCCCCGGTCCACCCCCCCGTGCCTCGGGTACAGGCCCCGCCCCCCAAGCCGGGCGCTGAAGTTGGGTTCGGCCATGCGGCGCTGCGTGGGCTCGGGGCAGCGGTGGGGGGTGAAGAGGGAGAAGGGGGGGCAGGTGGTGACGGGGTTAATGCAGCGCGCATGCTGTTCCCTCAGGAACTCTGTGATGATGCTGTCCAGGGAGGGGGGCGAGGGGGGGGCGAGGGGGGGCTGCATCTTCATGGCCGGAGTCTGAAACACAGAAGAAGAAGAGAGGATATATTCTTTAGTCAAAATCAACTTTAGAACTTATGGACAGAGAGATCGAAATACCGTTTAACACAATCCCGAATACAAGAACAAATATATATAACATGATACACATGATAACATATAGGACATAAAACAAATAGATTTGCCTCTTCATGGCTGGAGTCTGAAACCAGAGTAGGAGAGAGGATGTTCTGAGCAATGTTGCCGCTTATGTGCGACCGCTTTAAGAGATTTAAAGCTCTCCTATCGTGCAAAATGCACTTTTATTGATGTCTTCTCAACATCACCATGTGTCCCCGGTGTGTCAGGAGACTCACAAAGTGTCAGGAAATAAAACCCTCTCTCTTTTCCTCTGTACCCACATCTCTAAAAACGGGGGAACAACGGAGCTGATCCAGATTTGCGGCCGATATGACGTAACATCTGAAATGTGGACGGCCTCTATTATTATTATTAAATATTAAAGTGGAACTTTAGTGAGTGTTGGTGTCATTAGAAAATAAATAAATAAAAAGACACACCTATATTGAATTAATAAACTAAATCAGGGGTCAATAAGTGCAAAATATTTACATTGTATTTTCGGATCCTGAACGAGACCGCCGCCAGAGCGCGTCTCCCCGTTACCTGCAGAAGGAAGCCATGCACCCAACGCAGCCCCGCTCTCTTTATCTCCAGTTGACTTTCTGCCGCTTTCCTCCGTGGTCTAGAGCTGATCGTTTCATCACGGAGGAAAGCACTTCACTAATTTCAGTACCCATAAGGAGCTGTACAAATGCCGCAGTTTTTGCGTGGCTGTGTCTTTAGATGAAAGCCCAGTGGCGATCTGCTCATCTCTCATTGAAATAATATCCTACAAAGGGGCGGACTGGCCATCTGTGTTCTGGAGAATCACAGAACGGACGGTCATCATTATTATTATGCCGTTTAAACCAATTATTGAAATTAGTTTAAACGGCATCATGTAAGCTGCGATGACAGGTGAAAGAGGTCCACACACTGCCACACAACCAATGTAGGCCCCCCCCCCCCCCCCCAGGGCTGCGTGAGTTCAGCTGTGCTCTTCCCTCTCTACACTGATGATTGTCGTACCAACACACCAAATCAAGTCATCATGAAGTACTCTGATGATACTGCAATAATATCTCTGCTCAGTAACACAGACGACCCTGAGCTGCACCGACAGGCTGTCCATCAGGTGGTGGAGTGGACTGATAGCAATGCTCTTGAGATCAACACCAAGAAAACTGAGGAAATCCTTTTTGGCTCACCATCTGACTCCCACAAAGTCCCCATGGTCATCCATACAGACGAAATCAAGCAGGGAGTTTCATACAGACACTTGGGTGTAATGATTGACCACCTGCTGTCATGGAAGCATCACATTGAGTATCTGAGCAAAAGGACAAAACAAAGAATTTATTTTCTCCGCCGTCTTAGGTCTTTTGGGACGAGCAGAGAAATTCTTCTGTTGTTCTTTACATCTGTGATCATGTCTATTCTGCAGCAATACCACCTGGTACAAATGTTTGTCAGCAGCTTTAAAATCAAAACTGCTCCACCTGTTAAAAATCTGCTCAAAGATTGTTGGTCGTCAGAGACTCTATGACTCAGCCTATCAACCTAGTGAGACTTTCCAACAACATCATCTCTGACCCAAACCATGTTCTGAACACTGAGTATGAACTGCTACCATCTAATCGGAGATACAGGGTCCCACCATTCAATAAGGTCAGACTGAAGCACTCCTTCGTGCATCAGTCAACCCTCACAGTAAATACAGAGCTGATCCCAGATCAGATGCACGCTGAAGGTTCTTTGAGCAGCTCTTCTCTCACTGATTGTGCTGTTATGTTAAATGTTTGTTGTTTGTGTTTCATGTATTGTGTCTGTGTCCATGTTGGACATGGAGCCGCTGTGACGCAAGTAAAATTTCAGACTTGATCTGACCAATAAAGTAATATCGTATCGTTATCGTATCGTATGCTTCCCCGCAGCGAGGGTCCCCCCCCACCGTTGACAATTCACGATCGTCACTACACTGATCACAATTTTTTTTTTTTTTTAAATGGCACTACATATCGAAAAGGTTGCCGACCCCTGAACTAAATAAATAAAAAGACACAGCCTGAAACAAAGTGCACAAAATAAAAACATGTAAAATAAAAACATGGCCTCCCTGACCTGTATGAAGGCACCGTGGTCCGACTTCTGCTTCAGCGCCCTCAGTCTCCTCCCAGAGTTACAGATCGCAGGCGGGCGTTCTCGAGAAAACAGAATCCGACCCGAAAGAAGAGACGCTGGCGAGGGGGAGGAGAGGACGAGGGAGCGAATGGGAGTGGAGGAGGAGGAGGCAACAGCCAATGAGGACGCAGGAGAAGAGCCAACATGGCCGCCGCCGATACGACCTGCTGAGCAAGGCAAGGCAAGTTCATTAATACAGCACCTTTCAACACAAGGCAATTCAAAGTGCTTTACAAACATGAAAGACATTAAGAAACACATTATAACATGGAGGAAGAGGAGGAGGAGGAAGAGGAGGAGGAGGAGGAGACAAACAAATATGGATGTTAAGAACGACAAATAATAAAAGTTGACCTTGTCTGTCCGAGCGGTGACTCCTGCAGATCAGGGGAGGGGAGGAGGGGAGGTTGGCCTCCCTGACGAGGGTGTTAGCGGTGTCATGCAGCCCTTTGGCCACCAGGTGGTTCCTGATCAACACCAGCAGCTCCTTCTGGGAGAAGGTGATCCGTGATTGGGCGACCACGTTGGCCCTCTGCAGGCGAGCCAATGAGACGTCGCTCCCCATGAGGAGAGGTTTCCCCGACACGCGCTCCGTTAGCTCCGCTGCGTAGCGGCAGAAACGCACGTGCTCGCTGCGTTTGTCCTGAAGCAGAGGCTCCTTCATCAGCTGGGAGGAGGAGGAGGAGGAGGAGGAGGAGGTCATTGGGATCAATAAAGTACTTCTTATCTTATAATTAATGCTGTCAAAATGATCGCGTTAACGGCGGTAATTAATTTTTTGAATTAATTGGGTTAAAATATTTAACGCATTTAACGCATGTGCAGAATGGCCCGCCCCATACATCCCACCAGCTGCAGCGCTGGGGTAGGCTACAGCCATACCAAGAAATGGCTTAGCCCCACCATGAAAAATGATGTTAAAGTAAGCAAAATAAAGTCCGCCAACTCACGGAGTAAATCACGCAGACAGCATTTAGTAAGATTGATTTCAGTAGCCACTTGTCTGGAAATACAGAAGACTAGAAACGGTTTTGAAAACTTTTGTCACGTAGGGATCGTCTTCTCAATAGAACATCTTTGATAATGTCTTCTGGCCAACAGAGTCGGTCTCCGTGTGCACAGACAGGGCTGCTGTTAACGTCGGTCTGTACGGAATTGTGCCAAAACTACGTCAACCGGCTGCGGAGGGAGACTCCCCCCCTTCACTGGAGAACTGCACTAAAACAGCTGATCACAACGTTCACGATCCCCCCGTGTTGATAGAAATCAACACGTAATGAATTAAGACCCCACGGTTTGATGAGTGATAGGTGTGTGGGCTGTCTTTCATTCTGACACACAGAACAATGTTAGAATAAACATACTGTATGTTAAATGGATATATCCGCCTTCTTTCATTTATCTTTCCATTCACACAACAATAAACATAAAGACATGGCATATTTCAGACATAGTTCGACTGGTGATTAATCTGATTAAAAATGTAATCGTTTGACAGCCCTACTTATAATATATGTATTGAACTTCATTGAAACACATCTGATTTCTTAAGGGATGTTTCAGATGTTCTGCGGACGAGGCAGTCGACAGGTAAAGAGTCTCCATCTTTTTGCAGACCTGACCTTTTTAAAAGAACATTTTAATTATCCAGAATTTTGTATATTGTTTATAGTGATTGATATACTCATTTTAAATTGTATTTGTAATTGTTAACGTTTTTCCCCTCTTAAGGGGTGAACAGCGGCAACAACATTTGGAATGAATAAAGTATATATCTATCTATCTCTCTTTTGCTGCACGTATCCAACAGGGTGTTCAGCGTTTCTCCCCCGTGCTCAGGTCTATTCTCCCCCCTGACGGTGTGTGTTGTTGTTGACCAGCTGGATTTACCTGCTCATTTTGTGACATGCGGACTGAAGAGACTTGCAATTATTTGCCCTAGACTTCTGCTTTCAGACGTAGTTAATGAAGTTATTAACCCATCTGATAATACTCCAATGCAGAGGCGTTTATCCTCCGTCCTCAGGTGTGTAATCCCGTCCCTCAAGGTGTGTGTTTTTGTTGTTGTTTACCTGCTGGATGTGGCTGCTGGTGAACAGCGGCAGCTTGCTGATGATCTGTCTGATGGCGGCGCTGCGGGACAATCCAACCAGAGCTTTACAGGCCAGAGCTCGGATCAGATCTGCATCTGTGATGGGCATCTTCACCGAGAGAACGGAGAGGAGCACCTGAGAGACAGAGAGAGAGACATTTGTCTTTTTTTTTTTATTCATCTTCTCACACGTAGGGTTAGGGCTAACCCTAACCCTAACCCTAACCCTAACCCTAACAGCTACAGGCAATCTCTATAAGCCTTCTGTAGTTTACAGTGAAATCACAAATCAAAGTTACATATTTGTGGATAATACAGAGACTGACCTTCAAACATGCTATAACATACAGTATGAACACAAATACCAACAGGGTTACAAAATGCACTTTGTGATGTCCTTTCTACATAACCATGTGTCCCCGGTGTGTCCCCGGTGTGTCCCGGTGTGTCCCCAGTGTGTCCCCGGTGTGTCAGGGAACTCACAAAGTGTCAGGAAATAAACCCCTCTCTCTTCTCCTCCGTACCCACATCTCTAAAAACGGGGAACAACGGAGCTGATGCAGATTTGCTGCGTCATGACGACATTACTAAAATGTGGGCGGGCTTTAAACCCACGGGCCAATCAGAAACGTTGCTGTCGGAAACAATGAGACGTGTTCTGGAAGTAATATGTTTACATTAGCATCGCTAACACTCAGAGCTAACCTGTACTGGAGAGAGTGTGTGTGAAGAAGCAGGAAATCAAAATGAAGTAAAACCCGCAAGAGAAAAAGCATTTGGGCTCCATGCTGTTTCAGAGATAATCCTTGATGTGGTTTAGAACATGATGGCGTTTAATCACGGCAGCATTTAGCTGTGTCTCGTAGAATTCTGAGCAGGCATTAGCTCCGCCCCCTCATTTTAATTATTTTTTTTAAAAGCTAAGGACCCAGAATCAGCACTTTAGTAACAGGGCTGAAATAGAGGGGGATGAGCGATGTCTAAAATGCATGATCTGTTTGGTATTTTGAGCAAAACACTTCATAGACCCACAGGAGCAATTTGGGGTGAAGTGTCTCAGGGACACAACGTCATACTGACTGCAGAGGGGTTTGAACCTGTGACCCCCCTGATCCGAAACACCAACGCCCAACCTACTGCGCCACACGCCTCCTAGACATAGACATGTTTTTATATATATCTGAGACCCATAATATATGCCTAAAAATAGCATGATAGGAGATCTTTAAAGAAGACTGAAGTTCCTTTAGTGTTTTTTACCTTGATGCCGTTGTTGTTCTGCACCAGCTGCCACATGTGGTGCAGAACATAAGGGGGGGCCGGGGGAAAGCCCCCCCCAGGACTGAGGCTCTGATCCGGGGCACACACACAGTTTATTATCACCTGTGGGGAGATGGAGACTAAGTTTAGGGAAAACATGGGCAATTTATACCTTAAAAACTGCATTAGAGTAGATACCCGATACACTACATTAGATACTGCATTAGATACCTGATACACTGCATTAGATACCTGATACACTACATTAGATACCTGATACACTGCATTAGATACCTGATACACTGCATTAGATACCTCATACACTGCATTAGATACCTGATACACTGCATTAGATACCTGATACACTGCATTAGATACCTGATACACTGCATTAGATACCTGATACACTGCATTAGATACCTCATACACTGCATTAGATACCTGATACACTGCATTAGATACCTCATACACTGCATTAGATACCTGATACACTGCATTAGATACCTGATACACTGCATTAGATACCTGATACACTGCATTAGATACCTGATACACTGCATTAGATACCTGATACACTGCATTAGATACCTCATACACTGCATTAGATACCTCATACACTGCATTAGATACCTGATACACTGCATTAGATACCTGATACACTGCATTAGATACCTCATACACTGCATTAGATACCTGATACACTGCATTAGATACCTCATACACTGCATTAGATACCTCATACACTGCATTAGATACCTGATACACTGCATTAGATACCTCATACACTGCATTAGATACCTGATACACTGCATTAGATACCTGATACACTGCATTAGATACCTCATACACTGCATTAGATACCTGATACACTACATTAGATACCTCATACACTGCATTAGATACCTGATACACTGCATTAGATACCTCATACACTGCATTAGATACCTGATACACTACATTAGATACCTCATACACTGCATTAGATACCTGATACACTGCATTAGATACCTGATACACTGCATTAGATACCTGATACACTGCATTAGATACCTTATACACTGCATTAGATACCTGATACACTGCATTAGATACCTCATACACTGCATTAGATACCTGATACACTGCATTAGATACCTCATACACTGCATTAGATACCTCATACACTGCATTAGATACCTGATACACTGCATTAGATACCTCATACACTGCATTAGATACCTGATACACTGCATTAGATACCTCATACACTGCATTAGATACCTGATACACTGCATTAGATACCTGATACACTGCATTAGATACCTGATACACTGCATTAGATACCTGATACACTGCATTAGATACCTCATACACTGCATTAGATACCTCATACACTGCATTAGATACCTGATACACTGCATTAGATACCTGATACACTGCATTAGATACCTGATACACTGCATTAGATACCTGATACACTGCATTAGATACCTCATACACTGCATTAGATACCTGATACACTGCATTAGATACCTGATACACTGCATTAGATACCTGATACACTGCATTAGATACCTGATACACTGCATTAGATACCTGATACACTGCATTAGATACCTGATACACTGCATTAGATACCTCATACACTGCATTAGATACCTGATACACTACATTAGATACCTGATACACTACATTAGATACCTGATACACTACATTAGATACCTGATACACTGCATTAGATACCTGATACACTACATTAGATACCTGATACACTACATTAGATACCTGATACACTACATTAGATACCTGATACACTACATTAGATACCTGATACACTGCATTAGATACCTGATACACTGCATTAGATACCTGATACACTGCATTAGATACCTGATACACTGCATTAGATACCTGATACACTGCATTAGATACCTGATACACTACATTAGATACCTGATACACTGCATTAGATACCTGATACACTACATTAGATACCTGATACACTACATTAGATACCTCATACACTGCATTAGATACCTGATACACTACATTAGATACCTGATACACTGCATTAGATACCTGATACACTGCATTAGATACCTGATACACTGCATTAGATACCTGATACACTGCATTAGATACCTCATACACTGCATTAGATACCTGATACACTACATTAGATACCTGATACACTGCATTAGATACCTCATACACTGCATTAGATACCTGATACACTACATTAGATACCTGATACACTACATTAGATACCTGATACACTGCATTAGATACCTGATACACTGCATTAGATACCTGATACACTACATTAGATACCTGATACACTGCATTAGATACCTCATACACTGCATTAGATACCTGATACACTACATTAGATACCTGATACACTGCATTAGATACCTGATACACTACATTAGATACCTGATACACTACATTAGATACCTCATACACTACATTAGATACCTGATACACTACATTAGATACCTGATACACTGCATTAGATACCTCATACACTGCATTAGATACCTGATACACTACATTAGATACCTCATACACTGCATTAGATACCTGATACACTGCATTAGATACCTGATACACTGCATTAGATACCTGATACACTGCATTAGATACCTCATACACTGCATTAGATACCTGATACACTGCATTAGATACCTGATACACTGCATTAGATACCTGATACACTGCATTAGATACCTCATACACTGCATTAGATACCTGATACACTGCATTAGATACCTGATACACTACATTAGATACCTCATACACTGCATTAGATACCTGATACACTGCATTAGATACCTCATACACTGCATTAGATACCTGATACACTACATTAGATACCTGATACACTACATTAGATACCTCATACACTGCATTAGATACCTGATACACTACATTAGATACCTCATACACTGCATTAGATACCTGATACACTGCATTAGATACCTGATACACTGCATTAGATACCTCATACACTGCATTAGATACCTGATACACTGCATTAGATACCTCATACACTGCATTAGATACCTGATACACTACATTAGATACCTGATACACTACATTAGATACCTCATACACTGCATTAGATACCTGATACACTACATTAGATACCTCATACACTGCATTAGATACCTCATACACTGCATTAGATACCTGATACACTACATTAGATACCTGATACACTACATTAGATACCTCATACACTGCATTAGATACCTGATACACTACATTAGATACCTCATACACTGCATTAGATACCTGATACACTGCATTAGATACCTGATACACTACATTAGATACCTCATACACTACATTAGATACCTGATACACTGCATTAGATACCTGATACACTGCATTAGATACCTGATACACTGCATTAGATACCTGATACACTACATTAGATACCTGATACACTGCATTAGATACCTCATACACTGCATTAGATACCTGATACACTGCATTAGATACCTGATACACTGCATTAGATACCTGATACACTGCATTAGATACCTGATACACTGCATTAGATACCTCATACACTGCATTAGATACCTGATACACTGCATTAGATACCTGATACACTGCATTAGATACCTCATACACTGCATTAGATACCTGATACACTGCATTAGATACCTGATACACTGCATTAGATACCTCATACACTGCATTAGATACCTGATACACTGCATTAGATACCTCATACACTGCATTAGATACCTGATACACTGCATTAGATACCTGATACACTACATTAGATACCTCATACACTGCATTAGATACCTGATACACTGCATTAGATACCTGATACACTGCATTAGATACCTGATACACTACATTAGATACCTCATACACTGCATTAGATACCTGATACACTGCATTAGATACCTGATACACTACATTAGATACCTGATACACTACATTAGATACCTGATACACTGCATTAGATACCTGATACACTGCATTAGATACCTGATACACTACATTAGATACCTCATACACTGCATTAGATACCTGATACACTGCATTAGATACCTGATACACTGCATTAGATACCTGATACACTGCATTAGATACCTGATACACTGCATTAGATACCTCATACACTGCATTAGATACCTCATACACTGCATTAGATACCTCATACACTGCATTAGATACCTGATACACTGCATTAGATACCTCATACACTGCATTAGATACCTCATACACTGCATTAGATACCTGATACACTGCATTAGATACCTGATACACTGCATTAGATACCTGATACACTGCATTAGATACCTGATACACTGCATTAGATACCTGATACACTGCATTAGATACCTGATACACTGCATTAGATACCTCATACACTGCATTAGATACCTGATACACTGCATTAGATACCTGATACACTGCATTAGATACCTGATACACTGCATTAGATACCTGATACACTGCATTAGATACCTGATACACTGCATTAGATACCTGATACACTACATTAGATACCTGATACACTGCATTAGATACCTCATACACTGCATTAGATACCTGATACACTGCATTAGATACCTCATACACTGCATTAGATACCTGATACACTGCATTAGATACCTGATACACTGCATTAGATACCTGATACACTGCATTAGATACCTGATACACTGCATTAGATACCTGATACACTGCATTAGATACCTGATACACTGCATTAGATACCTGATACACTGCATTAGATACCTGATACACTGCATTAGATACCTGATACACTGCATTAGATACCTGATACACTGCATTAGATACCTGATACACTGCATTAGATACCTCATACACTGCATTAGATACCTGATACACTGCATTAGATACCTGATACACTGCATTAGATACCTGATACACTACATTAGATACCTGATACACTACATTAGATACCTCATACACTGCATTAGATACCTGATACACTGCATTAGATACCTCATACACTGCATTAGATACCTGATACACTGCATTAGATACCTGATACACTGCATTAGATACCTGATACACTGCATTAGATACCTGATACACTGCATTAGATACCTGATACACTACATTAGATACCTGATACACTGCATTAGATACCTGATACACTGCATTAGATACCTCATACACTGCATTAGATACCTGATACACTGCATTAGATACCTGATACACTGCATTAGATACCTGATACACTGCATTAGATACCTGATACACTGCATTAGATACCTCATACACTGCATTAGATACCTGATACACTACATTAGATACCTGATACACTGCATTAGATACCTGATACACTGCATTAGATACCTGATACACTGCATTAGATACCTGATACACTGCATTAGATACCTGATACACTGCATTAGATACCTGATACACTGCATTAGATACCTGATACACTGCATTAGATACCTGATACACTGCATTAGATACCTGATACACTGCATTAGATACCTCATACACTGCATTAGATACCTGATACACTGCATTAGATACCTCATACACTGCATTAGATACCTGATACACTGCATTAGATACCTGATACACTGCATTAGATACCTGATACACTGCATTAGATACCTCATACACTGCATTAGATACCTGATACACTGCATTAGATACCTGATACACTGCATTAGATACCTGATACACTGCATTAGATACCTGATACACTGCATTAGATACCTGATACACTGCATTAGATACCTGATACACTACATTAGATACCTGATACACTGCATTAGATACCTCATACACTGCATTAGATACCTGATACACTGCATTAGATACCTCATACACTGCATTAGATACCTGATACACTGCATTAGATACCTGATACACTGCATTAGATACCTGATACACTGCATTAGATACCTGATACACTGCATTAGATACCTGATACACTACATTAGATACCTGATACACTACATTAGATACCTGATACACTGCATTAGATACCTGATACACTGCATTAGATACCTGATACACTGCATTAGATACCTGATACACTGCATTAGATACCTGATACACTGCATTAGATACCTGATACACTGCATTAGATACCTGATACACTGCATTAGATACCTCATACACTGCATTAGATACCTGATACACTGCATTAGATACCTGATACACTGCATTAGATACCTGATACACTACATTAGATACCTGATACACTGCATTAGATACCTGATACACTACATTAGATACCTGATACACTGCATTAGATACCTGATACACTGCATTAGATACCTGATACACTGCATTAGATACCTGATACACTGCATTAGATACCTGATACACTGCATTAGATACCTCATACACTGCATTAGATACCTGATACACTGCATTAGATACCTGATACACTGCATTAGATACCTGATACACTACATTAGATACCTGATACACTGCATTAGATACCTGATACACTACATTAGATACCTGATACACTACATTAGATACCTCATACACTGCATTAGATACCTGATACACTGCATTAGATACCTCATACACTGCATTAGATACCTGATACACTGCATTAGATACCTGATACACTGCATTAGATACCTGATACACTGCATTAGATACCTGATACACTGCATTAGATACCTGATACACTACATTAGATACCTGATACACTGCATTAGATACCTGATACACTGCATTAGATACCTCATACACTGCATTAGATACCTGATACACTGCATTAGATACCTGATACACTGCATTAGATACCTGATACACTGCATTAGATACCTGATACACTGCATTAGATACCTGATACACTGCATTAGATACCTGATACACTACATTAGATACCTGATACACTGCATTAGATACCTGATACACTGCATTAGATACCTGATACACTGCATTAGATACCTGATACACTGCATTAGATACCTGATACACTGCATTAGATACCTGATACACTACATTAGATACCTGATACACTGCATTAGATACCTGATACACTGCATTAGATACCTGATACACTGCATTAGATACCTGATACACTGCATTAGATACCTGATACACTGCATTAGATACCTGATACACTGCATTAGATACCTGATACACTGCATTAGATACCTGATACACTGCATTAGATACCTGATACACTGCATTAGATACCTGATACACTGCATTAGATACCTGATACACTGCATTAGATACCTGATACACTGCATTAGATACCTGATACACTACATTAGATACCTGATACACTGCATTAGATACCTGATACACTGCATTAGATACCTGATACACTACATTAGATACCTGATACACTGCATTAGATACCTGATACACTGCATTAGATACCTCATACACTGCATTAGATACCTGATACACTGCATTAGATACCTGATACACTGCATTAGATACCTGATACACTACATTAGATACCTGATACACTACATTAGATACCTGATACACTGCATTAGATACCTGATACACTGCATTAGATACCTGATACACTGCATTAGATACCTGATACACTGTATTAGATACCTGATACACTACATTAGATACCTGATACACTACATTAGATACCTGATACACTACATTAGATACCTGATACACTACATTAGATACCTGATACACTGCATTAGATACCTCATACACTGCATTAGATACCTGATACACTGCATTAGATACCTGATACACTACATTAGATACCTGATACACTACATTAGATACCTCATACACTGCATTAGATACCTGATACACTACATTAGATACCTGATACACTGCATTAGATACCTGATACACTACATTAGATACCTGATACACTGCATTAGATACCTGATACACTACATTAGATACCTGATACACTGCATTAGATACCTGATACACTACATTAGATACCTGATACACTGCATTAGATACCTGATACACTGCATTAGATACCTGATACACTACATTAGATACCTGATACACTACATTAGATACCTGATACACTGCATTAGATACCTCATACACTGCATTAGATACCTGATACACTACATTAGATACCTGATACACTGCATTAGATACCTCATACACTGCATTAGATACCTCATACACTGCATTAGATACCTGATACACTACATTAGATACCTGATACACTGCATTAGATACCTCATACACTGCATTAGATACCTGATACACTGCATTAGATACCTGATACACTACATTAGATACCTGATACACTACATTAGATACCTCATACACTGCATTAGATACCTGATACACTGCATTAGATACCTGATACACTACATTAGATACCTGATACACTGCATTAGATACCTCATACACTGCATTAGATACCTGATACACTACATTAGATACCTGATACACTGCATTAGATACCTGATACACTGCATTAGATACCTGATACACTACATTAGATACCTGATACACTACATTAGATACCTGATACACTGCATTAGATACCTGATACACTGCATTAGATACCTGATACACTGCATTAGATACCTGATACACTGCATTAGATACCTGATACACTGCATTAGATACCTGATACACTGCATTAGATACCTGATACACTGCATTAGATACCTGATACACTACATTAGATACCTGATACACTGCATTAGATACCTGATACACTGCATTAGATACCTGATACACTACATTAGATACCTGATACACTGCATTAGATACCTGATACACTGCATTAGATACCTGATACACTGCATTAGATACCTGATACACTACATTAGATACCTGATACACTGCATTAGATACCTGATACACTGCATTAGATACCTGATACACTACATTAGATACCTGATACACTGCATTAGATACCTCATACACTGCATTAGATACCTCATACACTGCATTAGATACCTGATACACTGCATTAGATACCTGATACACTACATTAGATACCTGATACACTGCATTAGATACCTGATACACTACATTAGATACCTGATACACTGCATTAGATACCTGATACACTACATTAGATACCTGATACACTGCATTAGATACCTCATACACTGCATTAGATACCTGATACACTGCATTAGATACCTGATACACTACATTAGATACCTGATACACTGCATTAGATACCTGATACACTGCATTAGATACCTGATACACTACATTAGATACCTCATACACTGCATTAGATACCTGATACACTGCATTAGATACCTGATACACTACATTAGATACCTGATACACTGCATTAGATACCTCATACACTGCATTAGATACCTGATACACTGCATTAGATACCTCATACACTGCATTAGATACCTGATACACTACATTAGATACCTCATACACTGCATTAGATACCTGATACACTGCATTAGATACCTGATACACTACATTAGATACCTGATACACTGCATTAGATACCTCATACACTGCATTAGATACCTCATACACTGCATTAGATACCTGATACACTGCATTAGATACCTGATACACTGCATTAGATACCTGATACACTGCATTAGATACCTGATACACTGCATTAGATACCTCATACACTGCATTAGATACCTGATACACTGCATTAGATACCTTGATACACTGCATTAGATACCTGATACACTACATTAGATACCTGATACACTGCATTAGATACCTCATACACTGCATTAGATACCTGATACACTGCATTAGATACCTGATACACTGCATTAGATACCTGATACACTGCATTAGATACCTGATACACTGCATTAGATACCTGATACACTGCATTAGATACCTCATACACTGCATTAGATACCTGATACACTGCATTAGATACCTCATACACTGCATTAGATACCTGATACACTACATTAGATACCTGATACACTGCATTAGATACCTGATACACTGCATTAGATACCTCATACACTGCATTAGATACCTGATACACTACATTAGATACCTGATACACTGCATTAGATACCTCATACACTGCATTAGATACCTGATACACTGCATTAGATACCTGATACACTGCATTAGATACCTCATACACTGCATTAGATACCTGATACACTGCATTAGATACCTCATACACTGCATTAGATACCTGATACACTACATTAGATACCTGATACACTGCATTAGATACCTCATACACTGCATTAGATACCTGATACACTGCATTAGATACCTGATACACTGCATTAGATACCTCATACACTGCATTAGATACCTGATACACTGCATTAGATACCTGATACACTGCATTAGATACCTCATACACTGCATTAGATACCTGATACACTGCATTAGATACCTGATACACTACATTAGATACCTCATACACTACATTAGATACCTGATACACTGCATTAGATACCTGATACACTGCATTAGATACCTGATACACTGCATTAGATACCTGATACACTGCATTAGATACCTGATACACTGCATTAGATACCTGATACACTGCATTAGATACCTCATACACTGCATTAGATACCTCATACACTGCATTAGATACCTGATACACTGCATTAGATACCTGATACACTACATTAGATACCTGATACACTGCATTAGATACCTGATACACTACATTAGATACCTGATACACTACATTAGATACCTGATACACTACATTAGATACCTGATACACTGCATTAGATACCTGATACACTGCATTAGATACCTGATACACTACATTAGATACCTGATACACTGCATTAGATACCTGATACACTGCATTAGATACCTGATACACTACATTAGATACCTGATACACTGCATTAGATACCTGATACACTACATTAGATACCTGATACACTGCATTAGATACCTGATACACTACATTAGATACCTCATACACTACATTAGATACCTGATACACTACATTAGATACCTCATACACTGCATTAGATACCTGATACACTGCATTAGATACCTGATACACTGCATTAGATACCTGATACACTACATTAGATACCTGATACACTACATTAGATACCTGATACACTACATTAGATACCTGATACACTACATTAGATACCTGATACACTGCATTAGATACCTGATACACTGCATTAGATACCTGATACACTGCATTAGATACCTGATACACTACATTAGATACCTCATACACTACATTAGATACCTGATACACTACATTAGATACCTCATACACTGCATTAGATACCTGATACACTGCATTAGATACCTGATACACTGCATTAGATACCTGATACACTACATTAGATACCTCATACACTGCATTAGATACCTGATACACTACATTAGATACCTGATACACTACATTAGATACCTGATACACTGCATTAGATACCTGATACACTGCATTAGATACCTGATACACTGCATTAGATACCTGATACACTGCATTAGATACCTCATACACTGCATTAGATACCTGATACACTACATTAGATACCTGATACACTACATTAGATACCTGATACACTACATTAGATACCTGATACACTACATTAGATACCTCATACACTGCATTAGATACCTGATACACTGCATTAGATACCTGATACACTGCATTAGATACCTGATACACTGCATTAGATACCTGATACACTACATTAGATACCTGATACACTACATTAGATACCTGATACACTACATTAGATACCTGATACACTACATTAGATACCTCATACACTGCATTAGATACCTGATACACTACATTAGATACCTGATACACTGCATTAGATACCTGATACACTACATTAGATACCTGATACACTACATTAGATACCTGATACACTGCATTAGATACCTGATACACTACATTAGATACCTGATACACTGCATTAGATACCTGATACACTACATTAGATACCTGATACACTACATTAGATACCTGATACACTGCATTAGATACCTGATACACTGCATTAGATACCTCATACACTGCATTAGATACCTGATACACTGCATTAGATACCTGATACACTGCATTAGATACCTGATACACTGCATTAGATACCTGATACACTGCATTAGATACCTGATACACTGCATTAGATACCTGATACACTGCATTAGATACCTGATACACTGCATTAGATACCTCATACACTGCATTAGATACCTGATACACTGCATTAGATACCTGATACACTGCATTAGATACCTGATACACTGCATTAGATACCTGATACACTGCATTAGATACCTGATACACTAGCATTAGATACCTGATACACTGCATTAGATACCTGATACACTGCATTAGATACCTGATACACTACATTAGATACCTGATACACTGCATTAGATACCTGATACACTACATTAGATACCTGATACACTGCATTAGATACCTGATACACTGCATTAGATACCTGATACACTGCATTAGATACCTGATACACTGCATTAGATACCTGATACACTACATTAGATACCTGATACACTACATTAGATACCTGATACACTGCATTAGATACCTGATACACTGCATTAGATACCTGATACACTGCATTAGATACCTGATACACTGCATTAGATACCTGATACACTACATTAGATACCTGATACACTGCATTAGATACCTGATACACTGCATTAGATACCTGATACACTGCATTAGATACCTGATACACTACATTAGATACCTGATACACTACATTAGATACCTGATACACTACATTAGATACCTGATACACTGCATTAGATACCTGATACACTACATTAGATACCTGATACACTACATTAGATACCTGATACACTACATTAGATACCTGATACACTGCATTAGATACCTGATACACTGCATTAGATACCTGATACACTGCATTAGATACCTGATACACTGCATTAGATACCTGATACACTGCATTAGATACCTGATACACTGCATTAGATACCTGATACACTGCATTAGATACCTGATACACTGCATTAGATACCTGATACACTGCATTAGATACCTGATACACTGCATTAGATACCTGATACACTGCATTAGATACCTGATACACTACATTAGATACCTCATACACTGCATTAGATACCTGATACACTGCATTAGATACCTGATACACTGCATTAGATACCTCATACACTGCATTAGATACCTCATACACTGCATTAGATACCTCATACACTGCATTAGATACCTGATACACTACATTAGATACCTGATACACTGCATTAGATACCTGATACACTGCATTAGATACCTGATACACTGCATTAGATACCTGATACACTGCATTAGATACCTGATACACTGCATTAGATACCTGATACACTGCATTAGATACCTGATACACTGCATTAGATACCTGATACACTGCATTAGATACCTGATACACTGCATTAGATACCTGATACACTGCATTAGATACCTGATACACTGCATTAGATACCTGATACACTGCATTAGATACCTGATACACTGCATTAGATACCTGATACACTGCATTAGATACCTGATACACTGCATTAGATACCTGATACACTGCATTAGATACCTCATACACTGCATTAGATACCTGATACACTGCATTAGATACCTGATACACTACATTAGATACCTGATACACTGCATTAGATACCTCATACACTGCATTAGATACCTCATACACTGCATTAGATACCTGATACACTGCATTAGATACCTGATACACTGCATTAGATACCTGATACACTGCATTAGATACCTGATACACTGCATTAGATACCTCATACACTGCATTAGATACCTGATACACTGCATTAGATACCTCATACACTGCATTAGATACCTGATACACTGCATTAGATACCTGATACACTGCATTAGATACCTCATACACTGCATTAGATACCTCATACACTGCATTAGATACCTGATACACTGCATTAGATACCTCATACACTGCATTAGATACCTCATACACTGCATTAGATACCTCATACACTGCATTAGATACCTGATACACTGCATTAGATACCAGATACACTGCATTAGATACTTGATACACTGCATTAGATACCTGATACACTGCATTAGATACCTGATACACTGCATTAGATACCTCATACACTGCATTAGATACCTCATACACTGCATTAGATACCTGATACACTGCATTAGATACCTGATACACTGCATTAGATACCTGATACACTGCATTAGATACCTGATACACTGCATTAGATACCTGATACACTGCATTAGATACCTGATACACTGCATTAGATACCTCATACACTGCATTAGATACCTGATACACTGCATTAGATACCTGATACACTGCATTAGATACCTGATACACTGCATTAGATACCTGATACACTGCATTAGATACCTGATACACTGCATTAGATACCTGATACACTGCATTAGATACCTGATACACTGCATTAGATACCTGATACACTGCATTAGATACCTGATACACTGCATTAGATACCTTAGAAATACTTTATTTGCCCTATAAAAACACATAAGATACTTGCACTGCCCACCCTGTGAATGTCCCCGTTGTTGGACAAATACAAACATTTAATGGCAATCCATCCCATAGTTAGCATGCATCAGCGCAGCAGATTAAAGGAGCGTCTCACCTGCAGAGCAGACTTCTGGATCTCTGCATCGTGGACGAACACCTCTCCCTCCGCCACGCCCAGAATGATGCTCATTCCTGCAGAACATCGTTCATTAGAATAAGAAGCAGAGCTGGGAAGTAGTGGAGTACAAATACTTTGTTACTGTTACTGTTCCATTAATATAAAGGGAGGTCAGGTACTCTTTAAAACAGCTGCTAGTTATGGGTACTTTTTACTGAAGTACATTTCAAAGTTCTTTACTTTGACTTGAGTAAAGAAGTTTAGTCAGTACTTCTACTTTCACCAGAGTATTTTAAACACGAGTATAGGGCTGCTCAATTAATCGTATTTGAATCGCAATTACGATTTTGGTTTGCAACGATTATGAAAATAACGATTATTTATTTTATTTTAAATGTTTTAATTAAAAAATTTTCAATAATTTTTTGTATTGGTTTTTCAGTTGAATTATACTTCTTGAAGTTCAGGGTAATCAACTGTTAAAAACATACTGTTCCATTTTTTTTCTCAATAAATTGATGTTTTGAGTAAATCGATAATCGTTTTTAATAATCGTGATATCAATTATTGACCCAAATAATCGAGATTATGATTTTTGCCATAATCGAGCAGCCCTACACGAGTATCTTTACTTCTACTTAGTAAAGGATGCGAGTACTTTTCCCCTCTCTGATAATAATAATAATAATAACATAAAGTAGATCCACAGTGAAACGTCACTGACCCACAGTGGAGACGGGGGAGCGGGTCTCGTCCAGAACCTCCACGGTCTCAGCGAGCACCAGCTGGACTTTAGGAACCACCACCAGGAGGGCCAGGATATCCAGAGCGTAACGCACCGTGTCACTCCTACACACACAGGTTAGATTATCATTATCTCACACAGGTTCTATTTCGTCCCTACTGACGTGCTTTAGCACTGGATATCTCCATCGCACGCATGCGCAGCTCGAGTACCAATAACAACAAAGTCATCTGTGACCCACGTGACACCGGCTATATCAGCCGGTGTCGTCAGAGGATCTGCTCCATCTTCTAGCGTGCCGCCTGCCCGTCCTTCAGTTGCCGCACCTCTGTATGAGGATGCCTTGTGGCTAGCGGCTTCGGCTAACCTCTTCAATGAAGAGATGGAGGACGAGGTCCCGCTCGAGGAGGCTTCCCTCTCCTCTGCAGGGCGTGGAGGACGACTCCATGACGGCCATTATTCATACAGCCCTGGCGCACTTGCAGATTCCGGTTCCGGCACCACTAACGGAGACATGTAGGAGAATCCTCCGTAGCGTGCCAGTCGAGCAAGGGGAGCTGTTTGGGTCAGATACCCTGGAGGCACTGGAGCGTGCTGCCCAAGCTAGGCAGACCAGGCAGCAGCTCTCGGGTCTTCGCAGACCTGTGCCCACTCCCAGCAGGCCCAGGGGCCGCTCTAGCAGCCGCACTCAGCCACCGGCTTACAGGGGTGGTCTGCAGAGGTCCCAGCGGCCCACTCAACCGCCTCCCAATGACTTTCGTGCCCCAGGTTATCTGCCTCCCAGGCGGCCTTGTGCCTCAGAACCTTACCGGCGCCCCCCAAGGTGCTCCAGGGGCCGGGGGGCTAGGCCCTGAAGTCCCGGGGCCGGCTGATTTTCCCAGCAGCAGCTCAGCTACTGGGCTGCCTGTACTTCCGACCCTTGGGTGTTCCGACGCCAGCCCCTAGCCTTCGGCCGGGTCAGAATGACAGTTGTCAGCGATCCGGCGAAGGCCTTAGCTCTGGCCCAAGAGTTGTCCGTCCTCTTGGCCAAGGGCGCAATCGAGCCAGTGGACCCTCTGCTTCAGTCCGGGGGGGTTCTACTCGGCGTACAGGACGGACCTTCTGTCAAAGCTCAAAGGTCAGATTTGGCATCCCGACCCTCACCGCCTTCAGATCTGGGCGTGGCCTCTGCGGGGCCCAACCCACCGTTGGGTGGTTTCACGGCATCTGTCAGGGAAACTATCCTGAATGCCAGAGCACCATCCACTCGAGCACAGTATGAGTGCAAATGTGACCCGCTCTATCGAAATCAGTCGGAAGTCGCAACGGCTCATTTAAAAATAAACGTGGATTTGCGTAAAAAAAACTATTTTTTCGTGGTTCGGGTGTTTTGTTTGATTTTAAACAAACAAAGTCTTGGCTTTCAGAATATGCAACTTTTTATTTCCAAACTCACGATAAATACATTCTTTAAGCTTGTAAAGGGAAGATGACAGGCAATCTGCTCTTCCGCAGCGCCGCCCCCCCTCCCTCCGGCTGACATTATGAATGTAAGCGTATAGTAATCATAGATAACACGGCAGGCTCCGTTACAGTTTGTTTTCATCTGATTTCAAATAAACAAAGTCTTGGCTTTCAGAATATTAAACTTGTTTCGGCAAATTCAGATGATCAATACAGCTTTGAAGCTGGTAACGGCATAACAAGCGGAGAACGGAGTAACTTGACGTCACAGCAGGCATAACAACAGCCGGTGTTTCTCGTGGGTGTTTTCCCCGGGAAACAAACACAATACACACAAACGTCCCTCCGGATTGGGACCTGCCCCTAGTGCTGGATGCCCTATCATCTCCTCCCTTCGAGCCCCTGGCCCAGGTCGGGCTTAAGTGGCTGTCCCTGAAGGCAGCATTTCTGCTTGCCACAACCTCAGGGAAGCGAGTCGGAGAGCTTCATGCCCTCTCCGTAAGCAATACATGCCTGAGGCGGAACTCCGATGGCTCGGGTGTTGCCCTCTGGCCGAATGTGGTGTTCCTGCCCAAGGTGCTTCCACTAGCCCACTCCAATCGGGCTATCCAGCTGGCACGCTTTAACATTCCACAGGAGAGCAGCACGCCTGAGTTGCTGTGCCCTGTGCGTGCCCTGAGGGCGTATATTGATGCTACGGCCTGTATACGGCAGTCAGAGCTGCTCTTCATTTGCCATGGTGGCACTAGGAAGGGCCGTGCTCTCTCTAAGCAGCAGCTGTCCCACTGGGTGGTTGATACCTTCACACATGCCTATGGGGCCAGTGGCCACCCCCCGCCATCAGGGGTGAGATGCCACTCTACAAGAAGCATCTCAACATCGTGGGCTGCCCTAAGAGGGGTGTCCCTGGAGACCATCTGCGGCGCGGCGTCGTGGGCGTCTTCTGGCACATTCTCCAGGTTCTACCAGGTCAATTTCGCCACACCTCACCCTCTGGGTGTGGTCCTGTTACCGAGCTCTGCTGCTTCCAGCTGGGTGAGTAAGGGCTTGGATTCTTCATGACATGGTTGGTATAAGTCATCCAGTGCTAAAGCACCGCCTCTGGCGGTCAGTAGGGACGAAATAGAACGATAGTTACGGCTGTAACTACGGTTCTATGAGTCCTGGATGACCGCCAGAGTATCCTGTCACTCAGAATTCTTGTGTGCTCGCGAGAAGATTCTGGGAACAGATCCTCTGACGACACCGGCTGATATAGCCGGTGTCACGTGGGTCACAGGTGACTTTGTTGTTATTGGTACTCTAGCTGCGCATGCGCGCGATGGACATATCCAGTACTAAAGCACCGCCTCTGGTGGTCATCCAGGACTCATAGAACCATAGTTACAGCCGTAACTATCGTTATATTTGTATGTCTCACACACACTCCTATCTATCTTAAAAGAAATGAATGAATACAAAAATACACACACACGTTGGTAATGTTGAATATAAAACTTTTCATAACCACTGTCTTTTAACTGATGTAAATGCGGAAACTGGGGTTATTCAGAGAGAGAGAGAGGGAGAGCGAGAGGGAGCGAGAGCGAGGGAGAGAGAGAGGGAGGGAGAGAGGGAGAGCGAGAGGGAGCGAGAGAGGGAGAGCGAGGGAGAGAGAGAGGGAGGGAGAGAGAGAGCGAGGAGAGAGCGTGTCCTCCTACCTGCCGTAGTAGGTCCTCCAGTCGCAGGCGGTGGAGATGAGCTGCAGCATCAGAGGCACGCAGGACATCTTGTAGAAAAGCTCCACCGGCTCCCAGTGGAGCTGCGGGGGGGCGCTCTCGATCAGGTACTCCATCATCTCAATCACCTGCTCCCTGGTGTACGTGTATGCCTAAACACACACACATATTAGATAGAGCCCTAAACACACATATATATATTAGATAGGGTGGAGCAGGAAGAGTCCTTAACACACTTTAACATTTACAATATATTAGTTTACACAATAAGAGAAACAAACAAATGATATTTTATTGTCGCTAGTGGGATTTTTTTATGCCAAATTGTAAGAAAAGGCACATTTTCAGGCTCTTAAAAGTCTAGATTTACTGCTTTCTGTTTTTATATACATCTCAATAACAGATTTTTTTTATTTTAGAGCAATTTCTGTATTCTCACACCATAGCAAATTACGGATATAAACATATATAAATAGAAAGTCACATTGTTTTAATTTATAGCTCTATTTCTTTGCTGGAAACACCTGTGAATTTAAGCTGCTTGGAAAGAGTCAGAAAATACAGACAGCATGTATCTTCATCAGTTCATTTCTAACATTTCTGTACAAAAAAGTCATGATAAACATTAAACACCTTATAAAACACATTAAATACCTTATTAAACACATAAATACCTTATTAAACACATAAATACCTTATTAAACACATTAAATACCTTATCAAACACATCAAACACCTTATCAAACACATTAAATACCTGATAAACACATAAATACCTTATTAAACACATTAAATACCTTATCAAACACATCAAACACCTTATCAAACACTTTAAATACCTTATAGAAGGGCTGCTGGGGCACGGTGCTTCCTCCGTCTGAGTTGTGCAGAGACTGTTTGACCTGCTCAGCCTTCACTGCCAGGTGAGCCTCAAAATACCTGATCAAAACATCAATAATGAAATCAACTTAAAAGCGTAAGTAAAAAAGGAGCTAATTAAAAAGATGTATAGTATTATGAATAGTCTGAGAATGTTTGCAAGAAAATATAAATATAGAAAAAAGGGAATACAGAAGATAATGAAAAATTACTTTACACTTTATTTCAATATAAAACAAAGGTTAGTAGCATTTTCCCTTTTAACCGCTTTGCAGATGTTTTGCAGATTGAGTGTTTCCCATACATTGATTTATTTCTAGCGGGCACCGGGCAGCCACAATTAAATATCGTCCGCCACAAATGGATCTCATAATAAAAAAAAAATTACTCCAGGGAGAATGTCCCTGTAAGTCGCTTTGGAATAAGGCGTCTGCAAAATGCCTGAATTGTAAATAATATTTTTGGGAGAATAAACCCCACGGATCCTCAACTCCGGTCTCTTACTCATTAACAACGCAACACAGAGCAACAAGATCGTTGTCTACGGTAGCCATGAACTCGCATGTATTATCTTATTTGAGGGGGGCGGGGGGGGTGGATGCTTGGACCACCCGCGAATAGGTTAAGGGGCCCTCAGCTTTTCTTGACGGAGGGGGGGGTGCGGGGGGTGCGGTGCGGTGCCCCCACAAATAGAATCAAATTCTGTGGGAAACACTGCACGGACATGTGATCATTGATAAGCTTCATTTACAGACACATCATTACATGAAATTATGAAATTAGGGATGCACCCGAATATCCGAATATTCGGTCGCTGGCCTACTATTCGGTTTTCAATTTCGTTATTCGGATATTCTTTCTTTTCCCTAAATGTATGCTATGAATAAAGGCAGATGGCCACATTCGTATACTATATTTATACTTTTTAATTGCACGGTTAAAATGCGGAAATATATATAATCTCAGCTTGGGCGCCTGACATCGCTTTCACTCACAGCGTTGCGAACGTCACGCTTCACACTAGGGCTACACGATATCGTGTTGTGACGATAATCGCGTTAGGCGCATGCGCGATATTCACATCGCAGGACGTGCGATTTATTTGATTATTTATTAAAATAATTAGGACGCGCGATATTAAGTAGGCAAATGAACTCAAACACGTCATGTTACAATTATTTTGCTGCTTGCTACAAAAGGAAAACTCATGTCAGGGGCAGCAAACCACCAATCACAATCCTTCTTGATCCGATCACAGCAGGGTAACCGAGCTAGCTCAGCTTGTTGCTCTGATAACTTAAGATCCAGAAGTCCGTGACTAAAATCCTTCATCCGGTTAAATATTGTTAAAAAATACCAATTGTCTAGCATTAAAGTTCAGAAAAAGGAAAGGATGGTTTGCGGGGGAAAAAAACGGTCTTTTCTTCAATTCCTGTATTTTTTCATATCGCAGGGGAAGAAAATATCGCAGTCAGTTTTTTCCAATATCGTGCAGCCCTACTTCACAAACCTGAACACAAAATTCCAAAGACTTCAGCTGTGTGGGACCATTTTAAAAATTGGACGACGATAAGACGAAGGCAGTTTGCCAAATATGCAATATGAAACTGGCCGACCACGGTGGCACAACAACTCTGAAAAGTCACCTGAATGATGTCAGTAGTAGCTTAGCTGTTCTCCAGTTGCCATGATGCAGTGTTGTAGTCAAGTCACCAATTCACGAGTCCAAGTCAATCTCGAGTCACCACTCTTCGAGTCCAAGTCCGAGTCACCAAGGGAGAGTCGTAGTCGAGTCCGAGTCCAAGTCACCCAAGGAGTGTCCGAGTTGAGTCCGAGTCATCATTACCTGTGTTCGAGTCCAAGTTTGAGTCACCCAAGAAGAGTCCAAGTCAAGTCTGAGTCCGAGTCATCATTACCTGTGTCCGAGTTGAGTCCGAGTCATCATTACCTGTGTTCGAGTCCAAGTTTGAGTCACCCAAGAAGAGTCCAAGTCAAGTCTGAGTCCGAGTCATCATTACCTGTGTTCGAGTCTAAGTCCGAGTCACCTAAGAAGAGTCCAAGTCAAGTCCGAGTCCAAGTCTTCATATATTAACCTTCGTGGATATATGTGTTGAAATGTAGCTGCTCCTCTACATTGTTTTTATCCTGTCATGTTATACTAATCTGTCTATTGAACTGCTGTGAAGCCAGTTTGGCTACAATTCTTGTAATAGGTGCTATACAAATATAAAGCGTATTACTAATATTAATATTATTATTATTGTAAATAACCTCTAATATGTCTAACTATATTTAAAATGTGTTACCTTTTAGAGAAGTGATTATATTTGTATGCCAATATTGTCCTATGGTAAAGTTTTCGTTTTGCACTTTTATTTTGATAGTAATAAGATCGGGACTCTTATTTTGAAGGAACTTTTACCGGTTAAATCGGTTTACTGGTAAATATTTAGCCCCAGAAAGCACATGGCTACTTAGCATGCAAAATGACTCCTTCTGCATCTTAAGGCGAGACACCCCAGGTGAATAGGGTAATTTTTTTAACTTAAAGATATCAGCTAGACATTTCTCCAGTGAATTACTTACAATAAGGCAATTGTCTTTTTTATTGCAAGTTTTCTGAAATAGCATGTTTAAATATGCAAATTAGCCATTATGTCATCAAATATGTGCATATTTTAACACATTTCAGGAATCGAAATCTGAACTTTGGATAAAGCCAGGTTCAAAATTCTTGTTTCATTTTGTAGTCATATTAGCATCTAAGGCTTTTACAGAAGGGATTTTGGATATCTCTTTTTATCACTCCATAGATCAGAAAATACTGTCAACAGCCCTAAAATATCAATTTTTGCCATGTTTTTAGGTATACAATGTTGTATAATTCAGGCTATGAATGATATATGAACAAACCCTTCTGTAAAAGCCTTCATAATATTGATAGGAATATAACTGGAAGGTTTGGTGTGTCTAAGTGCTACTGAAGTTGAGATTTCGAACTCAGAGTAGGAGAAAAAACTCATTTGGAGAAAATGACCTTTAAAGATTGCAGCGAGGCGCTAGCTAAGCCCTCCTGTTCTCTGGATGACAGCTTGCGCCTCGACGCACTCCGTGAAGGTATTTCATGTTCGGGGTCATTTGTTTTTTGTATAATTTTGCTTCATGCAAGGGATAATTGTTGTTGTCTTCTCTGTAAACTTTTTTTTCGCCGTTCTTTTGCC
>NC_136903.1:91404080-91431580 GCF_949606895.1 Notothenia rossii
ACCTGAACATCAGCAGGAGAGGACTCTTTAAAGTAGAGACACTACATACTGATATACACCTGAACATCAGCAGGAGAGGACTCTTTAAAGTAGAGACACTACATACTGATATACACCTGAACATCAGCAGGAGAGGACTCTTTAAAGTAGAGACACTACATACTGATATACACCTGAACATCAGCAGGAGAGGACTCTTTAAAGTAGAGACAATACATATACACCTGAACATCAGCAGCGGAGAACTCTTTAAAGTAGAGACACAACATACTGATATATACCTGAAAGTCAGCAGGAGAGGACTCTTTAAAGTAGAGACACTACATATACACCTGAACATCAGCAGGAGAGGACTCTTTAAAGTAGAGACGCTACATACTGATATACACCTGAACATCAGCAGAAGAGGACTCTTTAAAGTAGAGACACTAAATACTGATATACACCTGAACATCAGCAGGAGAGGACTCTTTAAAGTAGAGACACTACATATACACCTGAACATCAGCAGCAGAGAACTCTTTAAAGTAGAGACACAACATACTGATATACACCTGAACATCAGCAGGAGAGGACTCTTTAAAGTAGAGACATTACATATACACCTGAACATCAGCAGGAGAGGACTCTTTAAAGTAGAGATGCTACATGCTGATATACACCTGAACATCAGCAGGAGAGGACTCTTTAAAGTAGAGACACGACATACTGATATACACCTGAACATCAGCAGGAGAGGACTCTTTAAAGTAGAGACATTACATACTGATATACACCTGAACATCAGCAGGAGAGGACTCTTTAAAGTAGAGACACTACATACTGATATACACCTGAACATCAGCAGGAGAGGACTCTTTAAAGTAGAGACACTAAATACTGATATACACCTGGACATCAGCAGGAGAGGACTCTTTAAAGTAGAGACACTACAAACTGATATATACACCTGAACATCAGCAGCAGAGGACTCTTTAAAGTAGAGACACTACATACTGATAAACACCTGAACATCAGCAGGAGAGGACTCTTTAAAGTAGAGACACAAAATACTGATAAACACCTGAACATCAGCAGGAGAGGACTCTTTAAAGTAAAGACACTACATACTGATACACACCTGAACATCAGCAGGAGAGGACTCTTTAAAGTAGAGACACGACATACTGATATACACCTGAACATCAACAGGAGAGGACTCTTTAAAGTAGAGACACGACACACTGATAAACACCTGAACATCAGCAGGAGAGGACTCTTTAAAGTAGAGACACTACATACTGATATACACCTGAACATCATCAGGAGAGGACTCTTTAAAGTAGAGAGGACTCTTTAAAGTAGAGACACTATATACTGATATACACCTGAACATCAGCTGGAGAGGACTTTTAAAGTAGAGACACTACATACTGATACACACCTGAACATCAGCAGGAGAGGACTCTTTAAAGTAGAGACACTACATACTGATATACACCTGAACATCAGCAGGAGAGGACTCTTTAAAGTAGAGACACTACATACTGAAACACACCTGAACATCATCAGGAGAGGACTCTTTAAAGTAGAGACACTACATACTGATACACACCTGAACATCAGCAGGAGAGGACTCTTTAAAGTAGAGACACTACATACTGATATACACCTGAACATCAGCAGGAGAGGACTCTTTAAAGTAGAGACACTACATACTGAAACACACCTGAACATCATCAGGAGAGGACTCTTTAAAGTTGAGAGGACTCTTTAAAGTAGAGACACTTCATACTGATATACACCTGAACATCAGCTGGAGAGGACTCTTTAAAGTAGAGACACTACATACTGATATACACCTGAACATCAGCAGGAGAGGACTCTTTAAAGTTGAGAGGACTCTTTAAAGTAGAGACACTTCATACTGATATACACCTGAACATCAGCTGGAGAGGACTCTTTAAAGTAGAGACACTACATACTGATATACACCTGAACATCATCAGGAGAGGACTCTTTAAAGTTGAGAGGACTCTTTAAAGTAGAGACACTTCATACTGATATACACCTGAACATCAGCTGGAGAGGACTCTTTAAAGTAGAGACACTACATACTGATATACACCTGAACATCATCAGGAGAGGACTCTTTAAAGTTGAGAGGACTCTTTAAAGTAGAGACACTACATACTGATATACACCTGAACATGAACAGGACAGGTCCTCTTGAAGGACTCACTTTATTCAGCATGTGTTTCCCTGCTCTCACCTCCTGGTAGTCTCCCAGTGGAGTCAGGTATTGGAGGATGAGTCTCTGCTCAGTGGCGGCGCTCAGTGGAGAGAGGCGGTACTCTGATCCGATTACCATGGAGCTCATTTCTGACCAGGAGGCGCTCCTCTCCTCCTCTTCCTCCTCCTCCTCTCCCTCGTTCATTTTCTGCTTGACTTTCCTCCCGTTGTCCTGCATCGCTCGTCTCTTCCCTAATCCTCCTCTTCTTCCTCCTCCTCTTCCTCCTCCTCCAAGATCTGGCCTCGCTTGGTAAACAAAATCCGGCAGAAGTCGCGTTTTGTCTCCGTTCTTTTTTGCAGAGCAGAGTTTAAACTCAGCATCTTCTTCTTCCTCCTCCTCCTCTTCTTTTTTCTTCTCGCCTTCCTCCTCGTCCTCGTTTGTTTTTAAGTTCTGGTGTGTTGAGGCGCTCGAGGTTTCGGCCTGAGGCAGATTCTTGGCGTCTTCACTCTGCAGTTCATGCAGGCGCTGGATCATGATCGGCACCTGCAGGAAACACGAGACGTCTTAATATTAGGGATGCCATCGATTATTCGATTTTTCGAATATTCGTTACAGTCTCCATAATCGGAAATTATTTTTTCTTTGAATTGGATTTTATTTATATATTTTTTTATTATTATTTTTTTTTTCCTTTTTTTTCCCCAGGGGGCGAATAGTTTAATAGATTAATATTCGCCAGGGCTGTCCGATTTTCGAATTTGATCATAGTCAGTTTCTGGCATCCCTACTTAATATCATCTACAATTTATCCTTTTACATTTCTACCTTAATCTCTCAAATGACGTCTGTTGTAGCGGACAGAAACCATGGCATTTCATTTTAGTTGGACTCTTATTATTATGAATTGTCTATTATAGTGTACTCAATTTTATTCAGCACATTTCATATTGTGTATTGTAGATAACTCTTTCTTTGTTTCCCTGTAAGCAGGATATCTTCTGGTCGTAAATTCTTAAAAGTAAGATCGCTGAAAACAGACAAATCTTGTTTTGTAAATCTCAGGTACTTCAGGAAACCAAATGAACACATTCAGCCAAAAGTAAGCTAAAATCACTACAAATTGACACCTGTTAGTATAAGAGGACAAACCAATGCTTATTCAGGTCTGTCGCAAGTTGTCGTTTTTTTTAATTAATGGAGACCGTTTTAACAGGGCTAGCATTGTTGCCAATCAAGATCAGATCACAGCTAAATGTCTTCATTTGGTTTCTTGACGTATCTCTTACCAGCAGAGCGTTCTCGTCTCTGTAGCTAGCTGCTACTTCCTGGTTGCTCATGGCTCTGGCCAGCAGTCCGGTGGAGAACACGTTGAGAGGCCGCTCCGCCTCTCTGGACCAGGAGAACAGCTTCTCCACCAGACCCTCCTGAGAGGGACAGCAGATAGAGGTTAGTACTGGTTGGGAAAATCCTCAAGGTCCTCTTCCAACATGAGAGCAACATGCTAACAAAGGTATCAACTGTAGCTGTGAACATGACAGCATGTGTGATTACCTAGAAGAGCATCAGGACTGTTTGAGGCATATGATAGCTATGTGATTAACATGATGATTCAGCCTCTATGGAGAGAGACATATGACAAGCATGATCATTTCTGACGTGGAGCTAATCTGAAGTAAACATTGAATACTGCTTTCTATTCCTCCATCTTGTGACTGAGGAACTCCCTCTCTTGGATATCAGCATGTGAAGGACACTGTTCAGGAACTAGTTGATGCTCTGTATGTGATGACTACTTCCATTCTGGAGAGGATCACAGATACATGGATCCTGAGACTCAAGCTCAAGCCGGGGACCAGGGATTATAAAAAATGTGAAGTATTCAGAAAAAGTCATAATTTTGATATTTTGAGAGAAAGTCAGAATTTGGACATTTAAAAAAAAAAAAAATCATTTTGTTAAGGTTTTGAAAAAAAGTCACAATTTTGTCAGAAAACTCAGAATTCTGAGATTTTGAGAAAAATACCAACAAATTCTCTTTTTTTGTTTTGACTACTTCCATTCTTGAGAGGATAATAAATACATGGATCCTGAGGTTGAAGCTCAAGCCGGGGACTAGTGATTATTAATCGTATAAAGATTTTTGAGAAAAAGTCATAATTTGGAGAAAAAGTCATAATTTGGAGATTTTTTAGAAAAAGTCATAATCTTGAGATTTTTGAGAAAAAGTTCTGGAGAGGATCACAGATACATGGATCCTGAGACTCAAGCTCAAGCCGGGGACCAGGGATTATAAAAAATGTGAAGTATTCAGAAAAAGTCATAATTTTGATATTTTGAGAGAAAGTCAGAATTTGGACATTTAAAAAAAAAAAAAATCATTTTGTTAAGGTTTTGAAAAAAAGTCACAATTTTGTCAGAAAACTCAGAATTCTGAGATTTTGAGAAAAATACCAACAAATTCTCTTTTTTTGTTTTGACTACTTCCATTCTTGAGAGGATAATAAATACATGGATCCTGAGGTTGAAGCTCAAGCCGGGGACTAGTGATTATTAATCGTATAAAGATTTTTGAGAAAAAGTCATAATTTGGAGAAAAAGTCATAATTTGGAGATTTTTTAGAAAAAGTCATAATCTTGAGATTTTTGAGAAAAAGTTCTGGAGAGGATCACAGATACATGGATCCTGAGATTCAAGCTCAAGCAGGGGACCAGGGAGAGTTTTCTAACAGTGTGTGTAAATTAAAAAGCTCGTTACCTTCTCCTGGAAGACAGCAGCGGTCTCCAGGCCCGGCATGATGTTCTGCAGCAGTCTGCAGGAGGCCGTGTTCAGATCCAGCTCTCTGCTCGTCATGATGTAGTTATCCATTAGCTGAAGGACATTAAAGACCTTTAAATACCTTTTTCACAAACACAAATACTGTCAACAAAGACACTGTCACGTTTCTATGGAGGAGGATTAGGAGCACGTGAGAAAGAAGTGTTTGGATGCGACCAAAAGTTTACAAAACTATTTATATAAATAAGCAGATTGTAAGATGCAAACAGATGAATGTTCTGGATGTTCTTCCCAGAGCTCAGGTGTTTAACAGTCTGATGGCCTGTGGGGTGAAGCTGTCTGAGTCTGGTGCTTTTTGTCCTGGATCTACTTCTGAGTGCACGGTATATAAAAACGGATTTGCTTTGCAGTCCTTACCGCGTTAGTGAAGTCATCGTTATTGAAGAGCATCTTGAGGAGTTGTCCCAGCATGCACTCTGGGTCTGCCCGTCCTGAACACATTAACATCAGCTTTTATATTCACAGAAAGAAAAGCCAGTCTGGTGCTCTTGAAACAAAGACAGCATGTCGTGAGAGGGATAAGAACCTGGATGTCTGTCATCGAAGGGGTCGGGGTCTGCTTTGTGATATTCTGCTGTCTCCCCTTCAATCAGCTCAGAGATCCTGAGGAACACAGAGGCAAGGCACATTTGTTCATACAGCACCTTTCAACACAAGGCAATTCAAAGCGCTTTGCAAACATTAAAGACATTCAGAAAATGGCATTTAAAAACCGTAAAAATACATTGATCAAAGTTACCGTGCAGTTTAAGATGTGAATATATCAATTAAAAGCAGCGGCAAAGAGAAAAGTCTTCAGCCTGGATTTAAAAGTAGTCAAGAGTTTCTGGGAGTTTGTTCCAGATGTTTGGAGCATAATAACTGAACTCCTCCAGGTTCAGTCCTGACTCAGGGGACAGGAAGCAGACCGGTCCCAGAAGGAGAAACGTCCTTAAAGAGGTCCAGAGAGCCGACGTCAAGTCTCTCTGTCTGTATCACATCTTATAGAACAGATGAACTGGGCGGTCAACTCATTGAAATATGGAACCGCTAATTAATTTACACATTTATTATCAGTCGTAGAAGGCATATTCGTCAAACTTTCATTAACATGGAAGCGGACAAATATGCTCGCTCGTTTTGCTTTGTCGAAACCAAATGGAAATAATAGGACGACTTCACCACGAACTTTCCATTCTTCACAAGCGACTTTCAAATGTTCTTCACAATCATCATCATCAACTTCAACGACGATTACGTAGGAGAAAGAAGGACCGCGGGCTCCCCTCCAGCTTCCTCTCTACCTCTTGGGAAGACCAGATTCCCAGTAGGTAGCTGGTCTCTTCAGTGGACCACTGCGTTTACCTTTGGGGTCTTCCATCGTTGTGTACATAGTGGACAAAACGTGGGCTTCTTGTTGTTGTTCAGGAGGTTGATCTCACAACCCGGCTCCGGCCCCGGCTCCTGCCCCTGCCCCGGCCCCTGCCCACACCCCGGCCCCGGCCCCAGCCCCGCCTCCGACGTTATCGTGACGTATGCGGTTCTTGATTCTCTTCTTGAAAAACCGGTGCTTATCAGGCTCTAGCTCCGAACCGGCCCTGGACCCGCGTTGGTGTGAAAGGGGCATTAGAGCTCTTACCTGGTGAGGATGGACACCAGCGTCTCCGTGGTCCCTCTCTGAGACTCCTCCCACTCGTTCAGCAGGGACGTGAGGTCGGCTTTAGCGTCAACAGAGATCGCTGATGACATCACAGGAGGAGGAGCAGGAGCAGGAGGAGGGGGAGGACGAGGAGGAGGGGGAGGAGGAGGAGGGGGAGGGGCTTCACCTCCGAAGCCCATCGCTTCCTGGAGGAGGAGGAGGAGGAAACAATCAATGAGGTTGCAAAGGAACTTAGATCTGAAGTTAAAGTTCAAAAGATAGATAGAAATAGTTTTCAAGAAATGTATAGCTTTGAGTTGTGTCCATGTGAGAATAGCTCAGAGCTCCTGATTCCAGCTTCTTAACATGTCACTCATTCAGTTCCAGTTTGTTATAACAGTGTTTTCCAAAGCCTAACATTACCTTCACGAATATTTAAAGAAATATACATACAAAGTGGAATCAGGGAATAACTCAATGAAGCGATGCATCTTTGAGCTGATAAGCCAGTCCCACCTGGTAGACCCTGACTCTTTAAAATGACCCTCATGAGGACCCTTCTCTTTACTCACCCGAAGCTCTGCCAGTGTTATGGGTTGAGGCCTCATATCTCAGAGACCATCAAAGGGGGGGGAGAGATGGTATTCGACCCCACAACAGGTGTCCTCTGCTGGGGGACAGCTGCTCAGAAACACCCGCCACTAACCAGAGGAGGCGGGAAAGTACTCACACTTAAGTACAAGTACAAGAGTGGAGTAAAAGTTCATGTTACTCAAATTAAAGTACAAAACGTTAGCATCAAAATGTAGTTAAAGTAACAAAAGTAGAAACACTCAGATCTTGAGTAAAAGTAGTAGAGTAGTAGTATAAGTACTCAGATCTATTACTAGAGTTAAAGTAGAAGTACTCAGATCTATTACTAGAGTTAAAGTAGAAGTACTCAGATCTATTACTAGAGTTAAAGTAGAAGTACTCAGATCTATTACTTGAGTAAAAGTAGAAGTACTCAGATCTTGTACTTGAGTAAAAGTAGAAGTACTCAGATCTTGTTCTTGAGTAAAAGTAGAAGTACTCAGATCTTGTACTTGAGTAAAAGTAGAAGTACTCAGATCTTGTACTTGAGTAAAAGTAGAAGTACCAGAGTGTAGGAATACTCTGTCACAGTGAAAGTCCTGCATTCAAAATGTTCCTCAAGTAAAAGTATAAAAGTATTCTCATCAAAATATAGTGAAAGTAGCGACAGTAAAAGTAGTCGTTGTGCAGATTGGTCCATTTCAGAATAATATATATGATATGTTTTATAATGATTGATCATGAAAGTGTTCTCAAAGCTGGTAAAGGTGCAGCTAGTTTGAATGACTTTGTATACTGCAGGGTAGCTGGTGGATTTACTCCAGGTGGAACTAAAGTTTGATTTAACACTTGATTATATTTCACATCATTCGTCCAGATCTGTGAAGTAACTAAAGGGATTAAATACATGTAGTAGTGGAGTACAAGTACATCAGAAGTGTACTTGAGCACTTGTTGTGAAGTTGTCTCCTTGTTGCTCACGCGCTAACTCTGTGACAGGTATCAGGCAGACTCACTTTAGTGTCCACAGCTTCCTGACCTCACGTGCAAGTTATATCTGACCCTCTCCCCGTGTGTGTGTGTTTTATTTCGAGTTATGTGTTTAGTTGTCTCTACGCTGTACATATAAAACACTTCTTTAATAAAGAACGGGGTTATTTATGGGTGTCCTTTTTAACTATGTATTCTGACTGTCTGTGAGTGTTTGTGTGTTCGTGTGTGTGTATGTGTGTTCATGTGTTCATGTGTTCAGATGACAGCATGCCTCATGTCAGCTAGCAGCACGTGACTCACCTGAATCGACCTTTCTCTCCTCCTCTCAACGGGTGAGATTCTCCAGGTGTTTGTCGGGAAGTCTCGAGGGAAACCACGCGAACATCTGACGTTTAGTAAAATAAAAAAGTACGGTCACGTTTATTTTCAAAACTTCTCCTCGGCGGGCGGCTTCGTGTTACGTCACAGAACGGAGTCGCAAGTGATGACGTATGCGGGAGAACTTGCTCATGGGAGTTGTAGTTCGATATTTCCACATCGTGTCGTTTATGGAATTAATGATTGCGCATTGAATAAGTGAAACCCTTTTAACACAAATGGTTAGATAATTGTTGTATTTCTTTGAAGGCACCGCAATGCATCATATTATTACAAAAGCTATTTGTTTGTGTACATTTTTCATGTATTCTTTCAAAGAAATTAACTTACATTTAAACATTTTCAGAAAACCCATAGACGTTTTTCAGGCATTGTTTCCCTTTTATATATATTTTTAGAATGTTTAAGGCCTTTTAATATTTGGAAATAATTCACACATTTTCTTGGTTATTTTCCTACATTTTGGGGTTATTTTCCATACGTTTATAATATTCTTTTGTGGATATTTATCTTTGTTTAAGGCGTTGATATATGCTAGTGTAACCTACAGCAGTGCATCATATTATAAAACAAACTGATACGTTTTTTTGTACATTTCTCAAAATTGTTTTGCTTACATTTAAAAAGAAATCCCATATTTTCCAGAAAAAGACGGTTTCCAGACATTATTCACCTCTTATAATTCACACATTACTGCAGTTTAAGGCGTTATATATTGCAACTCCTTTACTTAATGTTGGCTAATGTAATCTACAACAATGCATTCATTTATCAATTCATTTTGGTCAATATTTAATATATTACTTCTAAAAAGAATTGACATGGATTTTTGTGAACCTTTTTCCCGACATTTCTCTGGTAATGTTTCAGACATTTATTTAATTTGTCCTCGTTTCTTTTGGTGCACTTTACTGCTTTAAGGCTTTGCTCGTTGTAAGTGTCTTTATAGTGTAATATTGGCTTGTCTAATCTGCAGCAATGCACCACCTATCGCTTAAAGGTCATAAGTTTAAAAGTAAAAACAGCCCCAGCTTTGGGATGATGCATTCTCCAGGCTTATTTATTTGTTTAGCTTAGGAAGGGGGATAAATAATCAAACACATAAATACCTAAACACACACACCTAAAAATAAAGGAATTACACTTAACAAACCCCGACAAGTGCAAACAGTTTATTGAATCTCTTGGACAAAAAACGCATCCTGCCGTCACAAAAATAGTCAGTTTTATTGTTTGTTATCCCGTTGAATGTTTTGGCATGCACCCGTTTGTCAGATGCTTTCTGAAAACAGAGGAGCAACAACACTGTGTTTATGTACAGGGTTTACATCTGAAAGAGTTCAGCAGTCATATCAAAGGCAAGGAAAATAAAGCTGCCCGTCTCACAGGGTTTCACACGTCTCGTTTAAAAAGCTGTCCCTTCGGAAAGTCTGGGAAACGTGAAGGTAGATGTCAGGAGTTAGAGCATGAAAAGAATAAAATCATCCGTAGAAACGCAGACTATGGTTCTGAAACAAGATCACATGTTTAGAAAAAAGAAAATATATCTCATTTAAGACGATCTAATGTTAATTTTGCTGTTTTCACTCTAAGAAGTGAATATGTTGAGGATTTTAGACGGTTGGTTGGAAAACAAGAGATTTGATGATTTCCCTCTGGACTTTCTAACTGTTTTCTAGTGTTTGATAGTCAAAAATAATATTTAAGGACAACTCTGTGCAGCCAGTGTGTGTGTGTGTGTGTGTGTGTGTGTGTGTGTGTGTGTGTGTGTGTGTGTGTGTGTGTGTGTGTGTGTGTGTGTGTGTGAGGGAGAGATCTGCTGTTTTAACTCGATCTGACATAGGACATGAATATTTTTAACGATTGTTGGAAAAACAAGACATTTGGTGACTTCCTTGTGGACTTTTAAAATCAAAATGATTATTAAAAAAGGTAAAAAAGTAACAGTTATCTGCAGCCATAACACACATCAACACAATCAAAGCTGATCTTTGTTCTGCTCCCGTTCCAGGTGTGTGTGTGTGTGTGTGTGTGTGTGTGTGTGTGTGTGTGTGTGTGTGTGTGTGCGTCCATCTGTGTGTGTTCTGCTCTTTTAACTCAATCTGACATTATAAGACATGAATATTTTTGAGGATTTTAGACTTGTTGGTTAGAAAAACAAGAGAATTGATGACTTCCCTCTGGACTTTTAAACGGTGTCAGTGTGTGTGTGTGTGAGTCTGTTAATGTGTGTGTGTGTGTGTGTGTGTGTGTGTGTGTGTGTGTGTGTGTGTGTGTGTGTGTGTGTGTGTGTGTGTGTGTCTATGTGTGAGTCTGTTAATGTGTGTGATTGTGTGTGTGTGTGTGTGTGTGTGTGTGTGTGTGTGTGTGTGTGTGTGTGTGTGTGTGTGTGTGTCAGTGTGTTTTCAGTTTGTCTTGGAGCAGTGTGAGCACCAGTCCGTACAGGAAGCCCCCGGTGAGGATGATGATGGAGCTGGAGACGGGGCTGAAGGACAGAATGGCTCCCAGGCCGTAGATCAGCAGGAGAACCATCAGGGTCCTGAAGCTGGCGAGTCGACGCAGGCTCAGCCTCGGACGCCTCGGACGCTCTGACCATCGCCGCGACAACGAGCTCTGATTCAGCCTGGGGGCGGAGTCACCGTCAGACAGGAAGTGACGACACAGGCGACCCGGGAAGTCCGGACGGGAGCAAACAGCGTCCATGTGAGCTCCAAACTGTGGGAGGAAAAAGAACGAAAGTCAACGAGGCGTCATTTAAGTTTTTTTTTTTTTTTTACTTATTCTTTATTAGTTACTTTCTCACATCCCCCTTTACATCCAATAGTACTCCAATTTAGAGGAACAGTTCCTTTAACAAGGGGTCACAACATGTAGAAGGTCTCAGATCCTAAAACATTAAACATGAGAATATGAAAAACAAAATGTAAAGAAATCAAATCAATAATAACACTGAGAACCTAAATAACACAAATAAAATCAAAGATGGGTTATTTATAAAGTCATCCTACATATTACAATAATACAGTCCAATACACTTAGGACAAATACCCATATACCAGAACATTTCAAAAATAAAAATTGAGTCTTTAGAGTTCCAGTTGAACATGCGCCGGCTCACCCTTTGGTTGATGAGACTGGAGACCCTGTAGAGGAGACGGACCAATAGGGCGCTCTCGTAGCTCCTGATTGGCTGCAGCTCCGGGTCGCCCTGGTACTGGATGTCAAACCTGCGCTGGCCACTGATGATCTACACACACACACACACACACACACACACACACACACACACACACACACACACACACACACACACACACACACACACACACACACACACACACACACACACACACACACACACACACACACACACACACACACACACACACACACACACACACACACACACACACACACACACACACACACACACACACCACTCATTTGTTTGTCTTTATTGCTGCTACTCATTTTAAGCCATGGTTGTTTTATTGTCTTCATTTTAATGTCGCGCTTCCTTCCTTTGTTGTTATCAAGCCACTAGACACCTAAAGGCCCGGACACACCAAGACGAGTTTCGCCATCGATAGATGTCTGGCCGTCGATGAGCGTTGTGTCGCCCTACTCAGATTGGCATGTACCGCACCGTCGTGTCTTTTTGGCCGTGCTGAGACCTTCCTCCGCCGATTCAACATGTTGAATCGAGAGGCTGTCGGCTAAATAAATCACTCTGATTGGCTGTTCAGCTAGCGAATCAGTGCATGAGAAGCGAAACGGAAGTGAGGACCCAAACAAACGATTAAGGAGGCAAATGTGAGAATTCATTGAACTCCAGCTCTCGACACAGGTTGAGGAAAGCCCCGTGAGCTTCTCGCTGGAGAGTGAAAATGGAACACACTATTTGTTGTTTGTTTATATCACTCAGTCTGTTCTTCTTCTCTCGGTTATCACGCAGTCTGTATTCCGGTTGTTGCCTCTTTTGAATGACGAATACACACTACCGTCTCTAGGTGTCTCTCACCTGTCTGTCTCTTTACCTTTGTGCCCCTACCTGTCTGTCTCAACTGTCTCTACCTGTCCGTCTCTCACCTGTCTGTTTCTACCTGTCTGTCTCTCACCTGTCTGTCTCACCTGTCTGTCTCTCACCTGTCTCTCTACCTGTCTGTCTCTCACCTGTCTCTCTACCTGTCTGTCTCTCTACCTGTCTGTCTCTCACCTGTCTCTCTACCTGTCTGTCTCACCTGTCTCTCTACCTGTCTGTCTCACCTGTCTCTCTACCTGTCTGTCTCTCACCTGTCTCTCTACCTGTCTGTCTCACCTGTCTCTCTACCTGTCTGTCTCTCACCTGTCTCTACCTGTCCATCTCTCACCTGTCTCTACCTGTCCATCTCTCACCTGTCTGTTTCTACCTGTCTGTCTCTCACCTGTCTCTCACCTGTCTCTACCTGTCCGTCTCTCACCTGTCTGTTTCTACCTGTCTGTCTCTCACCTGTCTGTCTCACCTGTCTGTCTCTCACCTGTCTCTCTACCTGTCTGTCTCACCTGTCTCTCTACCTGTCTGTCTCTCACCTGTCTGTCTCTCACCTGTCTCTACCTGTCCATCTCTCACCTGTCTCTACCTGTCCATCTCTCCCCTGTCTCTACCTGTCCATCTCTCACCTGTCTCTTTCACCTGTCCGTCTCTCACCTGTCTCTACCTGTCCATCTCTCACCTGTCTCTTTCACCTGTCTGTCTCTCACCTGTCTCTACCTGTCCATCTCTCACCTGTCTCTACCTGTCCATCTCTCACCTGTCTCTTTCACCTGTCTGTCTCTCACCTGTCTCTACCTGTCCATCTCTCACCTGTCTCTACCTGTCCATCTCTCACCTGTCTGTTTCTACCTGTCTGTCTCTCACCTGTCTCTCACCTGTCTCTACCTGTCCGTCTCTCACCTGTCTGTCTCACCTGTCTGTCTCTCACCTGTCTCTCTACCTGTCTGTCTCTCACCTGTCTCTCTACCTGTCTGTCTCTCACCTGTCTGTCTCTCACCTGTCTCTACCTGTCCATCTCTCACCTGTCTCTACCTGTCCATCTCTCACCTGTCTCTACCTGTCCATCTCTCACCTGTCTCTTTCACCTGTCTGTCTCTCACCTGTCTCTACCTGTCCATCTCTCACCTGTCTCTTTCACCTGTCTGTCTCTCACCTGTCTCTACCTGTCTGTCTCTCACCTGTCTCTACCTGTCCGTCTCTCACCTGTCTCTACCTGTCCATCTCTCACCTGTCTCTTTCACCTGTCTGTCTCTCACCTGTCTCTCTACCTGTCCGTCTCTCACCTGTCTCTACCTGTCCGTCTCTCACCTGTCTCTTTCACCTGTCTGTCTCTCACCTAAAAACTTCCAAAACAATTATAAAAGGAGAATAAAAGATGTTCTTTTCTTCTCTCTATCTAAGTTAACTCACTCTTGATCATGGCTTGCCTCTTTTGACCTGCGATGCCACTTTATAGCTGTAACACTGTTAACGTCCCCGCTGCAGGACGAATAAAGGACTTGTGATTCTGATGCTTTTTATACACCATCAACTAAAAACAACACACACCATCTTCAACTGGCACATCCCCCCTGATCACATCACACATCCTCTGCTTTTCTGTCTCTATTGATTGATTATGATGTCGTGTTTTTCAACTTTTGTTTTGTGTTTTGTGTTCCTTGTACGGCGAGCTTTGAAAGGCGCCTTTATAAATCAAATGTATTATTATGAATACCTGTTTGCGGCCCAGGTCGGTCAGAATGAGTCCGTTCTCTCCCTGGATGCAGTCCGGCAGCTGTTTGCAGTTCCCTTCGTCCTGACAGGAGCCCAGGGTGGAGATGAGCTGAGTCAGCTGACCTTGGTTCAGCTACAAGAGAAGAACAAAACAAACAATTAACCAGCAGTCAACGGCAACAACATCAACACCATGAATCCACGTCATCAAGGAATGTCATAAGCTAGATCTGGGTTCACCTTTACCAGTCCATTATCTACTACAGTGGTTATCACAGTGTTTAAAGCAACAGAGACACATATGAAGGAAATGCTTGTAGTTGCATTTGTATCGTTGATTTAATGTCTGAACGAGGCGATACAGAGAAGTGAAGCTGTCATTAGTAGGCTGTCGTTTGTTCTAAACTGTTGGAGTGGTAAGCAGGCCTTTTGTTTCTGGATATTTGGGGAGTTTTTATTGGTTAAGTGGTCCTGGGTATGAAAAGGTTTGAGAAACACCGATCCACTACCAAATATAACTCCGCTGATCAATGTCTGACCTTGAAGATTTGACACAGGTGCTCCAGCGCTCGGTCCAGGAACTCGTGGGTTTTCTTCAAACACTCGCCGCTCTCCTCGGGCTCGGCGCCGGAGAACGTGTTGTTCAGGTCCGAGGATCCCATCCCGAACCACGAGAGGAACGAGTTGCTGGCCGCCACCTCGTTGGAGTGATCAGAAATCCTCTTGGCCGTCTGTCGGGCCTGGGCGATGATTTGGATCAACTTCATGACCTGCAAGACGGACGAAAAGGATTTAGACGCTCAAGTAGGGCTAAACATATAGTCATATTTCTTTGTTGGACCCTGAAGGCAGCATCTCCCTGGTCCAATGGGATTTCTCCATTTTAATTTGGATTATTGTCAAACAAACGTTTATGTTTACATGTTTAGTTCAGCAGAATAATTACCACATATTAACACCAGTTCATGATTTGTAAAGTAAAAAGCTAATGTTGGGCTATAAAGGAACTACAGCACGGTCACATGACTTCACGTCACCACCGCTAAGCTAAAGGAGGCTAACGTTGGGCTATGAAGGAACTACAGCACGGTCACATGACTTCACGTCACCACCGCTAAGCTAAAGGAGGCTAATGTTGGGCTATAAAGGAACTACAGCACGGTCACATGACTTCACGTCACCACCGCTAAGCTAAAGGAGGCTAATGTTGGGCTATAAAGGAACTACAGCACGGTCACATGACTTCACGTCACCACCGCTAAGCTAAAGGAGGCTAATGTTGGGCTATAAAGGAACCACAGCACGGTCACATGACTTCACGTCACCACCGCTAAGCTAAAGGAGGCTAATGTTGGGCTATAAAGGAACTACAGCACGGTCACATGACTTCACATCACCACCGCTAAGCTAAAGGAGGCTAACGTTGGGCTATAAAGGAACTACAGCACGGTCACATGACTTCACGTCACCACCGCTAAGCTAAAGGAGGCTAACGTTGGGCTATAAAGGAACTACAGCACGGTCACATGACTTCACGTCAACACCGCTAAGCTAAAGGTGGCTAATGTTGGGCTATAAAGGAACTGAACTGAACGTACCGCTCCTCTGAGCTCGTTTCCGAACATCTGCTTGTACTGGCAGTCTTGTCCCTCCAGAGCGTAGACGTGACTCTTCACCCTGAACACCATGTCTGTCACCACGCGTTGCCGTGACGAAAGGAAGCTGCCTCCCTGATTGGGCGTCAGGTATCCTCTTGGCTGCCGGTGATGAAGGACGTGCTCTGGCTCCAGAAACAGCTGCTCTCCTGGGGACACACGGAGGGGTTGTTTAGAGAATTTATTAAACAAATATAACACCCAAACTAAACACAAATAAACTCTTTTAGACGTATAAACTGCTATCTGTGACATCACGTCTTTATTCGCTGTTAAACACCTGAACTAGAACATCCATAACATTCGTGTTTGAAACTTACAAATTATTTATCTAATATATCATATTTCAATTACTTGTATACTCTGATTTCACTATTTCTATTATATTTTATGTACGAATGAAAATAAAAGCCTTGAATCTTATCTCCCGTTTGAGTTTCTGCGCTCACCTTTCTGGATCATGTCGGCGAGGTTTGGCTGAGCGAACACTTTGGAGACTCTGAAAACCATCAGAGCGTTTTTGGCGTTGACCAGGTCGGTCCTGACGGCTCGGTTCAGCAGAACCTGGAAGAGCTTGGTGTACATGAGGAGGTTCTCCTGCACAAAGGACTCCCTTCAACGAGAACATCAGCACCGTCAATACAACACCACAAATATCCTGCAGCACATTCATCCTGTTAGGCAAAATCCACTTCTTCATGTCTTTTATACATAAACACGTGTCCCCTCTTCTCCATGTCTCTTCTACATCAACATGTGTCCCATCTTCTCCATGTCTCTTCTACATCAACATGTGTCCCATCTTCTTCATGTCTCTTCTACATCAACATGTGTCCCCTCTTCTTCATGTCTCTTCTACATCAACATGTGTCCCCTCTTCTTCATGTCTCTTCTACCTCAACATGTGTCCCCTCTTCTTCATGTCTCTTCTACATCAACATGTGTCCCCTCTTCTTCATGTCTCTTCTACATCAACATGTGTCCCCTCTTCTTCATGTCTCTTCTACATCCACATGTGTCCCCTCTTCTCCATGTCTCTTCTACATCAACATGTGTCCCCTCTTCTTCATGTCTCTTCTACATCAACATGTGTCCCCTCTTCTTCATGTCTCTTCTACATCCACATGTGTCCCCTCTTCTCCATGTCTCTTCTACATCAACATGTGTCCCCTCTTCTTCATGTCTCTTCTACATCAACATGTGTCCCCTCTTCTCCATGTCTCTTCTACATCAACATGTGTCCCCTCTTCTTCATGTCTCTTCTACATCAACATGTGTCCCCTCTTCTCCATGTCTCTTCTACATCAACATGTGTCCCCTCTTCTTCATGTCTCTTCTACATCAACATGTGTCCCCTCTTCTCCATGTCTCTTCTACATCAACATGTATCCCCTCTTCTCCATGTCTCTTCTACATCAACATGTGTCCCCTCTTCTTCATGTCTCTTCTACATCAACATGTGTCCCCTCTGTGGAAAGAGACTCTGAAAGTTTCAGGAACAAAGATTCTCTCTCTTTTTGATCCATTTCTATAAAAACCTGTCTGAAAATGAGCTGATCAGATTTTGGCCACTTTATGATGTCATAACGATGTTTTGTCTTGTGTAACCATTAGCCAATCAACAACCAAGGTAACCCCCCCCCCCCCTTATCACCTGAATCTCCTCTAGAGCTCCATTGAGTTCTTTGTAACCAAATGTCTCTCAGAGGGGCGTGGGGAGGGGCTCCTTATTTTCATCTAAAGTAACAGACAGAGAATCAGCACTTTGGAAACAGGGCTGAAACAGAGGGGATTATGGGTAATGCTGCAATGATCTGTCTGGTGTTTCAGCCAATCAGAGACAGGCTCTGTATATATCTGAGACCTGTGATATATTGATGAAGAACAGTTTAATAGGGACCTTTAAGAATCTTTATTGCACTACAAATGTATTGCATTTTGCCCTGAGGTGATAAGATGGCTCACTAAAATCCTTCGTGCTCTCACACAGCTGATAACTAACTCATTTTAAAGTATTTTTAGGGAAAGAATAAGGACCTCCTTATGTTGGATTATTCTAAAATAAATATCTTTAGAAGCCCCTCAGACTCACCATTTCTCTGGGACCGTTCTGTTCTGGTCGGCCTGAGGGTTGATCTTCTCTCCGGTGTATCTCCACGGCTGGATGTAGCTGAGCCACGTCTCCAACACCTGAACACACACACACAAATAAATGATTCTTAAAAGTCAGAAGGAAGTTAAATATTGTAAATCTGAGTATGAACATGTTCTGTGTGGGACGAACCGCTCTGAAGGAGGCGTCCAGAGGCCAGTGGCCGAAGCAGTGCTGCAGGAACAGGTAGAGCTTCTGCTGCACGAAGCGCTGCACCACCACTCTGAGGGGGAACATTCAGGACTCGTTAACAACATGAATATCAGAATATACACATTCTCTAAGGTTCCTACAGCATTCAAAGAGTACCATTTAACCACGTTCAAGATGCGTATAACCAACATGTCCAGACTTGCAAAGCCTCAATCATCACATCTTTATTGTTGTGAAAAATAAAACTTGATGAATAAATATTATGCTTTGAACATTTTTGAATGCCTAGTTGCTGGAGACCACTAACAGATACATATGTTAATTGTAAATATAACTTGTGATAGGGAAACATCAGTTTATATTTTGTTTTTTTTATCTAGCTATAAAGGATTATACTGGAATTCAAGCATGAAAGCATAAATTAAAAGTACGTGTTGTGCCCATGTTTTTGTTGGGCACAGGGCATATTGAGTGGCAATAATCACCACAGTACGCATCTTTTAAACTTTGAAGACATCGAACAAACCTATTTTATATGCCCCGGCCAAACACGTCAACATGCAAAATTAAAAACAGGATTACGAATATATCGAGAGCAGCGCTGTCCGGAAAATTGGTGTTTGTCATCACCATGCGTTCGGGAAGTTTGAATTGTTCCGGAAAGGTAAACATTATTTTTCCCGAAACGTGCAGCCCTGCTTAGGGGGAATTATTCTGTCCGCACGTTGTGACTGAAGAGTACAGTTTTCAGACAGGTCAAAGTCCGGCTAACGGAAACAATGATCAAGAAGTCTTTAAATCCAATTTGAGAAATCACGGGCGTCACTTTCTTAGATAAAGTGGAGGGGACCCTTACTTCAGATTTAAAAAACACTACTGCATTAAGAGCCCCTCGCAAACAACACATACAGTACATACACTTACTATACATTTAAACTAGTGCAGTAACTATGCTACGCTGCTGCAAAGCTATTCTCTATTCAGTTATTACTAATATTAAACGTGCCGCTTGGGATACGAGAAACACACCCAGAAACCGTGACCAGTCCTCTCTTGAGCAAGTAAAGCTTTCTCACAGTGTACAATTCTTTATGCACGCTATTTCAGAACATGTTTAACAAATGATCCTAATGCAAAGTTGGCCATTTCCCAAAGAGGTGGAGACCTGTCCCCAGAGACCCCAGGATAAATGACGCCTATGAGAGAAACACAGCTTTGCAGTCTGACAGACCTTAGTATTTGTGACAGATATCAGTATTTGTGATTGTTCTGACCTCTTGAACTCCTCCAGGGGGCTGGCGTGAGTGTGTGTGTGTGAGTGTGTCGGGGGGGAAGAGGTCAGCTGATCCGGCTTCAGGCTGTTTGAGAAGGCGTGGAGGTTTTTCACTAGGAGACGAACCACCAACACGTGTTCCTCCGTGGGGCTGAACGGCTCCTGGAGAGAGACAATCAGTCACTAAGAGCTTCATAAACACACACACACACACAGTCCAGCCAATCAGCTCTCAGGTACACCAGCAGCCAATCAGAACGCAGCCCAGTCCCAAAGCAGGTAAACTATCAACAAAAGGCTCAGCTTGGTTTAGTTGTTCTATTAGAGTACGGAGGTCTCACAGATCATAGGTAGTTACAATACAAACTTATTATGATTATCATGAATTACTTTACCAAGCAGAGGGAGTAAAACGGTTTCAGGTTTTGTCAATGCTAAAGTAAATCCGGTATACAATTTAACCCTTTGACACTAGATAAATGATAGAATTAAAGGTGGGACCTCCGTGCTCCATTAGCTGCTAAAGCAAAGCTGCTTTTTTTTTTTTTTTAAATGATGCAAAATGTCATATAATGCAGAGAAACACAAACCCTACCTGAAGGACGTTCAATTAAAAATATTTAAAGGAATGTAGAGCCGATAATTAAATGATTTAATGACTGGCATGTTAAATTAATGATTGTTCAGAGTGTAGTCGTGTCTTTGCTCTTCTAAGATAATTATACAGATAACATCATCAAACCACTTCAACATGCACGAAGCAACGAAGCACACCAGTGTAAAAAGCATGCCTTTAAAAAAACTGAACCACATACAAACCAGTAAAAAAAAAAAGCTCAAATACTCAGATTACAAAAAGCTGCATTACAGGATTACTTTTCCCCGTCAAGGATACTTCTCCGCAGAGATTCATCTTCAAAAGAGCCTGTAATGAACAGGGAACTAATGCCATTTAATAAAAGGTGGTTGTCTTTATCAATTGGGTTTGTTTTTGAAAATATTTAATGCATCTCCCTGGTTCCCTCCACAAAAAGCTAATGGGTTTTCTCAATGGGATCCTTATAAGCTATAAAGGAACTACAGCACGGTCACATGACTTCACGTCACCACCGCTAAGCTAAAGGTGGCTAATGTTGGGCTATAAAGGAACTACAGCAGGGTCACATGACTTCACGTCACCACCGCTAAGCTAAAGGTGGCTAATGTTGGGCTATAAAGGAACTACAGCAGGGTCACATGACTTCACGTCACCACCGCTAAGCTAAAGGAGGCTAATGTTGGGCTATAAAGGAACTACAGCACGGTCACATGACTTCACGTCACCACCGCTAAGCTAAAGGTGGCTAATGTTGGGCTATAAAGGAACTACAGCACGGTCACATGACTTCACGTCACCACCGCTAAGCTAAAGGTGGCTAATGTTGGGCTATAAAGGAACTACAGCACGGTCACATGACTTCACGTCACCACCGCTAAGCTAAAGGTGGCTAATGTTGGGCGTGATGGCGTTTAGTTGTCTCATTTAGACACTTGCTAGCAACCTTTTTTTTTTTATCCACCAGTGGGGTATTTACTGACGTATTTGATGTCGTAGATTAAAAATCTCTTTAGCATCTTATAACCACAGGCTTAACCAAAAAACATTGACTTCCAGAAGAGCCAACCACGAGTGCTAACCTGCTATTTTCCAGGTTTTAGGAATCATTCCTGCGCCCCTCTTTATGAGAGAAGTATCCTTGACGTTGACCCTGACTGAGCTTTACCTCCAGGAGACCCCAGAGGGACAGGGGTGAATGAAAAGGTAATAGTACTTGGTAGGTGTTGAGGGTCCCAGAGCCTGGTGGGGTGAAGGGTTGGCTCGGCATGCTGGACATACTGAGGCGGTACTGAAGCAACGCCAACTTCTCCCCCGTTACCACCAGGGGGGAGAGGAAGAGGAGAAGGAGGAGGAAGAGGAGGAGGAGGAGGAAGAAGAAGGAACAGACAAGATGGCGGGAGGAAGGTACACATGAGAACAGAGGAAAAAAGAAACAGCGAAAACAGAGAGAGCAGCGGGACAAGAATATTGGCCGAAAGGAAACAAACAGGAGGAGGACAGACAAGATGGAGGAAGGTAAACATGAGAACAGAGGAAAGGGAACAGTGAGAACAGAGAAGGACACATTGTGCGAGAGGAAGCAGGAGGGAGACAAATAGACAAACAGATCACATGATGACTGAGGGAACACTTTCACAGGGAGGGGAATCTTTTCGCTCCATAAACAACTGCCGTGTTTGTCAACAAAATTGCTAAGAATTATTCGATTGGGATGCAAACATGGCTCCAGGTGAAGCAACAGGAAGTGTGTGGCTGTGTTTGTGCATTTCAATAAGTAAATGAAATACAAATAATTGAAAAAATAATCATATGTATTATCTAAAAGAAATTCCCATTCCTGTTGTTTAACATCAAAAACAGAGTAAACTCAAAACTGTAAGATTTGACCAATCAATCAATCAATCAATCAATCAATCAATCAATCAATCATATAACTTAATGCATATTAAACTAGTTACATGTTATACTACATCAGGGGTTTCTCTAGACATATATAGTATAGATGAGTGTAACACCTACGTCACTTCCGGGTGATAATGATGGCTCCGCCCACTTTCAGGGGAAAACAAAGCTGTCATTTGAACGGCGGTCGATACAAATTCTGAAGTTTTTAACAATCCGATCAGAAATGTAAGAAAACCGTGGATTGTCTGATCTTCAAAGAGCCCGATAACGACGGCCAGACAGGAAAACAATCACATTAAATTATTGGAAATCGACGATCGGGCTCGATATATGGTTAAATTAAAATCAGTAGGCGAGGCTGTAATCTCTCCAGCTGTTACTCTCATGAGCGAGGAGGAACATAATTGTTGTATCACGCCAACAAGCTGCTGTGTCGTTTATTGCTCCTCAAACATTAAAACAAATCCAGAGTTACGTGTTTCTGAACTTCCTCTAAGAAGAAAGGACAGTAACAGAAGAGCTCTGTGGCTTCAGGCTCGATCGCCGTTCAAATGACAGCGTTGTTTCCCCCAAAAGTGGGCGGGGCCGTAAAGTGACCTAGATGTTACTTTCATCTATGACCATCAATCGCCTACTGCTATATTTAACCATACATCGAGCCCAATCGTCGATTTCCAATGGTTTCATGTAATTGTTTGCCTGTCTGGCCCTCGTAATCCGGCTCTTTGAAAGATCCAAACATCCACAGTTTTCTTACATTTCTGATCGGATTGGCAAAAACTTCAGAATTTGTATCGACCGCCATTCAGATGACAGCGTTGTTTTCCCTCCAAAGTGGGCGGAGCCGTCATTTCTGCCCAGAAGTGACGCATGTATGAGGGGATAGTGATACTGTGGTTGTTGTTCAATCTGACGCTCCGTTTGATTATCATATTTCTGGAGTAATTATACCGTTTCTAAGGAACAGAAATATTGTTTTCTGGCATCACTTTAACATTTTACGGGTGCAGACAAATCCCTGATATATAATATGTAAACAGAGATAAGTGTGTTGAATATAATCTACAAATCTTATAACATATATTAAGAAGTTTGCGTATAGTCCAAAGTAAAATTAACTTGGCCAAAATCTTGCAGTTTGAGTTTACTCTTCACAAACACAGAAAATAATATATATGTTATTTAGCATTTAGTACACATGACTCAGATTCACAATGTTATAATGCAGGAGATCGGTCGCATGCTACAGGAGGGGTTAAAGGAACTGTTTCCTACGCAGCCTTATGAAGCAGTAACACATGTTTTACTTGCCTTTAAATGACTCATTTGACATTTACAACTTTGTAAATTGAGGATTTGTAGCTTTTTCTTTCTGAATACACTGAATATCTTATGGATGTGGTAAAAAACGAAGATACATCTGCACATATCTTGAATAAACATTTGGTTTCTGTGAGAAATCTGTAAAAAATAAACAAGCTCCATCCCTGATATCTTAAAGATGGACTTTCTAGATGTCATATTAGCAGCCAAAATATCACCTGCAATGATTTCATATTTAAAAACAAGATATCTCCAGATGTTTTCTGATGAAGCGATGCAGCTGTTAACCTCACTAATAAACAATCAATGACGCCTTCAATTGAACAACAACTCCTCCATTGTTTCAGATACAGTTTGAAGTAACTGCAGGAAATAATACTGCTGCGTAAGACCAGAGGAAACAGAGAGGCCGGGTGAAGTGAGCAGTGTCCACGTCTCGATCAATTATACATTACTATAATGTCTCGTTATGAATATTGTACGCATCATGCAGGTAAACAAGCAACACCAGCATGAAGCCTCACTGCCGTCCCGTTAAATAAATAATAATAATATTAAGAAAGCCCACGAGCGTAACTCTTCTCTTTAATACACTTAAAATTGTGTTTTAAGGGAGATATTTTCACCAGACATCCACATTTAAACATGTCAGCCTCAGTGTTGGTAACCTTCACCTTGCTGTGGCTTTATGATGGTGCTGCACACACAGAACACACACACACACTTGGTGACAGTGACGTGCCGGCATGCAGAGGACGTGAAGGAGGCAGAAAGCACTTCTACAGGGAACACAGGCCAAGATGCTGACGGCAGAGCATCATAAGCTTCAAGGCTTTTACAGAAAAACATTTTACATATGCTTCTACTGACGGAGACCTACTGTGTGTGTGTGTGTGTGTGTGTGTGTGTGTGTGTGTGTGTGTGTGTGTGTGTGTGTGTGGTCAGCCAGTCAACAGCCAGCCGTGCTTCAGGTGAGAGGGGGGGGGGTTATTTCTCTTACCTTTACCTGAGGAGACTGCAGCTTCTGATACATCTCTAACGAATAGTGATGGAGCCACACCTCCACGAACATCTGAACACACACACACACACACACACACACACACACACACACACACACACACACACACACACACACACACACACACACACACACACACACACACACACACACACACACACACACACACACACACACACACACACACACACGCACACACACACACACACACACACACACACACACACACACACACACACACACACACACACACACACACACACACACACACACCTCCATGCATTAAGTATTGATGATATTGACTGTAAGCTGTTTATATATGCGTCTACAGGACCCCAGAGTGATTGTGTTTACCTGCAGCAGAGTCTCTGACCTCCAGATCTCCTGCGCTGACGGGTCAGCGTTCACTGACGGCTGGTGGAAGATGTGATGCTTCAGGAGGCTGGGGCTGTGCACGCCGTACCCCGAGAAGGACACACTCGTAGATCTGACGGAGTAAAGGGGAGGAGGAGAGGGAAATTATAAAACACCTATGAAACAGGCAGGGAGATTTACTCATACCAGTTAGGACTCATTAGGACTAACTACATCAGGGGGGTCCAAACTGTTTGCACCGAGGGCCACATACAGAAAGATATACGAAGGGCTGGGACGCTCAATAGAGGTTAGGTATATTGCCTCATAAGTTCAGTTATAAGTAGGGATGTAACGATATACCGAATATCGCGGTATCGCGGTAAATAAACTTCCCAATACCGTCGTGAGACTGACAAAATCTACCGCGATTTTAAAAAAATAATAATTTAAAAAAAAAAAAAAAAAAGATTTAAACACTTTTTTTTTAAAAAACCTTTATTTAACCAGGTGGTCCCATTGAGATCATCGATCTCTTTTTCAAGAGAGACCTGTCCAACATGGCAGCAAGTAGGTTACAACATGAAAATAAAACAACAGATAACACAAAAGGACATCGTATTTACAGGGCTACATTTACACACCTAGAGACATTGACAAGTACCAACCATATATTTATATCTCGCCATGTCAATAAGCCTGGCGTTAGACTTTTTCGCTGTCCGTCATTTTGACAGACAGGATCGTAAAATCTCCGTCATAATCCCTTATTACCCGTCGGGTCTGAACAGTTCACGATAGAGCATGCTCGTGAACTGTCAACGGGGGGGGGCGGTGTTATGCCGTGTGTGCATGCACCTCCTGGGACGCGCACAGCGTGAAGCAAAACCTCCCAGACATGTATTGATCTGTACGGCAAAGTACGGTTTGGGAACTATATCATTTCCTTTTGGAGGGCATGCATAACACGGCATAACACCAGAGCCTCGCTGCGGGGAAACGTTGGCGCTGTTCCGAGTTTGTTCTAATCTGTCAAAATGACAGACTGCTTTCAGATTTTTCCGTCATTGTTAAATAAAATATTCGGTTAACGCGACCACTGGTGTCCCAGCAACATCAGTACTAAGCGAGAGAGTTGTTTCCAGAGCAGGGGATATTGTAAATGCCCAAACACCCCAGCTTATAAATACCTGGAAATGTGGACATTCTCATATTCCTAAAAACCTGTCTGATGATGCTGAGTGAGTGACTAGTGAGTTTGAGTTGAGTTACTTGAAAAACTAAAGTGAAACTTGATTTATTTTATTGCAGGGTCTGATTATTAAATGTCCTTGTTTATTTGTGAGATGCAGTGGCATAAAGAAAATGCTTACTTTGTTTGGTAGTAGCCCTACCAGTAGGTACAAAAACACTGGTTTTCTTGTTCCAGTCTGTTACTGTCACTTTGTTTTTGACACTTTAAAATACTGCTATCCTACAAAAAGGCTGTAAAAATCAGATTTATTATGTAATAAAGAAACATTTTCCGAGTAAAAAAATGTTTTATTGAAAAAAAAAAAATTATCACTTTTTTTCTTCCCTTTATTATTCAATATCGCGATAAATACCGTACCGTGGACTTGTTATCGCGATATTATCGTACCGTGAGTTTTTGGTATCGTTACATCCCTAGTTATAAGTTAGCAAATTATTACAGACAGAGAGAGAACAAGAGAGAGAGAGAGAGACAGAGAGAGAGAGAGAGACAGAGAGACAGAGAGACAGAGAGAGAGAGAGAGAGAGAGAGACAGAGAGACAGAGAGAGAGAGAGAGATATCCCTATTGTTTGTTTATATCACGGAGTCTGTTCTTCTTCTCTGTCTTCCGGTTGTCACCAGTTGACATGTCACTATTTGACCAAAATCAATATGTTCCTACCAAAGATGGTGTAAACATGGCCATTGATTATATCAATATGATATTTCACAAGGCAGCTATTAAAGCTGACCTTGTAAAACAAAAGCGGAAGCCTGTTAAAAGGCAAAACGCTGACAAATGGTTTGACCAGGAATGCAAGACCATCAGAAAAGACCTGAGAAAAATAGCAAATGAAAAACATCGGCAACCAAACAACCCAGCCTTACGCATTAGATACAATGACCTTTTAAACAAATATAAATGTACAATAAGGAACAAAAAACAAAATTATACCCACATGAAACTTGAGGATATTGAGAAAGCCATTGATCAAAATCAATTCTGGGATCTGTGGAGCAACTTCAACACAAAACAACCGCAAGCATTACCCATCCAAAACGGTGACATCTGGAGAGAACATTTTGAAAGTTTGTACAAAGACATACCAATAAATCTAATGAATTCAGATCAATGTATTACAAAAGAGAAACTCCAAACATTAGAAGAAACTATTAAAGACCACCAGGACCCCCTTGATTTCCCAATGACTTGGGAAGAGTTGACCACACAGACACAATCTCTCCGGCCAAGGAAAGCTTGTGGCCCAGACAACATTAAAAACGAAATGCTCAGATGCAGCACCCCAGAGATGCAGGGTACAGTATTAAAGCTGTTCAATATCATATTGCAGTCAGGATGTTTTCCTGACATCTGGTGCAAAGGGCTCATCTCCCCCATTCATAAGAGTGGAGACAAATCAGACCCTAATAACTACCGTGGCATCTGTGTCAGCAGCTGTCTGGGGAAATTA
>NC_136903.1:91436580-91456580 GCF_949606895.1 Notothenia rossii
GAGCTAACCGAGGCTAACCAATGAGCTAACCGAGGCTAACCAATGAGCTAACCGAGGCTAACCAATGAGCTAACCGAGGCTAACCAATGAGCTAACCAATGAGCTAACCAATGAGCTAACCGAGGCTAGCCAATGAGCTAACCCAGGCTAACCAATGAGCTAACCAATGAGCTAACCGAGGCTAACCAATGAGCTAACCGAGGCTAACCAATGAGCTAACCGAGGCTAACCAATGAGCTAACCGAGGCTAACCAATGAGCTAACCGAGGCTAACCAATGAGCTAACCGAGGCTAAGCAATGAGCTAACCGAGGCTAACCAATGAGCTAACCGAGGCTAACCAATGAGCTAACCGAGGCTAACCAATGAGCTAACCGAGGCTAACCAATGAGCTAACCGAGGCTAACCAATGAGCTAACCAATGAGCTAACCGAGGCTAGCCAATGAGCTAACCCAGGCTAACCAATGAGCTAACCAATGAGCTAACCGAGGCTAACCAATGAGCTAACCAATGAGCTAACCGAGGCTAACCAATGAGCTAACCGAGGCTAACCAATGAGCTAACCGAGGCTAACCAATGAGCTAACCGAGGCTAACCAATGAGCTAACCGAGGCTAACCAATGAGCTAACCAATGAGCTAACCAATGAGCTAACCGAGGCTAAACAATGAGCTAACCGAGGCTAGCCAATGAGCTAACCGAGGCTAACCAATGAGCTAACCAATGAGCTAACCAATGAGCTAACCGAGGCTAACCAATGAGCTAACCGAGGCTAACCAATGAGCTAACCGAGGCTAACCAATGAGCTAACCGAGGCTAACCAATGAGCTAACCGAGGCTAACCAATGAGCTAACCGAGGCTAACCAATGAGCTAACCAATGAGCTAACCAATGAGCTAACCGAGGCTAACCAATGAGCTAACCGAGGCTAACCAATGAGCTAACCGAGGCTAACCAATGAGCTAACCGAGGCTAACCAATGAGCTAACCAATGAGCTAACCGAGGCTAGCCAATGAGCTAACCCAGGCTAACCAATGAGCTAACCAATGAGCTAACCGAGGCTAACCAATGAGCTAACCAATGAGCTAACCGAGGCTAACCAATGAGCTAACCGAGGCTAACCAATGAGCTAACCGAGGCTAACCAATGAGCTAACCGAGGCTAACCAATGAGCTAACCGAGGCTAACCAATGAGCTAACCAATGAGCTAACCAATGAGCTAACCGAGGCTAAACAATGAGCTAACCGAGGCTAGCCAATGAGCTAACCGAGGCTAACCAATGAGCTAACCGAGGCTAGCCAATGAGCTAACCGAGGCTAACCAATGAGCTAACCGAGGCTAACCAATGAGCTAACCGAGGCTAACCAATGAGCTAACCGAGGCTAACCAATGAGCTAACCGAGGCTAGCCAATGAGCTAACCGAGGCTAACCAATGAGCACCTGCATGTGTATGGGAATGGCCCTGAAATAAAGTCAACATTTCACTGAGCTGTGTGGGGTTTGTTCAACTTTTAAAACATGTTTGAATGGTGGCCTAACAAGTTTATACATTTGTATTTATTATAACCCCTTGAAGTTTCACCCAGGGGTCAAGGAATAGTGGATAGGAATAGTGGATAGGAATAGTGGATAGGGGAAGACGATAGGAGCAGATTTTTTGACTATTCCACTGCGACCCATGTGTCCTGCTTCATCCCAACACAGCCAGGCACTGACAGCAAGTTGTTTCTTATTGATTTGAAGTATTAAAAAGTCTGCCAGGTTAAACATCTGCACAGCCCTCCACTTCAAAATAGAATTTGTAGTTTATTTTGTCTATTTAAATTTAAATTCGGTGTAAAAACTTGTGTATTCTTATCATCAGATCGTACCTGGCCATAAACTGGATTCCTAATCTCATAATTCTGTCTTCAATAGCCCACAGCCTGGCCCAAGCTTTAGTGGACGATCACGACTAAAGCTCACCATGTTCAAGACGCTGTTAATTGAGAATATCGACGATGATACATTTATACTTAGAGGAATGTGTAAACTCACCTTTGGTGTGATGAGGCAGTAGGCAAAGTTAAACATGAAGAATTCAAATGGATCTGGAAACAGCGTTAAGGAATAATCCTCACAGTCAGTGCACGCTGTCAGAAAGACACAGGACATGTTTTGTAGCCGTCACATTTCAAGAACAAATACAGCAGCTCAAATGTTTAGTGGATCGAGTTAATGAGATGTTTTAGAGCTACATAGCTCAAACTGAGATCTAATGGTCTGATAAAAATATAGATTTACTCATTTTGAGAGTGTGAAGGATACTGAGCGCCAGGTTCAGAGTGAGGAGTCCGCTGAGGGGGAACTGCAGCTTGTTGTGGAACAGAGGGCATTCTGGGAGGACGCCCTGCTGGATGCACGCCTTCACCGGACCCTAAAGGACAACACACACTAGTTACATTATACATTACATTTAGCTGCTGCTTTCATTCAAGACACGTTCAATAAGTGTTTTAACCCTGCTGTGTTTGTATATCTTCTCTCAGGTGTAGCTTTGTGGACACAGTCGTCAACAACATATAACAGTTGCACATCTCCAACTATAACACATTTGTAAATATTAAAACAAATCTATCTATCAATATCTATATATATCTATCTATCTGATATATATAGATCAGAGTTTCTCAAACTTTTTCATACCAAGGACACTCGCGGACCACCTAACTCCCCAAAATCAAGAGGCCTGCTCACCACTCCAACAGTACATAACAACCTACTAATTAGGGTTGCCAGAAACTGACCATGATCAAAATCGATTATTCGACCGACCCCCCCACCCCCCCCCACCCCCCCCCCCGCGGGAGTGAAAGAAAAGAAAACTCAGACAAAAGGAATTCCGTTGTTTTCTTTTCTGGAACATGTTTAACAGTACAAACAAAATAAACTACAAATAAACCAACATCAACATGAAGCAGCTCCTTGAACTCTTTTTACCTGCCGCTTTGTTCACCTTCAGTCTCACGTGGGAGGGAGAGGGGGGGGCGGGGTCGGTGTGCAGCGTGCTGCAGCAGCAGTCTGCTCTGCACGCAGGCTTCCTCCAAGTTTACAGTAAAACAAACTGGTGGTTTGACCAATGGCCATCTACAATTATTAATACTATTACTATTATTAGCATTAGTCTATATTTTGGTTGAAACTAAGCCAGAAAAAAAATATATAAATAAAGTTGATTTTTAAAAATAATATTCGATTATGGAGACTGTAACGAATATTCGAATAATCACTGGCATCCCTACTACTAATGACAGCTTAACCTTCTCTACATCGCCTCGTTCACACAATAAATCAACAATACAAATACAACTACAGATTAAATAAGCATTTCGTTCAAATGTGATTTAAAAGGCTCTCAGGTTTTACACCTCTTGAAATGTAGACTGCATTTATGACAGAGTTTATGTCCAACAGCCTCACAGATCGTTGGCTACTGAGAGAAATGCAAAACACACCGCATGTAGCACGACACAAACCTCCGCTGTGCATTTTCAAAACAAAATGCAGTAAAACTTTGGTCGCAGGCCCGAGTCTAACTCTCTGAGGTCTGAGCCCTTCGTTCACATGTTAGGCTCGCGTGAGCTTTTTCTGTAGAAATGCTATTAAAACCTGAACCTTGGTGACCGTCGGGCTGGCCTGCGTGGTCCGCCCCAACAACAGCCTCTGATCAGCAACAGACTTCATGCAAGGCTTCATCGGGTGCAGAGATTAGATAATAATCTCCATCTCACTCCTAACGTCTAAATCTACTTCCAGCATGGACACATGTTCATGAAATACATCCATTGTTTGTTTTATACGCTGCTTGAAAATCGCAAATTACAAATCGTGTGAGGAAGGTGTGGCGCTGGGCTATATCAGGCAATGGAAAGTGAAAGTTAAGCTCCCTCCATTACGGAGATATTCCTGCAAGAGGAACTTAAATGTATCGATTTATTTCAAATGTGAAATGTTACCAATATACTCACGGACCACTAGGGGGCGCTCGCGGACCACCAGTGGTCCGCGGACCACACTTTGAGAAACACTGAATAGATGGATACTTTATTCATCCTAATTTGGGAATGTATTTGGGTACAGGAGCAGTGTGTTCAACATTAACATACAAATACTATCTATACTAAAGTGTACACAGACAATGGATGTTGAACGTATGACTAATTGAAGCTCGTCTTACCGGGAGATAGTTGACGGGTATTTCATATTTGTACTCTTCTGCTTGAAGTTTGTAAACCAGCTTCATCATGGGCCCACTGAAACAGATCAAGAGAAGAGCGTTTGATTCCTTCTTTCAATCAATCAATCAATCAATCAATCAATCAATCAATCAATCAATCAATCAATCCATGTTTATCTCTATAGCCCAAGATCACCAATGTTACATGTGTCTCAGTGGACTTCACAGTTTGTACAGAGTATCAGTACGACCCCCTCTGTCCCCGGACCCTCACATCGGACAAGGAGAAACCCCCATAGTTAATGTGGAGAACTGAATAAGGGTCCCTCTCTCAGGACGGACAGACTGCAATAGAGGGCGTGTGTAAATTGAAAAGATAAATCCTTTACAACAGAGGTAGTCCAGATGCCTGACAATGCGTGTGTCTATAATAAGAAGATGAATCCAGGAGGATGTCAACACTCCTCAGGGAGCCGTCAGAGAGCAACATCCCCCCAGCTGATCTCAGAGGGAAGGGGGGGTCCAGTACCAGGGGCTGAGGAACTCCAGAGCGATGTTGTACTCGTGGCTCCTGGCCTGCAGCAGCCTGAGGTTCCAGCCCCCGAGGATCCCGTCCAGACTGCCGAACACCGTCTCCACCAGCCAGGGGAAGATCCCGTGCAGCTCCTGAGGGGAAGCACACGGATAGGATGCTCAGAAACTGGGAAGGCACATATGAACTTGGGGATTGTCTATAGTATAGAGTGGAAGTAAGTTGCTTTGGGTAAAAGCATCTAAGAAGTGACATGTTATGGAATTTAGAGCAGGTTGAAGATTTTGGTTTTAGGATATTTTAACACCCTCTACACTTCAAGGGATGATGTCATCAACTCTCGCCCAAAAGAGTCCGTCCCATAGACGGCCATTAAAAAAAAATCTGAAACGCTGCGAAAAATTTTAACTGCATTTTAAATATGATTTTAGGAAGAAACGTCCAATAAAGTTGAAAGTCAGGAGAAACGATGAAACTTTGATAATTTACATATGAACATGTTATGATTTAACTATTTTTGTATTTAGAGCAGGTTTAAGATATATTTTCCAGGAGATTTTAAACACCCTCTACACTCTAGGTGATAATGTCATCCACTCTCGCCCCAAAAGAGTCCGCCCCATAGACGGCCATTAAAAACAAATCTAGTCCAATAACGTTGAAACTCTGGAGAAACGATTAAACTTTGATAATTGATCCTCCGTTAGAGTAAGCTCGATCAGAAGGGAAACTCACGGATATGAAGCATCAGAAACTGGGAAAACCCATAGGATCAAGACTCAAGGCTTGCATAGCTACAGTTTAGACGTATCAATGACAATCTGAGGCCACAGGCTCCTCCTCCAACATTCCAACACAATAAAACAGATACAATAGTGAAAGTAAATACAAATAATATGTTGGGATTCAGAGCAGGTTCAAGACCTTTTTTTAATCAGATTTTTTTGTTTGTCAATTTATTTATTTTACTTCTCTTTGTTATAATTATTATTAGTTTTGTTTCTAACATGTTCAATACATTGACTAATGTAATAATAAATCTAATCCACTCTCGCCCTAAAGAGCCCACCCCATAGACACCCATTAAAAAAATATCTGAAACGGTCGGAAAATGTCACAAAACTTTAACTGTGATTTTAGGCAAAAACCTTCCATCTGTCAAAAAAAACCTTGAAGTCCAATTAAGTTTTAAGGAGAGACGTTTAAAGTAAAAGTAACGGAGAAAGTTCAAAGTTCAAACTAACAGAGAACGTGGACTCTTTTTGAGCATTTTCAGTTTAAATTCCTATATTTTTGTAATATTTTGATTCCATTATATTATATATATATATATATATATATATATTGTAGGGATGCCAGAAAACTGACCATGATCAAATTTGAAAATCGGACAGCCCTGGCGAATATTAATCAATTATTCGCCGCCGCTGTAACGAATATTCGAAAAATCGCTGGCATCCCTAATATATTGTATTGTTTTATTTGAGTATAAAATGGAACTTATGGGTTAGAAACCCCAATTTCCCACGAGAATAATATCGTATTCTCATTAAATATATCAAGAAAGAACCCTTGGTGTTATATTTGTATAACTGACTGACTGGCTGATGGTAGTTGAAGCTTACTGCAGACGGTTATAGAGCATTGTTATTCTTTAGAAAACACCTTTTTATCTGCAGTATTAAAGGCACAGAAACTAGAGTCTAAAATGCAGCCCACGCTCTGTGTCACTGACGTCTCAGAACAGAGGCGCCTCTCTTGCCAACAGGAACAATAGCGTCCTGTACATCGGGCTGTTTCCCTGCTCTAACGTCAGGAACACACCACATATAAAACAATACTTTTTTCAGCCCCTGATTCAAAGTCCAGCACACTACCCACTGAGCCACAGCCTCCCTTACCTTACAGGAACATGCACTGTACTGACTGACATCTGAACACCTGAAGGATTTACCTGCCAACATCACCAGGAATCTCTCTAATGCATTCAACATTGAAGTTGGATTCTGTGCGTAAGTTTCTGTGCGTAAGTTTCTGTGTGTAAAGTTTCGGACTCGGAAAGTGATGGACTCAAAGTGAATCTGAGGCGTCACAGAGCAGCTGTCTCCTCCAGCATTATTATTAAAGGTTAGGTCAGGCAAACAGCTGACTGTCAGGCTGTCGTTCATAAATCAGACGGCATTCTTCCAGCCAACAGAAACTTCAAAACAACCAAACAGCTGCTCCACAGGACAAGAGACACTAGATGTGTTGATCCAATGCCCAAAGATCTGAGTACTTCTACTTTTACTCAAGAACTAGATCTGAGTACTTCTACTTTTACTAAGAACAAGTTCTGAGTACTTCTACTTTTACTCAAGTACAAGATCTGAGTACTTCTACTTTTACTCAAGTACAAGACCTGAGTACTTCTACTTTTACTCAAGTACAAGACCTGAGTACTTCTACTTTTACTCAATTACAAGACCTGAGTACTTCTACTTTAACTCAAGTACAAGACCTGAGTACTTCTACTTTAACTCAAGTACAAGATCTGAGTACTTCTACTTTTACTGAAGTACAAGATCTGAGTACTTCTACTTTTACTAGATCTAAGTACTTCTACTTTTACTCAAGTACAATATCTGAGTACTTCTACTTTTACTCAAGTACAATATCTGAGTACTTCTACTTTTACTAGATCTAAGTACTTCTACTTTTACTCAAGTACAATATCTGAGTACTTCTACTTTTACTCAAGTACTAGATCTGAGTACTTCTACTTTTACTAGATCTAAGTACTTCTACTTTTACTCAAGTACAATATCTGAGTACTTCTACTTTTACTCAAGTACAATATCTGAGTACTTCTACTTTTACTCAAGTACTAGATCTAAGTACTTCTACTTTTACTCAAGTACAATATCTGAGTACTTCTACTTTTACTCAAGTACTAGATCTAAGTACTTCTACTTTTACTCAAGTACAATATCTGAGTACTTCTACTTTTACTCAAGTACAAGATCTGAGTACTTCTACTTTTACTCAAGTACTAGATCTGAGTACTTCTACTTTAACTCAAGTACAAGATCTGAGTACTTCTACTTTTACTCAAGTACAATATCTGAGTACTTCTACTTTTACTCAAGTACAATATCTGAGTACTTCTACTTTTACTCAAGTACTAGATCTAAGTACTTCTACTTTTACTCAAGTACAATATCTGAGTACTTCTACTTTTACTCAAGTACTAGATCTAAGTACTTCTACTTTTACTCAAGTACAATATCTGAGTACTTCTACTTTTACTCAAGTACTAGATCTGAGTACTTCTACTTTAACTCAAGTACAATATCTGAGTACTTCTACTTTTACTCAAGTACTAGATCTGAGTACTTCTACTTTTACTCAAGTACTAGATCTGAGTACTTCTACTTTAACTCAAGTACAATATCTGAGTACTTCTACTTTTACTCAAGTACTAGATCTGAGTACTTCTACTTTTACTCAAGAACAAGATCTGAGTACTTCTACTTTTACTCAAGAACAAGATCTGAGTACTTCTACTTTTACTCAAGAACAAGATCTGAGTACTTCTACTTTTACTCAAGTACAAGATCTGAGTACTTCTACTTTAACTGAAGGACCAAAGGCAATTGTTTCCATTATTGTTGTTGTTTGTGATGGATCACATTTGTATTTGATGATCACTCACTGCGCTTGTCACATGGGTTTGCCAGTCCGACCCAGAGGGTGATCGTTAGCTCCTCGTTAAGTTATCGTTCTAGAGACTGGTCACTGGGAGTTGCGTCTCCACACTGACGGTGGGCCTTTCATGAGATGGTTATAGAAACTCTAAATGAAGCAGAGAGTGAGGGGGGGGGGGGGGGGGGGGGGAGGGGGTTCTCTGTACCTTTGCAGGATAATCATCAATGACTTTCACCAGATCCTGGCACCGGTGGAGGAGAGGTTTGGTGGTCGAGTCGTTTCTCAGATTAGCCTGGAGAAAGATCACGAGACATTCATGAGCATATTGAGAGAATCACAGGAGACACGTTGTGCTGGAGACTCAGTCTACAAATAAAGATGTAACTGTGATGTCACTACTCAAAGGTATCAGCTTATCGATCTGACAGCATAAGAATCACTTAAAGTCTAATATGGGACAATACAAAGGTATAACACTTCAAAGGTGAGTTCAAACACTTGTCATGTATGAGCAGCTCAGGTTGCTGATACACTATTTATAATTAAGATACGTTGGCAAAAGAAACACATTTTCATATATTTGAAGCCGTTTTGATGTTAAAAACTCAGATTTGGGTGACATTTGAAACGACAGCAGCATTAGTTGTGCCAGTTCTTGATCCACGACAGAAATGATCATCAACATTATATTGTTTTACACACGGTAGCATTCGGCTACATTCATACTGTTATCTCTGTATTCTTACGCATATTTATTAGGGCTGTCGGTCGATTAAAATAGTTAATCGCGATTAATCACACATTTTTTATCTGTTCTAAATGTTCCTTAGAGGAATATGTTTCAAGTTGTAATACTTTTATCAACATATGAGTGGACAAATATGCTTTATGCAAATGTTTGTTCATTATCATTTGATCAATGACAAATATTACCATGAATATTAAACACAACAACCTCTGAACATGACAAATATTCACCTCAATTCAAGTGTGTGTGTGTGTGTGTGTGTGTGTGTGTGTGTGTGTGTGTGTGTGTGTGTGTGTGTGTGTGTGTGTGTGTGTGTGTGTGTGTGTGTGTGTGTGTGTGTGTGTGTGTGTGTGTGTGTGTGTGTGTGTGTGTGTGTGTGTGTGTGTGTGTGTGTGTGTGTGTGTGTGTGTGTGTGTGTGGGCAAAATGCCACTCCTCTGTTTTCATAACTGTCAAAGCATGAGACTGAAGTTCCCACTGTGGGTCAGAACAATGCGCTGTGACCCCGAGGTGACTCCTTACTGAGTGAAGTCCAATAGTCTCCGGTGAGTCTTTCTTAAATCCTCCTCTACTTTTGCTTTTTGACTTCATACAAGTTGTGTACTGTCGACACAGTGGTGGCTCTGGAAGGCGACTCATAAGTGCCGTCGTCGGATGCGACCCGAATTACATCACGCAGCCCCTCCTCCTCCACAATGTTAATTGGCCTGCTAGCTGTCGCCACCCATTTAGCGATCTTTGTTGAAAGCTTTCTGCTCGTAGACGTGTCCAGGCGTCTCCCCCGCACACTTTCAAGTGTGGTCTGCTGCAAGCGGGCGGCAGGCGGAGTGTGTTTGGATTATAGATGGTATTTTAAACTCGACGCGCTTTGAAACTACGGGGCGTCCGAGGACAAAAAATGCACATGCGTTAATCGCGTTAAAATAATTAGTGGCGTTTATTTTTGTTTGCGTTAACGCGTTATTAACACTCTACCCTGCTGTTTATGTATCTTATCTACTTTTAGATTCATCATGCACTTTTATTCTGGGACAGGAATTCAGTTTCTATTTGACATTTTCTTATACGCTGGTTTTTATCTTACATGTCGGATTGTTTGTTTCTTAATAAGTGTGGTGAGCTAAAGGTAAGCATTTAACTTGACAGTGCAACTGCTTGTTATACTGTTTACACAGACTCTGACCTCATCACCCTCGCTCATTTGACATTTGTTTAAGCCATATGTTAAAACATCTCTGGTTCTTAATATAGACTTTATTTAGGGTTGACTTCACTTTAAAATAGCAGCTCTCTGTGACCGGATATAGTTTGTCCGCTTAGTGTGTCTCTGCTCCGATCAGGAGCTGCAGCACCGCGGCTCCTTCGTGCAGAGTCTGCAGCGGTGTGTGTGCGTGTGCGTGTGCGTGTGCGTGTGTGTGTGTGTGTGTGTGTGTGTGTGTGTGTGTGTGTGTGTGCAGAGTCTGCAGCGGTATGTGTGTGTGTGTGTGTGTGTGTGTGTGTGTGTGTGTGTGTGTGTGTGTGTGTGTGTGTGCAGAGTCTGCAGCGGTATGTGTGTGTGTGTGTGTGTGTGTGTGTGTGTGTGCAGAGTCTGGAGCGGTATGTGTGTGTGTGTGTGTGTGTGTGTGCGCGTGCAGAGTCTGCAGCGGTATGTGTGTGTGTGTGTGTGTGTGTGTGTGCTTGCAGAGAGTCTGCAGCGGTGTGTGTGTGTGTGTGTGTGTGTGTGTGTGTGTGTGTGTGTGTGTGTGTGTGTGTGTGTGTGTGTGCTTGCAGAGAGTCTGCAGCGGTGTGTGTGTGTGTGTGTGTGTGTGTGTGTGTGTGTGTGTGTGTTTGTGTGTGCTTGCAGAGAGTCTGCAGCGGTGTGTGTGTGTGTGTGTGTGTGTGTGTGTGTGTGTGTGTGTGTGTCTGTGTGTGTGTGTGTGTGCGCGCACGCGCATGCAGAGAGTCTGCAGCGGTGTGCGTGTGTGCGTGTGTGTGTGTGTGTGTGTGTGTGTGTGTGTGTGTGTGTGTGTGTGTGTGTGTGTGTGCAGAGAGTCTGCAGCGGTACCGCCAAACCCCCGACCCGTCTTGTAACACGGAGCCCGTTTCCATCAGGGCCGGTTCTAACCAATCTGCTGCCCATGGCGAGATTTTAACATTTATTTATACATATTTTTTTATCTCTCAAGTTGTAAACGATATTTTTGGTTACTGTCCTATAGTATACATTGAAATGATTTCAAACCTGTTTGTCCAAATAATTATAAAGGAGTGCCTTGGAAATATGTGTTTACATAAATTGCATTTATCTCTCTCGCTCGATCCCACGCCCACTTTGGCTGTGAGCTGCGGGCGCCTGATAAGCCAACACCTCCCACTTTCATCACTTACAGCGCCCACAGGGAAAATGAAAAGTGTGCCCGGGGTGAAAAGGGTGTTACATTGACTTCATTATGAATGTTGTTACATCAAGGTCGAAAGTTAGTTTGAGCGCAAACAGTCAAAAATGTTTTTTTCCCTCCCAGAGCTGCCAGCGCAGCGCCTCTCCAGATCTGTGCCAAACACCGGCCCTGTACACCGTGCTAAATGTATGTCTGCATAAAGCTGAGTTATGATCGCTCATAATAACACACAGAATTTGGTGATGATCAAATCGTTTACAGTGAGATTTACTCCCATACTTTTGGCCATACTCTCGCAGCCCTCAAATGAATTGAGATTTCCACACAAATGTTCTTTAGCAAGTGTGCAGAGCAGTGTTGATTAAAAAAAGCAATTAGTAAACCTTTTTCTTGTATATATATTAATAATTTAAGATGTAAATGAATTCCAGTTTATTTGTAGTACTTTCTATTTGTATTGTGACATTTGGTGGCATCAATGTGTGCATTTGATACAGATAATGGAGCAGTTGCCTTAGGGCCACAGTGTGTAGTCCTTAAGGTCAAATAATGAGATCCTCGACCTCCGCCCCCTCTCGCACCTCCACACAAATCCCAACTCAACCCCTGTGTATATATGACAATAAAACATATTGATCAATGATGTGATAATGACTCACCAGCAGGAAACTGGGCTGTTGTAACGTTGGAGCAGCCATGCTGTTGATTCCTTCCTCGATACAGTCCACTATAATCCTACCAGGAGGACACACACAGACGCACACACATTTCATTTCCACAGTTGAAGTTAGCTGGCGACACAACCTAGCATAGCATAACTCTGTTAGCCTGTTCAGAGAGACGTGATGATAAATAGGGAGGAGTGTGGCGCAGTGGATAGAGCCTTGGTGTTGGGATCAGGGGTCACAGGTTCAAACCCCACTGCAGTCAGCATGTCGTTGTGTCCCTGAGACACTTCACCCCAAATTGCTCCTGTGGGGATTGCCCACAGTATTGAGTATGTAAGTTGCTCTGGATAAAAGCATCTAACAAGTAATAACTGTGTTCTGTTATCTTACCACAACGTCTCCCATTGACTGGCAGAGGTGGGAAGTAACTAAGTACATTTACTCAGGTACTGGACTTAAGTACACTTCTGAGGTACTTGTACTTCATTTGAGTATTTCCATGTTATGCTACTGTGTAATTCTACTCTACTAATACTTTTACTTGAGTAACATTTTGAATGCAGGACTTTTATTGTACTTATACTTTTACTCAAGTACAAGATCTGAGTACTTCTACTTTTACTGAAGTACAAGATCTGAGCACTTCCACTTTAACTGAAATATAAGATCTGAGTACTTCTACTTTAACTAATGTATAAGATCTGAGTACTTCTCCTTTAACTGAAGTATAAGATCTGAGTACTTCTACTTTAACTAATGTATAAGATCTGAGTACTTCTCCTTTAACTAAAGTATAAGATCGGAGTACTTCTACTTTAACTGAAGTATAAGATCTGAGTACTTCTCCCCCCTATGTATTTGATGCATTCTTATTAACATCCATTGAACAAAAACTCCAACAGTCAATGAAACATGCAACTTAGCATCGGCAAGCTAACTGTAGCTAACCAACAACGAGAGCTAAACTGAAGCAGAGGCGGGGAACTCACGTGGTTCACTTTACACACATTTAGATTCAACCTTTACTCGCTAAAGTGAGTAGACATTTACCTTCTCCGCTAGAGGAAATTAAATATCTCGACTTGTTTCCATGAAGCGCGTTTCCATCAGTGAGGTTCAAATCATTATCCGTTGACGTCTTCTTCGTTGGTGTTTGTGTTGGTGGTGACGCTGTAAGCACTTCACTGCCCCCTGCTGGAGAGGGAGGGAATATGTCAATAATAAAATAGTAATAATAATAAAAAGTGTTATTAAAACGATAATTAAGTTTACTAATAAAAATAATATAATGCTAATAAGAACAATAATACAAATATTAATAATAATACTTCTTAAGAATATTAAGATTGTGTACTTCAGTAAAAGTAGAAGTACTCAGATCTTGTACTTGAGTAAAAGTAAAAGCACTCAGATCTTGAACTTGAGTAAAAGTAGAAGTACTCAGATCTTGTACTTGAGTAAAAGTAGAAGTACCAGAGTGTAGGAATACTCTGTTACAGTAAAAGTCCTCATTCAAAATGTTCCTCAAGTGAAAGTAGAAAAGTATTCTCATCAAAATATAGTGAAAGACAGTAAAAGTAGTCATTGTGCAGATTGGTCCATTTCAGAATAATATATATGATATGTTTTATAATGATTGATCATGAAAGTGTTCTCAAAGCTGGTAAAGGTGCAGCTAGTTTGAATGACTTTGTATACTGCAGGGTAGCTGGTGGATTTACTCCAGGTGGAACTAAAGTCTGATTCAACACTTGATTATATTTCACATCATTCATCCAGATTTACATCACTGCACGGCACGTAAACATCCATTCATTTCTATGTAACGTTTCTGTACTGGTTAGTTATGATCGTAAGATAAACGTTCTTAGCAAAATAAACCGAACTTTATATTGCACAATCATTTAAAACCTTTGAATGTTTCTATGTTTTTATTTGTACAACATGTTGTGGCTTATTCACATACAGTAAACACAATTTACATTTATTGATCTCAAAGCTTCTTCGTCCAAACAGCTGTAATCCTGCTAAACACACACGTTTATGTAGAAATGTACTAAAATTCAAACTTACAAAGAAGAAAACTATCAAAAATAGAGTTCTTTAATATACATTGATGTGAATAATATGTATTAGTTACAAGGCAGAGTTATTCATAAGCTTTACATTATAATGTCCATTTAATGTGTGCGTCTCCACTGAAGTCCATATAAATCAATACATGTATACGATTAACATAAATACATGTTTAAACAAAGGGCAAACTTTAGTCTTCTGTCATTAATTATATATAGTTTACATGTTTCTGTCTGGGAGTGAGACCTACTAACGGATTCTAGCTTGTTAGTTTTGCCCACTCAGGCCCAGTTCCAAACCGCCCCCTACACACTCTGTAATAAAGGCCCAATTCCAGTCACAAACAGTTCAAACATGTACTGATAAACTGCAGATTTCATATCGACGACAGATGTTAACAACTTCATGGTTACCTCGTATTGTTTTCAAACTTAGTATCACATACTCGTGTTTAGTTTACATTAAAAAAACGCCATTAAAGATTTTGGGAGTTTTCTTTTTGTTATTCTTTGTCGAAGAGATGCTCAATTTGAAACCTCAGCATCTCTTGAAAAAAACCAAACAATAATAAAACGTGATCCTTAAAAACAATACGAGGTAACATACACACAGCGTCGAGTCGGTCAGGTGGAGCAGCAGGTGAAGTCAGCCTCTCTGTTGGATAGGGTGTAGGGGGCGGTTTGGAACAGGGCCTTCATCTCAGCTATTTCACTAGTTGTATAAAAAGTGACTGAAATACAGAAATCATCCCTTCTTTATTCCAAAACTGATTTAACGACACAGTCCCCTCCAAAGCTACTGGAACAGCGACGCCAATTGCTTTATTTTTGCTATACACTGAAAACAATTGAAATCAAAAGACGAAGATGAGACAAAAGGCTTTTAGTTCCAGGTATTTACATCCAGGTATATTCCTCTTTTGATGTGAAACCCAATTGTTTTCAGTGTACTGCAAACATAAAGCAACGGGCGTCGCTGTTCCAGTGGCTTTGGAGGGGACTGTATGTCCTCTTCGTGTGCTGGACGTGTTGTCCCTGAGCAGTGTCTCTGTCCTTCAGGGCTCTACAGAGGCCCCTCGGGGGGGTTGTGCCTCCTCACCCGGGCCTTCCTGCTCTCCTGCTTCAGCTTCAGCGCTCTGAGTTTCTGCTGCCGGCGTTTCTCCCGGTACCAGAGCTGCTCGCAGTACTCGTCCATGCTCAGACTGTTGGTATGCAGCTCCTTGTAGTTTTTCAGAGGACCCAGGAACCCCCTGCCGATTGGGACGCTGCCCGGCTGGTTGGGGCTGAGGTTCTGCTGGAAGTGGGTCATTGTCTGCAGGAAGAAGTGGAGTACAAATACTTCGTTACTGTACTTGAAGATCTCCTATCATTCTATTTGTAGGCATATATTATGGGCCTCAGATATATACAAATAAAGAACATGTCTTTGATGTTTCTGTATCAGAGTCACTGCATCCAGAGGTGGGAAGTAGTGGAGTACAAATACTTTGTTACTGTACTTAAGTACATTGTTCTGGTATCAGTACTTTGCTCCACTGCTTATTTTTCTGACAACTTTTTACTTTGACTTCTTACATGTTGAACCCAAATACCTGTACTTTCTACTTCTCACATGTTGAATTCAAATACCTGTACTTTCTACTTCTCACATGTTGAATTCAAATACCTGTACTTTCTACTTCTTACATGTTGAACTCAAATACCTGTACTTTCTACTTCTCACATGTTGAATTCAAATACCTGTACTTTCTACTTCTTACATGTTGAACTCAAATACCTGTACTTTCTACTTCTTACATGTTGAACTCAAATACCTGTACTTTCTACTTCTTACATGTTGAACTCAAATACCTGTACTTTCTACTTCTTACACTTTGAACACAAATACCTGTACTTTCTACTTCTTACATGTTGAACTCAAATACCTGTACTTTCTACTTCTTACATGTTGAACACAAATACCTGTACTTTCTACTTCTTACATGTTGAACTCAAATACCTGTACTTTCTACTTCTTACATGTTGAACTCAAATACCTGTACTTTCTACTTCTTACATGTTGAACTCAAATACCTGTACTTTCTACTTCTCACATGTTGAACTCAAATACCTGTACTTTCTACTTCTCACATGTTGAACTCAAATACCTGTACTTTCTACTTCTTACATGTTGAACTCAAATACCTGAACTTTCTACTTCTTACATGTTGAACACAAATACCTGTACTTTCTACTTCTCACATGTTGAACTCAAATACCTGTACTTTCTACTTCTTACATGTTGAACTCAAATACCTGTACTTTCTACTTCTCACATGTTGAACACAAATACCTGTACTTTCTACTTCTTACATGTTGAACTCAAATACCTGTACTTTCTACTTCTCACATGTTGAACTCAAATACCTGTACTTTCTACTTCTTACATGTTGAACTCAAATACCTGAACTTTCTACTTCTTACATGTTGAACACAAATACCTGTACTTTCTACTTCTCACATTTTCCAAACAGGCTGGTTCCTTTAGTCTGAATGTGTGTTTGGTGGCGTGATCATTATTATTTAGAGTCATTGCGTGCCTATTGATTTGAACACGATCCGTGTATCCATCATTTCCTGGTCTTCTCTGAAGAAGAGGGACCAATGGAAACGTTGTCATGTTGCCGTTGGTCACCATGGAAACATTCATTAGCTAACAATGACATTATTGTTCTATTAATATAAAGGGAGGTCAGGTACTCTTTAAAACAGCTGCTAGTTATGGGTACTTTTTACTGAAGTACATTTCAAAGCCTCTTTACTTTGACTTGAGTAAAGAAGTTTAGTCAGTGCTTCTACTTTCACCAGAGTATTTTAAAACAAAGTACTTCTACTTCAGTACAGGATGAGTACCTTGGCCCTCTCTGGCTGCAGGGTGCTGCTGGACAGCACGTGGAGCTGGTACCGGGCCAGGACCTGGCTGTAGGAGCGCTCCAGGCTGGTGCAGGTGTAGAGGCCGGAGTCAGAGACCTGCAGGCGCTGAACCAGCAAACCTCGATTCAGATAGAGGGAACGGCCGCCGTCAGGAAGCAGCTGAGGAGGGAGGGAGGTGAACAGATGAGAGGATGATGATAAGAATCGGAAACAGGTTTATTACGAATCACGAATCATCTTTGAGATATTATCACAACCTGATGTCTGCTGGATCAGCTTTTAAAGGTGCGTCTCACCTGTGTGTTTTGACTCAGCGTCTGGCTCTCTTTCGGCTGCACCGTCCACCGGATCTCCGCCTGCCCCGACCGAGGAACACAGTCCAGGAAGGAGGAGTTCCCCTCCACCCCGAACACCGCCTGCAGCTCCACAGAGGCCGAGGCTGGAGGAGCATCAGAGACAGAAATGTGTTCAGTGTTTGAGTGCAAACAGAGCTTTTTGTTTTTAAGATGTTCTAAAGAAATCTGGAAAATTATGTTTTATCAGAAAGGCAATATCATTTGTTTTAAAATTATTTATTGATTACTATTATTATTATTATTATTATTATTATTAATAATATGTATTTTCCTTTTTAATGTATTAGTTCAATATTTATTTGGGTTGTCTATCTTCATTATTATCATTACATTATTTATAGATCTGCATTTTCCTGCCACCCGTTTGTCTGAGGAGCTGCAGTTACTCCGTAAAGCCTATAGAGGGCGCCCTACTCCTTCTTTCAGAGCAGAATGCTATGTAAAATATATACATAGTAAATCCAGTAAGTATCAAGTATATATTTACTTGATACTTTCAGGAGGTAATATAAAGTTTAGCATAATGGTAGTTGGAAAAAAAAGCAATAATAATGTGTATATCCAGTGTTTGTGAGAACACACACTGACCAATAACTAATGAGAGGACCACATTACAAACACACACACACACACACACACACACACTGACCAATACATGAAAACAGGAACACAACACACACACACACACACACACACACACACACACACACACACACACACACACACACACACACACACACACACACACACACACACACACACACACACACACACACACACACACACACACACACACACACACACACACACACACACACACACACACACACACACACACATAGAAACAGAGGCTGTTAAAATCAGACGGAGGAAATCCTCACCGTCTTCTGTGATTGGACACTGACTCCAGGGGTCTCCGTGCTTCACGTCCTGTCTGCGTGCCCGCCTGACACACACACACACACACACACACACACACACACACACACACACACACACACACACACACACACACACACACACACACACGTTACAGTCTGAGTCTTGCACTAATGTACATTCTCAAAATATTGAAGTGACTGTTATTTTGTATATATTGATTGTTGTGTATTTATGTCTTAATGTGTGCATATGTATAAATGTGTCTGTTGATTGTGTATATATAGGTATATACATATTTTTATATATCTTTGTTAGTGTATTCGGGATTGTGGGAAACTGTATTTCGATCTCTCTTTACACACAAACTGAAAGATTGACAACAAAGTTGACTTTGACTTTTTACGTAAGTAACTTGCTTGAAATATCAAATGTATTGTATAATAGACTATTTTATAGACAGTATCATATAATATGCAATATTTTATTTATTGTAACTATAGTGTCATGGGGGGAAGTAAAATAGATTGCTGATGAAGCATTTATATCTTCTCATTATGATGCCGTTTATTAAAAGTGACATGGGGGACACGTGTTACATATCACACCTTTATCACAATGACCTCTATTTACTCTCTTTATATGCTGTGGCAGCTCAGGAGAAATGCATTTAAATACTTCTGCAATCAACATATGTCCTTTTGCAAGATGCCAAACAGCAAATTGCCCCCCATGTCCAACAGAGTGTGTGTGTGTGTGTGTGTGTGTGTGTGTGTGTTTGCCATCCTAAACACTAGAGAAATGCTTAATGAATGCAGGCATTTGAAAATGTCCTTAATTGGGTTCACCTACTTAAGGGAAAGAGATGGTTATACAGGTTTTATATATTATATATTGCCCCCTCTTCAAATCAGACTGTCCCTAACGACCTCTCGTGGCTAATTGGATGTGTAGATATACATGTGTAAGTGTGTATATATTTATATAATTGTGTTTATATATGTGTGTATTTATATACATACACACATGGAAACCAAATAAATCAGTGTCCCTTATAGCGCCTCGTGGCTAATTGCTTGATTGGCTAATGAACCCCTGTCTCACTTCTTGCTGGAGGGGAAGTATCTGGAGCAGGTGGTCCCATCCCAGGAGCAGTAGGGGTCTCTGGCCAGGCAGCAGCCAGCACAGCCCCCTCCGTACAGATCACACCTCTGGAGCTCCAGCTGAACCACGCCCTGTGAGCTGGAGACATACAGCTGCCTCTGTGGGGGTCGGAGAGGTAATTGAGATGAACACGTTCGTAAAGATTGAATGAACCTACTCTGAATAAATATGATGAATACACAGAGACACCGATCCGGTCTTACAAAAAAACGTGTCGACGCTGCGTTGGTCGACCGGGCAACACATAGTATATTCACAAATAACCCTCTCAGGACGTGACATCTAAAATCTCAGTTAAACCCAATTTTCTTCACATTTTCACAACTTTTTAAAACATTTTAAGTGGAACTGTTAGATATTACACTTTAAAACTTAATTTCCAA
>NC_136903.1:91461580-91469080 GCF_949606895.1 Notothenia rossii
CTTTCTACTTCTTACATGTTGAACACAAATACCTGTACTTTCTACTTCTTACATGTTGAACACAAATACCTGTACTTTCTACTTCTTACATGTTGAACTCAAATACCTGTACTTTCTACTTCTCACATGTTGAACTCAAATACCTGTACTTTCTACTTCTTACATGTTGAACACAAATACCTGTACTTTCTACTTCTTACATGTTGAACTCAAATACCTGTACTTTCTACTTCTTACATGTTGAACCCAAATACCTGTACTTTCTACTTCTTACATGTTGAACCCAAATACCTGTACTTTCTACTTCTTACATGTTGAACTCAAATACCTGTACTTTCTACTTCTTACATGTTGAACTCAAATACCTGTACTTTCTACTTCTCACATGTTGAACTCAAATACCTGTACTTTCTACTTCTTACATGTTGAACTCAAATACCTGTACTTTCTACTTCTCACATGTTGAACTCAAATACCTGTACTTTCTACTTCTTACATGTTGAACACAAATACCTGTACTTTCTACTTCTTACATGTTGAACTCAAATACCTGTACTTTCTACTTCTTACATGTTGAACACAAATACCTGTACTTTCTACTTCTCACATGTTGAACTCAAATACCTGTACTTTCTACTTCTTACATGTTGAACTCAAATACCTGTACTTTCTACTTCTTACATGTTGAACTCAAATACCTGTACTTTCTACTTCTTACATGTTGAACTCAAATACCTGTACTTTCTACTTCTCACATGTTGAACTCAAATACCTGTACTTTCTACTTCTTACATGTTGAACTCAAATACCTGTACTTTCTACTTCTTACATGTTGAACTCAAATACCTGTACTTTCTACTTCTCACATGTTGAACTCAAATACCTGTACTTTCTACTTCTTTCATGTTGAACTCAAATACCTGTACTTTCTACTTCTTACATGTTGAACTCAAATACCTGTACTTTCTACTTCTCACATGTTGAACTCAAATACCTGTACTTTCTACTTCTTTCATGTTGAACTCAAATACCTGTACTTTCTACTTCTTACATGTTGAACTCAAATACCCGTACTTTCTACTTCTTACATGTTGAACCCAAATACCTGTACTTTCTACTTCTTACATGTTGAACACAAATACCTGTACTTTCTACTTCTCACATTTTCCAAACAGGCTGGTTCCTTTAGTCTGAATGTGTGTTTGGTGGCGTGATCATTATTATTTAGAGTCATTGCGTGCCTATTGATTTGAACACGATCCGTGTATCCATCATTTCCTGGTCTTCTCTAAAGAAGAGGGACCAATGGAAACGTTGTCATGTTGCCGTTGGTCACCATGGAAACATTCATTAGCTAACAATGACATTATTGTTCTATTAATATAAAGGGAGGTCGGGTACTCTTTAAAACAGCTGCTAGTTATGGGTAGAAGAAACACAAACCTTCCTTTTAACTTACAAAGGGTTAAAACACTTTCATTTCCTCTACAAGCTTCCCTTCCTCCATTCCTCCTCCCTACCTGTGCCCAGGTGCAGGACCTCGTAGGCTCCGTCCTCGGCCTCCACGCGGTCCACCACCACCCTCTTCAGGACGCTGGTGCTGTTGACTCGGGTCAGGACCGGTCTGCGGCCCAGAGGCAGCACGGGGTCCCACATCAGCTGGTGCGCCCGCATGAAGCTCACCACCTCATCAGGGAAGTCTCTGGTGGATTTATGGAGGGCGTCGTACGTCTCGCTGGGACACTGCGTGGAAAAGAGAGGCAGAAAAATGTGTATAGGTACACAAAGACAACAAACAATCAGGTTATTAATACAAGACTGGTCCAGTCACAATGCAACGTTAACTGAGGCAAAGGACAACACGCAGACAACAAATTAAAGAGCAATACTTGTTACAATGACCGTATAAAACACAGGGGAAATGATAAACTGACAAATCCAGCATTTTTAAATAATAGGTGTGAGTGTGTGTGTGTGTGTGTGTGTGTGTGTGTGTGTGTGTGTGTGTGTGTGTGTGTGTGTGTGTGTGTGTGTGTGTGTGTGTGTGTGTGTGTGTGTGTGTGTGTGTGTGTGTGTGTGTGTGTGTGTGTGTGTGTACTCACAGTGCCAGGTCTGGGGTATGGGATGCGTCCTTTGTACTCCACCCAGCGAGAGTCTGCACTTTCTTTGTGTGCAAACGGTCCGTTGAAGGCAGCACGAATAGACGCCATGGAGAACACACACACTGCAGAACCACGAAATATAGAACTGCAGGAGGAAGAGGAGGAAGGAGAGGAGGAAGTGTTGGGGGAGGGGGAGTGTTCTTGTTAATTGTATTATTGTACTCAAAACAAAAATTCTGAAAAAAGTCAAAATTCTGGGAAAAAGGTGCTTGAGAAACAAAAATGTCTGAGATAAAAAGTTAAAATTCTGAAATAAATGGAAATAATGAGAAAAAAATTGAAATTCTATGAAATAATCGAAACTAAAATTCGATGAAATAAAGAGAAATTCTGAGAAAAAGTTGAATATTTGAGAAACAAAAATGTCTGAGATAAAAAGTGAAATTCGGAAAAAAAGTGAAATTCTATGAAACAGTCGAAATAAAAATTCTGAGAAAAAAGTTCAGAATTCTGAAAAAAGTGGAAATTCTGAGAAACATTTTTAAACTCTGAAAATAAATAAAAATTCTAAGAAAAAACATAGAATTATGAGAAAAGTCAAAAATACTGCAAATAATTAAAGTTTATTGAAAAAATAAAAAGTTGTCGTCAGCGTCTTGATGTTTTCAGAGAGAGGGGGTTTCCTCACCTGGACGTGCTGAAGACTCCGTAGATTGTCGGGTTCTGAGGGTCCTTCGTCTCCAGAACAAAGATGTCCTCTGGGAACAGAAAAGCAGATTTTAACGATTAAACGATTTAAACTGTTTACTCTCAGCATTGCCCCCCCTAGTGGCTGAAATATGTTACAGCATTACTACGTCTAAAACTGTTCCAATACAAATATTTCTTTATATCAATATTTTAATAGATGTGATATAATGATTGTTACAATACAAATCTGAATAATATCATGTTTTGTTTGAAATAATTTCATTTTTGAGCAGTCGAATGTTGTGACGTGTGTGTGTGAAGTATGAGGTTAAGGGCAAGTTCCCCTTGCTTTTTTTTAGGGGTACAAGTGATTCAGCTATTGTATTACAATAATTAGCAGTAGGCCTAATGAGTATGCAGCGATTTTTAAAATGTCCAATTTCTGTGACGTTTAAGGCGTCTACTTCTGCACTAAGTAGGACACTGGTTAATAATATTGTAGCGTGTTCAAGTAACCAAGGGAGATAGTAGTTATCAAATAAGTATAAGATGTGCACAGTTATGATACGTTTTACAGATGCAATGCACTGTTGTTGGGGGGAGAGACCGCCCCTTCCATATGAGTGTGTGTGTACGGCGGGCATGAGGCGTGCGTGAAGGGACGAGTTGTGTTCGTATGTGGAAAAAGTCATACTCAGTGCGGTGAACGCTGGCTTTATTGCTACTGTATCCGTAGCACCCCACGCAATAGTTGGGACTGTGTACTGACGTCAGTAAAAAGTTTGCCCCCCCAAGCGCAAATGTCAAACTCCGCCTATGGTTTAATGTATTTACTTAGTTAGCAAGGGTCTAATAAAAGGGACGCTTGATTGGCATTTCAAAGAGAGTTTCAGTCATCATCAGGCAGAGAGGAGACAGCTCACACCTGTTGAACTTAATAATGAAAACACAATGATGGACAGGTGGGTGAGGAGGAAGAGGAGGAGGAAGAGGAAGAGGGTTACCGAGTTCATCAAAGTGTGTGTCCACTCCCCCCTCTCCAGGAACAGAGCAAACCAGCCGGGCCTTCAGGAAGGTCGTCCATCGATTGATCAAACTCCTCTTCCCTCCAACGTCATTCTGAGAGGAAGAGGAGGGGAGGAAGAAGAGGAGGGGGAGGAAGAGGAGGAAGAAGAGGAGGAGGAGGAGGAGAGGAGGGTTGGAAGGGAAGGAAAGCACAACAAATAGTAAAAACTAAATAGGCTTTCATTCACATTCATTTTACACATTGCAGATGTTTAGGATCTTTACAGCTGTTACTTACTGAACCTCTACAAACTTACTTAACACTTTAAAAATAAAACGTATTTAACTTAAGAAAAACTGGCAAAATATATAAACCAACAATTCAAATGATGACAACAACATGCCTCATGGAGGATGGTCCTTCAATGTGTGTGTTTCTGGAGACAACAGTGAGGCCCAGAGGAGAGGGACCTCCTGAAATGCATGCTGGACATAATGAGACATGAGTGCTGCTGTCCCAGAGGTCTGTCCTCTCAACGTCCTCTCTGTCCTAAATCAGAGTTCATATCCGTCTCTGATTATTACCGTGCAGACTTGATTGTTATGTTTTTATTTATTATTTTTACATTTGTATTTGTTTTTAAATGTATTTATTCTTTCATATTTATTCTTTGAATATGTATTTCTTATTTAATTTAATTATTTGAATTTAACATTTTCTTTTCAAATTCTTATTTAAATATTTATTTTCTATGTATTGGATTTTTTTAAGTAAACATCACAACATGCTGATTGTGGTGGATATACCATGGATGTATAATAAGAGCTGGATACAGCGTGGGAGGCGGGGTCTCGTTCTTTCCTATGAGAGCCGCTCATTGGCGCATGAAGGCAAAATGGCTCAACTTTTGAGAGAGCGAAACGTCACAGATTACCCATCATGCCTGGCTGTCAGAGCAGAAGAACCCGTATGTGCGCTCACAGAGCATGCGCCCCTTAAGCCCCGCCCCCCAAGCTCCCACTCTCGGCTCACTAGAAAGAATGGAGAGAGAGAATAAATCTAGATTCGGCTTTTAGTGCATTTTACAACTTTAAGGACCGAATGATTCTATTAAGGGATATAAAATAGTTCATACTGGGTAGTTTATTTACAGACGTCTCTTTCCCCATGTTAGTCAATGGGAAAAAGTCTTTCTGGGCCCAGTGACGTCACGGACTGATAAGGAAATTGTAGTACCGCCGTTTGGACACAACAAATGTGTTCGTCTGAGCCCGGCGCACTTCCTGGGGCTTGAGCTATATTCCCATTGCTGCCAAACCTCCACACACACCAGGTGCCCTAAATACCATTAACCACACCCATGTGACGATCACCGGTAACAACCAATTACAAGTGTGTGGTGTTAATAAATAATGAAGATTATATAACTATGAACACAGGCTACCACGACATTTTGACAGAACAACAAGCAGAGTAACTAAAACAAAAGATCAATAACAGTGAATATAACTGGCTGTTACCTTGCAGACTCTGGCCACGCGGCTGTACGTCCTCTTCTCCCACTGACCCGCCTCCACCGCTCGCTCTCTGAAGAAGAAGTAGACTTTATCATCGTCCGGGCTGTGAGTGTCGGGGATCGAGAAGGAGCCCACGAACTCCGGCTCTGAGAGGAAGGAGAAAAGTTCACGTAAATACACCTCACTTCCTGTAGAGACTAGAGAGACTAGAGAGACTAGGGACACCTCACTTCCATCAGAGACTAGGAAACCTCACTTCCTTCAGAGACTAGGGATACTGGAGAGACTAGAGAGAATAGGGAGACTAGGGACACCTCACTTCCTTCAGAGACTAGGGATACTAGAGAGACTAGAGAGACTAGAGAGACTAGGGACACCTCACTTCCATCAGAGACTAGGGAGACCTCACTTCCTTCAGAGACTAGGGATACTAGGGATACTAGAGATACTAGAGAGACTAGGGAGACTAGAGAGACTAGAGAGACTAGGGACACCTCACTTCCATCAGAGACTAGGGATACTAGAGAGACTAGAGAGACTAGAGAGACTAGAGAGACTAGGGAGACTAGGGAGACTAGAGAGACTAGAGAGACTAGAGAGACTAGAGAGACTAGAGATAAAAGCGCTTACAAAATAAATCTGTTATTGTTAAGATAAGTAAATGTCCTGGATTCAAACTCTTAAAATCTAAAATAAACGTACTTTACCAAAGTAAAAGTATTTTTTGAGCATTTTTTGTGCTTTCAGTATCTTAAAAAAATTGGAATTGGATATAAGATATTAAATAAAATAATATATTATATATATTATTATATTATATTATTGGAGTTCACACACCCTGTCTCCCAAATATTGTATTGTTGAATGATGATTCTTCTCTTGACCTACAGAACCATCAGAAAAGCATGGGAAAGGATTCCCTATATTCTTTATTTCTTTATTTACTTTTTGTATTGATCTATATTATCTATATAATTTATATCTGTGTATATAAGTCCCTTTGTGAGGGCAAAAAGACCAACAAAAAATAACAATAAAAAGTTGGTCACAAAAAGATATATTATTCTCCTCCTCTCCTCTCCTCTCCTCTCCTCTCCTCTCCTCTCCTCTCCTCTCCTCTCCTCTCCTCTCCTCTCCCCCCTTATCCTCTCCTCCCCAATTTATTATAATTTTAATTGATTAATTAGTGCATTTATATGTTGTTCTCTCATCGGACAAGGAACCCCCCCCCCCCAAAGAAACCATTATTTTCCCTTTTACTGAACTTTATTTTTATGTTTTTATTTAATGACAATTGATTTTTACCAGATTTAAATATGCATTATTCAAACATGTCTTTCTTATTTTCTTCAAACTTTTTCAACATATTTAATGTTTAAATATTTATTTTCTCTTTATTTAATTTTTTCAAACTTCTTTTTAACAGATTTAAATATTTGTAACTTTTTATTTTTTGTAACTTTTTTTAAAACAGAGTTAAATATTTATTATTGAAACATTTATTTCTTATTTATTTTATTTTTCAAACTTTTTTAACAGTCTTAAATATTATTTAATTAAAAAAACTTGACTATAAATACAAAATAAAAATAAAAAGATATTTCAAATCAAATCAATTAAATTTAAAAACGAGTTTTGGTCGAGCCAAAGTGCTGTACATAACGCATAGAAATGTCAGAGGTCAAATGTATGTATTTAATATAAGTTAATGGGGGAAACAACACGGTTTACAGGCATATTGTAGCGACCCTGATAGGATGCTGAGGGTGTCACTCAGGCATCCCCCGTCTCTTTGCCAATCACAGAGCTGCACAGTGATGCTGGTCTAGGTGCGGTCCTGTGGTTGGGGGAGCAGACGGGGGAGGGCGGGGGAGGTTGTGACGTAGACACTGGTATATATAGGTGTGTGTGTGGGAGAGAGTGTGTAAGGTGGAAACCCCAAGCTGTACCTGTACCTGTATTCAAATAAGCTAAGAAGAGTTATTAAAGCCTAATAACTCGCAGCCTATTTCCGACTCCATCTGTGAATGCTACAATATATTAGCTGATATAAATGAGTATAAGAGTGTTCCTCACCGTTGAGCCAGTTGCGATCGAAGGCCTGTGAGCTGATGTAGTTCTGACTGTTTCCTGCACCGAGGAACGGACAACGCAGCGTTCGCTCCCATAAAATCACCGAAGTTCC
>NC_136903.1:91469280-91471780 GCF_949606895.1 Notothenia rossii
GTTGAACTCAAATACCTTTACTTTCTACTTCTCACATGTTGAACACAAATACCTGAACTTTCTACTTCTTACATGTTGAACTCAAATACCTGTACTTTCTACTTCTCACATGTTGAACTCAAATACCTGTACTTTCTACTTCTTACATGTTGAACACAAATACCTGTACTTTCTACTTCTCACATGTTGAACACAAATACCTGTACTTTCTACTTCTTACACGTTGAACTCAAATACCTGTACTTTCTACTTCTTACATGTTGAACACAAATACCTGTACTTTCTACTTCTTACATGTTGAACTCAAATACCTGTACTTTCTACTTCTTACATGTTGAACTCAAATACCTGTACTTTCTACTTCTTACATGTTGAACCCAAATACCTGTACTTTCTACTTCTTACATGTTGAACTCAAATACCTGTACTTTCTACTTCTTACATGTTGAACTCAAATACCTGTACTTTCTACTTCTTACATGTTGAACTCAAATACCTGTACTTTCTACTTCTTACATGTTGAACACAAATACCTGTACTTTCTACTTCTTACATGTTGAACTCAAATACCTGTACTTTCTACTTCTTACATGTTGAACTCAAATACCTGTACTTTCTACTTCTTACATGTTGAACACAAATACCTGTACTTTCTACTTCTTACATGTTGAACTCAAATACCTGTACTTTCTACTTCTCTCATGTTGAACTCAAATACCTGTACTTTCTACTTCTTACATGTTGAACTCAAATACCTGTACTTTCTACTTCTCACATGTTGAACTCAAATACCTGTACTTTCTACTTCTCTCATTTTCCAAACAGGCTGGTTCCTTTAGTCTGAATGTGTGTTTGGTGGCGTGATCATTATTATTTAGAGTCATTGCGTGCCTATTGATTTGAACATAATCCGTGTATCCATCATTTCCTGGTCTTCTCTAAAGAAGAGGGACCAATGGAAACGTTGTCATGTAGCCGTTGTTCAGGATTCTCAAGAACAACAACTTAGTGCAGTAGAAAAACTGTATACAAGTAGGGGGCGTGTGGAGCAGTGGACTAGCGCGTTGGTGTTGGGATCAGGGGAGCACAGGTTCAAACCCCACTGCAGTCAGCATGTCATTGTGTCCCTGAGACAGGGCTACTACCATTTGACAGGAAAACCACACACACACACACACACACACACACACACACACACACACACACACACACACACACACAGGAAACTGATTGTACAGCAGAGTTGAACTCCATAACAGGAAAGGCAGGACAATGAGGAGTTACTCAGAGACAGAGAGACGTTACTGTCTTCAGAACATCAGCTGAGAGTTTGGGAATCGTACAGATAGATACAGAGCGTGAGAGAGAGATAGATAGATAGATAGAGAGAGAGAGAGAGAGATAGAAAGTCAAAATACTACAGGTCTTTTATAAGAAACTCAAACCGTGTAGCAGTGAGTTCTCTGCAGTCAGAGGTGAATAAGAATATGTTGAAAAGTCTGAAAAACCGTGAAGCTTTCTGATGAGGTCTGGTTCCATCATCCCCAATACGCTGGGATATCTTAGAGTAGTAAACATACTACTCGCTGACACAATGTGGACTAAAGTCATTCTTAATAAAGTAGAAGAAGTATTCCTCATGTTGCTGCGTCACCTCAAATGCCCCTGGAAACATTACACTAATCAAAAACCACACACACCTCTTAAAACAGGCTTGAAATGAAGGCAATGACCACAACACTCCTGGAAACTCATTCCTTACCTAAACTACTGGAAACTCTTTTATAGTCACAATATATCCTCTAGAAACTCATTACACATCCCAAATATCACAACTCATGGAAAGTCATTTCAAAAAGAAACTACAAAAGGTCCTGGAAACTCATTAAAAATCACAAAGTATTCTACAGATTCATCGAAAGCCATCAATTATCTCTAGATGTCCTCCAAAAACCTCTGGATACTCACTTATAACACCAACATCTCCTAGAAACTGATTACAAATCCCATACATTATATAAAAACTCCTTTTCAAATATCAACAAAAAACTCATTAAGCATCACAACATATACAACAATTAATTTTTGGTTGGAAAATATCCTCAGAAATGTGAAATAAACTCCTGGAAACTCATTAAAATCACAAAATATTCCAAAACTCAGACAAGAAGAAGACTCCTTAATTCTAACACGTTAAAAAAGTGAAAAAAGGCTGGAATGCAGAATATCCTGGAAATGTGAAGAAGTGATGCTGAGAGTGAGTTATTAAGGATCTGACTGAAACACCTCAATGTAAGTGACATTAAACTCGACTTTCTGAATGTTTCTCTTCTCACTGAACACCAGAACATCAGACTTTAATTAAACATGTAATTAAAGAACATCAAAGTCCACAATGCACCGCAGTCTCCGAAACCATAGAGACACAAATGACTTTAATGGACTTCAGTTAAAAACGGAATAAAGTGTTTAACTCACCGAGCAGAAGAAGGTCTGATAT
>NC_136903.1:91476780-91607258 GCF_949606895.1 Notothenia rossii
AACTGTACCCTGTACATTATGTTGTATGTCATCCTTATTGTTGTTCTGTTGTTTTTATGTTACATGTGTAACTAATGTCCTGCAGGTCACCCTTGAAAAAGAGATCTTTTGATCTCAAGGGGCTTTCACCCGGTTAAATAAAGGCTACAAACAAACAATTAACTACAGGGGTCCCTCAGGGCTCTGTTCTCGGTCCCCTCCTCTTCTCCTTGTACACAAACTCGCTCGGGTCTGTCATTAGCCCGCATGGTTTTTCATACCACTGCTACGCTGACGACACCCAACTCATTCTGTCCTTTCCCCGCTCAGAGACCCAGGTCGTCGCACGCATCTCTGCTTGTCTAACTGACATCTCTCAGTGGATGTCTGCTCATCACCTCAAGCTCAACCTTGACAAGATTGAACTGCTTTTCCTTCAGGGAAAAGATTGTCCCACTCTTGACCTAACAATCAACACCGGCCCCTCTGTTGTTTCCCCGACTCAGACTGCAAGGAATCTGGGTGTGACCCTAGATAACAAACTGTCCTTCACTGCAAACATCTCTGCTACAACCCGCTGCTGCAGATACACTCTTTACAACATCAGGAGGATACGTCCCCAGCTGACCCAGAAAGAGACGCATGTTCTGGTTTGTGATCGGGCAACTCTCGGTCAGAGATAGTTATTGTTGTGGGACACCTGGAACACATCCTTCTTGGGGTGTAGATGACCCCGAGCCATAAGCAACAACAAATGTGATTCAGTGTCCTCAGCTGTTTAGTCTATCTCTTGAAGAATGTTGATTATTACACTCTGACAGTTAAAACCTGGAGCTACAGGAGGGCTCTTCAGAATTGATGGTGGTATCTCAACCGTGATTATATTTCATATCATTCATCCACATCTGTAAAGTAACTAAAGGTATTCAATACATGTACAGTGGTGTAGCGGGGATACGCCGTACCCCCACTTATTTGAAGCATGATTTTTTTTAATAGTCAAATATAAAATCATTGCCAGTGTTATCAGTTGCAAGTGTGTGTTTGTTGTAATAATCACGAAAACATAATAGGCAGATTTCACAGTAATTATAATAAAAACGTAACACAAGCATTTATGCAACTTGATTTGAAGCGTGTGTGTGTGTGAGGGGCAGCACCGTGTGTGTGTGTAGGGCAGTGGTTCTCAAACTTTTTCTGTCATTCCCCACTTTGAACAGGTGGGCCTTTCAAGCCCCACCTGTTCCTCATCGCTCCAATAAAATGGTAGGCCAAGCTTAAAATGGTCAAATGTATCGTTCTATAAAAGGGGTCTCCAACCCTTTTTAGGATGAGAGCTACTTTCAAAAAATAAAACAAGTCGTGAGCTACTTTTACTCCTCCTTTTTTTTTTGTTGCAGTGTATATATTTAGCACATTTTAACATTATTATATGCTACCAGTAACCTTTGCGTGCTGTTTGGGTCTGTGGGACCTGTTTTCAATGTTTACTAAAAGAAAATGTATGCAATTTAATTATTTTAACCTGCTTTATTTGGGGGTGGACCTCACCTCCTCGAGGGGGGTCAAGGGGCATGCACCCCCGGGAAGATTTTTTTTTCAATGTTGAAGTGAAATGCATCAATCTGGTGCACTTTGAGCAAAAAATGAATTTATGGATACAGCTCTCAACACACTGCAAGGGAGCTGTATACTTTTCAATAATCCAAACATCTTTAGAATATGATCAAAATAACAAATCATTTAAACTTGTTTATTCTTATCTTATGTTACCTAGTTAGCACTCTTTCTTTTTATTTATGCATATTTTAATAATCACTCCCCTTTTAAACTTTTTTTTACTGTCCTATAGCACACATTGGAATGATTTCTTACTTTAATTTTTACTCCTAGGCTATATTAAATAGATAAATGTGTGCTCTCTCTAGCTCTCTCTCTCTGTCCCGCTCGCTCACAGAGGCTTTGTGCTCCTTCGTGGCGATGACGGCTTGCGTTAAAAAATTATAATAAACATAGGCCTATTTGTAAAGTGGGGGGACACAAACGGGATTTTTCTCCGGCTGTAACAGTCCACTAACGCCCGCGAGGACCCAGGTTCGATTCCGGCCTGAGGTCCAAAATATTTATATAAAAAAAAAACTCCAGTTCATCGCGTCCATTCGCGACCCACCTATCACATCTCTGCGCCCCACCAGTGGGGCGCGCCCCACACTTTGAGAAATGCTGGTGTAGGGTGACCAGGTGTCGCTCACTGTGCGAGACAGCACACACAGACAGCATTTTTATTATTTGTCCCACGCGTCCCACAAATTGAGACAATGTCCCGCATTTGAGTGACAGTCTCGCAGAAAGGCCGGATCGGTTCGCTGACAGCCGGCACCGCCCTTTATTATTATATTGTCTAAACGGCATCATGTAAGTTGCGCTGACATCCCCACTACACCACTGTACATGTACATAAGGTATGGTATCACTGCCTGGCATGGTAACTTGACAGTTCAGTAAAAGTCACAGATCGCTCGCCTGGTACAGACTGCTCTGAAAATGATGGGGGTTAAAAAACACCCATCTCTTCAAAACATACGAGCCGTCCGTTATCAGACAGGCAAAACAAATGGTGTCTGATCCCACCCACATACTCCACCCAGGATTCCAGCTCCTACCTTCTGGTAGAAGATTCAGGGTTCCCAAGAGCAGGCTGAACCGCTATAAGCACTCAATCCTACCTATGTCGATTAAGCTTCTGAACATTCACATGAAATGAAATGTAGTAAAATGTAATGAAATGTACTTTTTAAATGTTGGCCATGAGGGTTCTGCAATAGGTCGCAATTGTCAGTATGTGCGTCTGTGTATTGTGTTTGTTCAAACGGTGTATGACTGATGATTTGTGTGTGTCTCTTAATGTCCACTATGTTTGTATATGTACATGTATGCAGAACTGCAGGACGGAGTCCAGATCAAATGTCCTTACGGGGACAATAAAGTATATCGTATCGTATCGTATGTAGTGGAGTAAAAGTACACCATGTACCTCTGAGCTCTAGTGGAGTGGAAGTACAAAGTAGCATACAATGGAAATACTCAAGGAAAGTACAAGTACCTCAACATTGTACTTAAGTACAGTAGTTGAGTAAATGTACTTAGTTACTTTACATGTCTGGGTCTCTTCTCAGGGCCATCCAATCTCTGTACGCACACAGAGTCGGACTCGTTTCCCTCTCCAATGATACATGAGTTTATATTTGAACTGCAATTTCCACTACAACTTCAATGCAGCAATGATGAGACACTCCCTGAGTTACATGAGAGGAGACAGAGTTCAGCAGAGTAGGTGTGACAGAGCTCCCCCCTCACTGACTCACTGAGATAAACCAGGAAACAGTTTGTTCCTCTTCCTCACTGCAGAGAGACAGACGGACTGAAAAACAGACGATCAGATTCACCTTCAGACCAAACTAACAACTTCCTCTGAGTTCAGCTACAGGAGAGAAAAGAGGAAACTACAGCCCTGCTGCTTCAACCTGCGGACCCTCCACCCCCTGAAGGTGAGTCTCCAAACCAGGGTCGGCTCCAGAACAAATCGAATGGGGGGGCAATCATTTACCACGGGGGGGGGGGGGGCACACACATGCTGTAAAGTCTCTTGTCTCTCACACACACAGCACTGCACGCTTCATTAAGCCAAGTCTCACACACACACACACACACACACACACACACACACACACACACACACACACACACACACACACACACACACACACACACACACACACACACACACACACACACACACACACACACACACACACACACACACACACACACACACACACACACACACCTGAAAGTGTGTTATGTAGCACCCTCTGTTGTTGTTACCTATTTCCGCCAGCGGGTCATATTGACCCCACCCCTTTTCACATACATGACGTGTTGCTATAGCAACGCCTTTTCTACTGCGGTTCCCACTACTGACTGTAGTGAATGAGTGCGCTCCCGCTCACCGGAGACTGCTCGCGCTGCGCTCCGCAGCAAACAGCTGTGGGGCGATTTGAAAGTACGTTATGCCGGCCGGGGTGTCTAAATAATGCTTTCGGGCCAGCGGGCCATTTATAATGTCGAGCCCTGTTCATATGAACAGCTGAGACTCCACAGATCAGGTCAGAGGGCCTGGCGATCCACTAGCAAAACAAACATCCAGTAGGCTATTAACCTTACTGTTTTTACTAACAGTAACCAACTAATAATTTTCATAAAGTGCATATTTATTCCAAACTCACAATATATATATATCCTTCCAGTAATAAAACGTAATGCACAATGCAATGGTACACAGTATCCAAAGTCTTTAGGCACTGGTTAGAGGCATTCATGTAAAGTAGATCGCCAGAATCCAATACTGGTAAAAACGTTACAGAGATCAAATGTTTCCTTGTCTGAAAGGAGAAAACTAATTTTAAAACAACATTTTCAGTGTGTGACTTGAAAGATAAGTTCTGATCAATAATAAAACCTAGATATTTGTATGTAGTGACCCTTTCAATGTCAATGTCAGTCCCTTGAACAGTACAAATGTTGGGGAGAAAATAAGTTAACTTTTTGCCATTTAAAAATATAATGAGTTTGGATTTGTCTGCATTTAATACTAACTTGAGTTGAGATAAATTAGATGGAATAACATCATTGCTCTATAGAAGAGGGTGAACAATAAATAACAGTATCATCTGCATACAAATAGAAAGCAGCCTTTGATAAATTATTACAGAGGTTATTTACATATATGGTAAAATTATTGGTCGGGTTCCATCTACTTCCTATTTCCTCCACGATAGCCTCAGTCACCACATTGCTGAGTGTACTTATGAGTTCATTTTGCATTTCGTGACAAGTGTAAGTGGCGTTTCGAGGGATTGATTTCACTACATCAGCCAATTTGGGGTCTTTTTTTATCGTATAGTCCAGCAGGGAGAGGAAAAGGCCACTGCCCCCCTCGGACATGTTATCAAAAGCCTCTATCTTCCCTCGTAAAGGCAGCTGGTTTTCCACCAGAAATCAATAAGAGAGGAGATATAATACCTGTTTTTTCGTAGTTGGTCTGCGTTAACAAGTGTAGAAATCTCCTTTCCAGTGCTGGCACACCTCTCTCGCTCGTTCCACATTGCATAGCAAGAGAGATGCTCTTTTGAATTTGCATGTTTCTGAAATCCCTTGTCTCTCTCCACCGCATTTTTCCAGTTACGGAAGCCAACAGATATAAATGCATCCATTCTCCGGGTTTTGCTAGACTGCCGACAGCAGAAACAAAATGCAGCATCGGCCTTGACACTGTATTAAAGCCAGTCTCGGTTGTGATACCAAGCAGAGACAAACGAACGCCTCCTGCCAGTGAGGATGCTGTAAGGGTATTGTTTTAAGAAGATTTGTTTGGGCTGATCAGTTCCAAGATCATCTATGGGTTGTTGAATTCCAGCGCTAACGTTAGCTGCAGCAGGTGGATGGGCTTGGCTAGCAGGTTGGCTGGTCGAAGAGCACGGCTCCAGCTCTTCAGAGGTGGTGCTGCCGGCGATGCTGGAGATGGGTGCATTATTCCCTTCGTTTTCAGGAGGTGGAGGAGTTGGAGGAGGCCGTGTAGCAGCTGCACCTTGCAGCCATTTACGTATATCCATTACTTTATTACTGTCCGACAGTCCGAGCATTAGCTTCGTCTGACTGACTTGCTAATTATGCGCGCATTTTTTGAATTAATAACAACAAATCAAAGGCCGGGGTCATTGGTCAAGAAACACACCAATCACCAGTGAGCACACCTCAGGCTGTGTTTTTTATTTATATTCTTTATTTCTGATTTATTTCACACAAAAAAGATTTAGTGGAAACGTTTTCACTTATAATATGATAAAAAAATTAATTAAAAAAACGGCAAAGTGGCAGGGCTTGCCTGGCCTGGCAGGGGGGGCACAGTGACTCATTTGGGGGGGCATGGCCCGCGAATGCCCACCCATGACGCCGACCCTGCTCCAAACACTCAAAGAGAATTTCAGTGAAGTCAGTAGAGGAGGGGGAGGGGAGCCATGACTGACTGTACTTCCTGTCTGCTGTGTTTCAGCTTCACTCAGAGACAACATGGCTTCCAGGTTAGAGGAAGATCTCTGCTGTCCGGTCTGTCAGGACGTCTTTAGAGATCCTGTTGTTCTGTCCTGTAGCCACAGCTTCTGTAAAGCCTGTCTGCAGACCTGGTGGAGACAGAGACCATCACGAGAGTGTCCAGTCTGTAAGATAGAATCTTCAAGAAGGAATCCTCCCTGTAACCTGGTGTTGAAGAACCTGAGTGAGGCCTTCTTACTGGAGAGAGGTCAGAGACCTCCAGAGGCTCTCTGCAGTCTGCACTCTGAGAAACTCAGACTCTTCTGTCTGGACCATCAGCAGCCAGTGTGTCTCGTCTGCAGAGACTCAAGAACACACACCAACCACAGATTCAGACCCATGGATGAAGCTGCTCAGGATCTCAGAGAGGAGCTCCAGAAGTCTCTGCAGCCCTTTCAGGAGAAACTGAAGCTCTTTGAAGAAGTTAAAGTGAAGTTTGATCAAACAGCAGGACACATGAAGGTCCAGGCTCAACACACAGAGACGCAGATTAAGGAGCAGTTCAAGAAGCTTCACCAGTTTCTAGAAGAGGAAGAGGAGGCCAGGATGGCTGCACTGAGGGAGGAAGAGGAGCAGAAGAGGAGGATGATGGAGGAGAAGATGGAGGCTGTGAGCAGAGAGATAGCAGCTCTTTCACACACAGTCAGAGCCACAGAGGAGGAGCTGAGAGCTGAAGACGTCTCCTTCCTGCTCAACTACAAGGCTGCAGTGGAGAGGCTGCAGCGCCCCCTGCTGGAGGATCCACAGCTGCCCTCAGGAGCTCTGATAGACCAGGCCAAACACCTGGGCAACCTCAGCTTCAACATCTGGAGCAAGATGAAGGACATGGTGTCCTACTCTCCTCTCATCCTGGACCCAAACACTGCTCATCCAAACCTCATCCTGTCTGAAGATCTGACCAGAGTGAGACGAGGAGAGAGACAGAAACGTCCTGATAATCCAGAGAGGTTTGATGAACACATCTGTGTCCTGGGCTCTGAGGGCTTTGACTCTGGGACTCACAGCTGGGATGTCCAGGTTAGAGACAATACACGCTGGGTACTGGGTGTGTTAGCAGAGTCTTTCCAGAGGAGGGGAGTCACGCGGTCTGGATCATGGAGAATAGGCTCCTTTGACGGTAAATACTTAGCAGGGTCACCATCAGCTCCACTCACTCCTCTCAGCCTGAAGAAGGAGCTCCAGAGGGTCAGAGTGAATCTGGACTGGAACAGAGGAAAGGTGTCGTTCTCTGATCCTGACACTAACACACACATACACACCTTCACACACACTTTCACTGAGAAGATGTTTCCATACTTTAACACTGTGGGTGAAGTGAAGATATTACCACTGAAGGTGTGTGTGACAGTGGATCAGAGCAGGTAGAGATACACAGGATCATTATATCTATGATGTTTATCTCTTAAAGGCATCATTCACTGGCCTCTGCAGCACCTCCTGTCCTCCTGCTGTCTCATTATTAAATATGTGTATATTTGTCTCTAATCTTTTTTAATCATAGATTAACTTGGCTTTCACTTTAGTTTGATCTGCTTTTAGTTCTTCTTTGTCAACCTCCCTTTTTTAGATAGATCTTTACACGTTAAAATATTTTACTCATTGTCAGATCCTTATATTTGACGATAGTTTAACCTTTCCTTTTTTAGTAATACTGTGTGATTTTAAATTGTTGTTCATTTGTTAAAATTCTTGGGATACAGATTTTGAAAAAGCATTTAATCGAGAAATGTTTATTTTAAATTGTTGTGTATGAGTAGTAGTACCAATACTGTTTCCATCGAAAAGTGACAGGGGCTGTGACAGGTCACACCTGCTACTACTTATGCTAATGACCCCCTTTGTATGCTAATGACCCTGTTATGACCCCCTTTGTATGCTAATGGACCCCTTTGTATGCGAATGACCCTGTTATTAACCCTTTTATATGCTAATGACCCCCGTTATGACCCCCTTTGTGTGATAATGACCCTGTTATGACCCCCTTTGTATGCTAATGACCCCCTTATTAACCCTTTTGTATGCTAATAACCCCCGTTATGACCCCCTTTGTATGCTAATGACCCCCTTTGTATGCTAATGACCCCGTTATTAACCCTTTTGTATGCTAATGACCCCCGTTATGACCCCCTTTGTATGCTAATGACCCCGTTATTAACCCTTTTGTATGCTAATGACCCCCGTTATTACCCCCTTTGTATGCTAATGACCCCCTTTGTATGCTAATGACCCCGTTATTAACCCTTTTGTATGCTAATGACCCCCGTTATGACCCCCTTTGTGTGATAATGACCCTGTTATGACCCCCTTTGTATGCTAATGACCCCCTTATTAACCCTTTTGTATGCTAATGACCCCCGTTATGACCCCCTTTGTATGCTAATGACCCCCTTTGTATGCTAATGACCCCGTTATTAACCCTTTTGTATGCTAATGACCCCCGTTATGACCCCCTTTGTATGCTAATGACCCCGTTATTAACCCTTTTGTATGCTAATGACCCCCGTTATTACCCCCTTTGTATGCTAATGACCCCCTTTGTATGCTAATGACCCCGTTATTAACCCTTTTGTATGCTAATGACCCCCGTTATGACCCCCTTTGTATGCTAATGACCCCGTTATTAACCCTTTTGTATGCTAATGACCCCCGTTATGACCCCCTTTGTGTGATAATGACCCCGTTATGACCCCCTTTGTATGCTAATGACCCTGTTATGAAGCCCTTTGTATGCTAATGACCCCGTTATGACCCCCTTTAACATCAATGCTTTTTTTCTTTTCTTGTGTTACTAAGATACTTTTAGATACACTTTGATGTATGCAACACTTAACAACTGGTAGAATATGAAGTACTTGGTAAGGAATTCGTTTTCTTTTAATGGATGTTTTTTTTTTAAAACACTTGTTCAGTTAAACAATGTAGGTTTTTCTTTCCTGATAACCTCACATATTTTAGTTATTTTCTGCTACCAAGATACTTTTAGATACACTTTGATGTACGCAACACTTAACAAAAGGGTATAATATGAAGTACTTTGTAAGGAATGGGGTTTCTTTAATAACCGTTTTTTTATTTTAACACTTGTTCAGTTAAACAATGTAGGTTTTTTCTGATATTTTAGTTATTTTCTGCTCCCAAGATATATTTTTTTATACACTTTTATGTAGGAACATTTTACAACTGGTATAATGTCAATTACTTTGTAACAAATGTATTTTCTTAAAGACTGACTCTAAAAGGCAAGTTTGTGATTTTAACACTTTTTTTTTTTACTGACACCAGGCAGATTTAGCTTTCTTCTCTCGTTGTCTTTCTCTTACTTTTTGGATACAGTTTTATTTATGACAACTTTAATTGAAGTACTTTTTCTGAACAGATTTTCTTTAGGACTGTGACTCCTAAAGGCACTTTGGGACAATCCAGTTTTCTGGAAATAACTTAAATGATTTTTGTTTATCTCCTACAAAGATACTTATAGTTACACTTTAATGGATGCACAACTTTATAACTTGGTAACATATTTAGTAGTAGGTTAATAGTTTCTTAAAGAATCAAACTCTAAATAGAAAGTTTGTGATTTTAACACTGTTTCGATTAAACACTGCAGTTTTGATAACTTGACTTGACTAACATTACTTTTTTTAAATATATGTTTTTAGATGCTTTACTTCGATTTCTTTCATGTTGTTTTAACACAACATTACTTTTTTCATATTTTTCAACATGCTGTGATATTTGTTTTTGTTTTTCTCTCCTTTTTCCATTATATCTTTGAAAAACTACACAGTGATTTTTATCAAAATACAACATGCAACTAATACATTATACAATATTACCACTTTTTGCGATATTTTCAACACAATATACTTGTACCTTTTTTTTTTGTAGGGCTTCAAGATATTTAGCATGTCATGCATAAAAACTGTGTCATCTTTCTTGAAACTGACGTGTTGTCCGTTTTATGTAAGTTATTTTTCTGCTTCTTCATCCTCTGAATGTTCCTCCCCCATCCCTCTTCCTTCAGCCAGCACAACAACAATCAAGGTGGATCTGTGAAATTAAACACCCCCTCCCAAAGCGTGACTTCCCTATTGAGGGTGTGCGTCAAGGGAAGTAGGGTCTAAACCGATTGGCCAAATTATACTAACATGCAGAACGTACCGTATGTTTGAAGACTAACCATTCATCCAGTTCAAGCTGTCTTTAAGATCGCGCTCTGACTTCTTCCCGTAAAATCGTGACAAACTATTACTTATTCTTAAATTTGACCTCTTGCTGCTTGGTGGAAAATAATAGATGAAAAATAACTTTTTTACTTTTTTATCCCCACTCAGCAAATCATCTAAAACGAAGGACCCCACTAAGACGATCGTTGAAAATTAGCCATGGACCTGAGAAAAAATAAGTCTCCCCCTGCGAGTTGCGGCCAGGAACAAACTCCTGGACTACCATCATCACCACCATTTTGGACACCCGAGTCTTGCAGTACTACTGCTGCTGATGTTACTCCTTGGTCCAAGACGTCTCTGTTTATGGACACAGTGAAATCGGAGTTGGTTGATATTCTGGAGAAGGTGCTGCATCGGTACAGAGAAGAAACCTGCAACGGATGCCGAGTCAGTCACCCTAGTCAGAGGCAGCACGACTGTCTGTATGATGACATGCCCGAATATTTCTTCAGAAACAATTATGAGTTAATGAAGAGACTTTAGCTCGACGACTTCATTACTGTGATTGACCAGAGTCAAAGACATTTTGTCAAGGGGAGAACACTGAGGCATGAACTCAATTGCACGACTCAAAACTCAGACTCAGATAGCGTTTCAAAATAAAGACTTTACTGGAATTTGCACAGTAATCAAACAAGGAAAACAAAACCACTCTTTCGAGGAAAACTATAATGCGATCTATAGCATAGGTCCGTGAAAGGTCCGTGAAAAGATCCGTGAGGTAAGCCGATACGTGGTCTTCGAGAGACAACGAACTGACAATTAACAGGAGGGAGCTAACACAATATATACACAGGTAAAGGGGACACAGTTGGAAACAATCAGGGCGGGGAAAATAATCAAGGACGCAGGAGACAGAAAAGGGGCGGGGAGCGTGGAGGCCTGAAATGAGAGGAAGAAATAATTAAGGGTATAGACATAAAGCACAAGACAAAGGGACATGACAACTCTAACATAAAGAATAAACTTTCACAATAAGTTTCTTGGACATGACAGTACCCCCCCTTCTAGGGACGGCTCCTGACGGCCCAGGCTCCTCTGAGTTGAGGCGGTCAAAATCCTCAATGAGGCTTTTGTCCACGATGAAGCGGGAAGGAATCCATTGCCGCTCCTCAGGACCATAACCCTTCCAGTCAACCAGTAACTGCCGCCCTCTACCCCTTTTCCGACTAGCCAATAGTGACTTGACCGTGTAAACCGGACCTCCATCGATCATCCGGGGGGGCGGGGGGGGTTTGACGGTGGGAACCATAGCGCTCTTCTTCAATGGTTTTAATTTCCCTACATGGAAGATGGGATGTACCTTCATGGCCCTGGGAAGCCGTAGTCTCACTGAGACTGGGTTTATGACCTTGGTGATGGGAAAAGGACCCACAAACCGGGGAGCCAGTTTTCGGGAGAGTACGTGGAGGGGAAGGTCTCGTGTAGAGAGCCAGACTTTTTGGCCTGGCTGGTATACAGGGGCTGGTCGGCGTTTTCGGTCTGCTGCTCTTTTAACCAGTTATGAATTCCTGCAGAGTATCTTCCTAGCCGCAGCCCACACGCGCCGACAACGCCTGACCAGAGCGTGGGCAGACGGGACCGTGACCTCCCTCTCCGTGGCTGGGAACAGTGGCGGCTGGTAGCCATAAACACAGTGAAACGGGGACAGGCCCGTGGCAGAAGTAGGGAGGATGTTGTGTGCATACTCAACCCAGGTGAGGTGCTCGCTCCAGGAGGATGGATTCTGGGACACCAGGCAGCGCAGGCAGGTCTCCAGTTCTTGATTTAGGCGCTCTGTCTGGCCGTTAGACTCCGGATGATATCCAGACGAGAGACTGACCGTGGCACCGATGAGGCTGCAGAACTCCTTCCAGAGGCGTGACACAAACTGGGGGCCCCGGTCGGAGACAATATCCTTAGGGAAACCATGAAGCCGAAACACATTCTGCATCATGACCTCCGCCGTTTCCTTAGCTGAGGGCATCTTTGGCAGAGCAATGAAATGTGTCATTTTGGAAAATCTGTCCACTACCGTGAGAACTGTGGTTTTACCTCTAGAGAGGGGCAGGCCAGTGACGAAGTCCATGGAGATCTCTGACCAGGGCCTGTTGGGAATAGGGAGTGGTTGTAATAACCCTATTCGCGACCTGGAAGAGGTCTTGTTTCGAGCGCAGATAGGGCACGCCTCCACATACTCCTTCACCTCCTTCTCCATGGATGTCCACCAGAAACGTTGTTTAACAATGAACATAGTTCTCTTGACTCCGGGGTGACAGGTGAGCAGCGAAGTGTGAGCCCAGTGGATCACCTGTGGTCGCTCGGCCTCCTGAACAAAAATCCGGTTAGGCGGGCAACCCCTTGGTGCAGGAGCTCCAGCATTGGCACGTATTACCTCCTTCTCTACTGGCCAAGTCAGCGCTCCTACCACCCGGTTCAATGGGATGATGGGTTCCGGCTCCTTGGCTGCAGGCACAGGGTCAAACAGACGGGACAGAGCGTCAGGCTTGACATTCTGAGACCCCGGCCTGTAGGAAAGAACAAAGTCAAAACGGTTGAAAAACAAGGTCCACCTAGCCTGGCGGGAGTTCAGTCTTTTGGCCTTTCTGATGTACTCCAGGTTCTTGTGATCGGTCCAGACCACAAAAGGATGCTCGGCTCCCTCCAACCAATGCCTCCACTCTTCCAACGCTAACTTCACGGCCAGCAACTCACGGTTTCCCACGTCATAATTTCTCTCTGCCGGGGAGAGCTTCCTGGACAGGAAGGCGCAGGGGTGAAGTTTGTTGTCCTTCTGTTGTTGCTGGGAGAGGACCGCTCCCACCCCCTCGTTGGAGGCATCCACTTCCACCACGAACTGGCGAGTGGAATCCGGCATGGTAAGTATGGGGGCAGTGGTGAACATCTTTTTCAGCCGAGAAAAAGCCTCCTCAGCCTGAGGAGACCACACAAAAGGCACCTGAGGGGACGTGAGGACATGAAGAGGGGCTGCAATAGCGCTGAAGCTCCGCACAAAACGTCTGTAAAAATTAGCAAAGCCTAAAAACTGCTGCACTTTTTTGCGAGAGTCAGGGGTAGGCCAACAGGCTACTGCGCTAACCTTCTCTGGGTCCATCATAACCTGACCTGGGGAAATGATGAAGCCCAAAAAAGTGACTGTTTCCACATGAAATTCACACTTTTCAGCCTTGACAAACAACTTATTTTGGAGCAGTTTCTGTAGAACCAGGCGGACATGTTGTTTGTGGGTGTGAAGGTCAGGGGAGTAGATCAGAATGTCGTCCAGATAAACAAAAACGAAACGGTTCAGAAACTCCCTCAACACGTCGTTGATCATAGCCTGGAAGACTGCAGGAGCGTTTGACAATCCAAACGGCATGACCAGGTATTCATAATGTCCTGAAGGGGTGTTAAAACCCGTCTTCCATTCATCGCCCTCCCTGATCCTGACCAAATGATAGGCGTTCCGCAGGTCTAATTTGGTGAAAACCTTGGCTTCCTGAAGCTGCTCAAAAGCGGACGAGATGAGAGGGAGGGGGTACCGGTTTTTAACCGTAATGTCATTGAGAGGTGAGTAGTCGATACAGGGCCTAAGAGACCCATCCTTTTTGCCCACGAAAAAAAAACCTGCCCCTGCTGGGGATGAGGAATGACGAATAAGCCCTGTCTTGAGGGAGGCATCAATATAGTCCTTCATGGCCTCTTTCTCAGGTCCTGAAATTGCATAAAGTCGACCCTTAGGAATGGGAGACCCGGCAATCAAGTCAATAGCACAGTCATAGGAGCGGTGAGGAGGAAGAGCCAGAGCTTTGGACTTACTAAAAACTTCACTAAGGTCGTGGTAGCAGGAAGGAACTGAAAGTACATCCGGAAGATATATTTTTGGGACTGTATCCTGCCTAACACTCCCAGTGTTACATCCCCTGTCAATCTCTGCTACCTGCTTAAAACAGAGATCAATGCAATTCTTTCCCCACCCCTCCACCCTCCCAGATTGCCAATCTATGTGAGGGTTATGAAGTTTCAACCAGGGAAAACCCAAAATGAGTGGATGTTGGGCTGAGTTAAATAAGTGAAAAGACATTGTCTCATGGTGGTTATCATTACATCTTACTTCTAAAGGCTCCGTTTGGTGAGTCACTTTAAACAACAGCCGCCCATCGAGAGCACTCGCTTCAAGAGGCTGGGGTAGAGGTTTAGTTTTTATGTCCCATTTCTTAACTAAACCCCAATCCATAAGACTTTCGTCCGCCCCTGAGTCAATGAGAACACCATGAGTAACTACATTGTCTCTGATTTTTACCTGGATCCGGGTCAGGGTGCGAGGAGGAAAGTCAGAGGAAGAGATCCGGCTCACCAACGTACTCCTCTTCATTGGTGAGCCTCCTCTTTTACCGGACAAGCCGCTTGTGGGTGTCCGCGCTGCCCGCAGTAGAAACACAGACCTTCCTTGAATCGACGCTGACGTTCTGCCAGCGACAGCTTGGCGCGGCCCAACTGCATTGGCTCCTCCACGGAGCCAGGGGGCGCTGTTGTCTGGAACGCAGGTGGTGAGGGGTGACGGGGCCTCCAAGAAGAAGTAATATCCAGCGGCGAGCGTCTCCTCTGGAGAGGTGGATCAACCGCATCCTTGGATTTATTCCTTCTCCTCTCCGTCAAACGATTGTCTATACGTAAGGCCATGGATATGACAGAGTCCAAATCAGCGGGCAGATCGAGAGGCGCCAGCTGGTCTTGTAAAGAATCCGAGAGACCGCTGACGAAAGCGTCAAACAATGCAGCGGAGTTCCAGCCGCTGTCGGCTGCCTTAGTCCGGAACTCGATGGCGTAGTCAGCCACACTCCGCTGATGTTGTCGCAGCTTGATCAGAGCCCGAGCTGCTTCCCTGCCCGGCGTGGTTTGATCGAAGGTCTTCCTCATAGTGTCTATGAAGTTCTCCAGAGACCCGCAGATAGGCGAGCCTCGGGACCATTCTGCCGTGGCCCACGCTGCTGCTCGGCCGGAGAGATGAGAGATCATAAAAGCCACTTTGGAAATGTCCGTGGGAAAAGCAGCCGGTTGGTGGTGATAGTGTAACTCACACTGCACGATGAACGGCCGGCAGCCTTCTGAGTCCCCGGAGTACCTTTCGGGTGGAGCCAGACGCATGGAAGCACTGTGCGGCTCAGTAACCCGGTTGGGATCGAATCCGGTCACCGCTGGAACCGGAGGAGTCGTAGGAGGAGAAACAGCCTGCAGGTGAGTGAGCACACACTGAACCTCTGCTGCCAGTAGATTAACTTGGGTCGTCAACGATGTTTGTAGTTCCCCCTGGCTGCTGGTTAGATCCTGCACTCCCTGCTGCATGGTGGCCATACGTTCCTCTTGTTGCCCAAGACGTTGGCCCTGAGAACGGATAGCGTTCTTAATCTGATCTGAGTCGGCTGAGTTCATTTTGATGGTCAGTTCGTACTGTCAAGGGGAGAACACTGAGGCATGAACTCAATTGCACGACTCAAAACTCAGACTCAGATAGCGTTTCAAAATAAAGACTTTACTGGAATTTGCACAGTAATCAAACAAGGAAAACAAAACCACTCTTTCGAGGAAAACTATAATGCGATCTATAGCATAGGTCCGTGAAAGGTCCGTGAAAAGATCCGTGAGGTAAGCCGATACGTGGTCTTCGAGAGACAACGAACTGACAATTAACAGGAGGGAGCTAACACAATATATACACAGGTAAAGGGGACACAGTTGGAAACAATCAGGGCGGGGAAAATAATCAAGGACGCAGGAGACAGAAAAGGGGCGGGGAGCGTGGAGGCCTGAAATGAGAGGAAGAAATAATTAAGGGTATAGACATAAAGCACAAGACAAAGGGACATGACAACTCTAACATAAAGAATAAACTTTCACAATAAGTTTCTTGGACATGACACATTTACACGGAGGCTTTTCTGCACAATCTCAAAAACTGCAGACGCCTCAAGGAGAGACTTGAAAAGATCCATGCCGAGTTGGATGGAGAAGAAGAAGACTAATAACCAGCGGTTGATTGAAGCCAGGGATTTTTTTTTCGATACTTTGACTTTTCTTTAAAGTAAAATAGAAATGGGGAACTACGCTCTGTATATATTGATCAGAATGTAGTCAATACCCTTTTAATAAGTGTGGTGATGAGGACGATTGAAAACAGAGTGAATAGTGATCCCCGTGTAAACAGAATGGCTGAAGTTTATAAACTAGAAGACATTTTGGATATCGTTCGTTCTGGCAATACTATTCCTGGTCATTGGGAAACGATTGTAAACGAAACATTGAAAGTGGTCCTGGAATCTTCACTTTCCGAAACATTCTGTAACATTACCGAAGAAATGAAACAAACATCCAAACGTGTATCATGTGCTCTCATTGTATGCTCTGTTTGTAGATGAAATGCATCTTTGTGTCAAAAACAGCAGACACATGAATATTTTGACTGAAGTGAAAAAACTCCATGATATTTCCAGTAATCTGGGGAATTCTAAGCTGGAGACGGTCCTGGCGATTTTACAATCAGTATAACTATTGATTTTGTGTGTGAAAAAATTAAAATGTAAATAGGACATTTAAAAAAAAAGTGTTTTTTGCATTTTAAAAACTGTTGTCTTCATTATAGCAAGGGGAGCGTGTCTGATACATGTGTATTACAGTCCTTCACATGCACTGTTGTCTTCATTATAACAAGGGGAGGGTAACAGGGAAGATGTATGATAAATAAATGTGTATTGAAACGTGTGTATTATACCCCCTCGCATCCTGGTAGACTACGTAGAGAGGTGTATAATGAAGAGGGTAAACAAATGACTGTGTATACAGTTAAAGATTTCTTATCTGAACAAGACACTTATACTTTACATAAACCTGCCAGGATTAATTTAGTCAGAAACAGAGTGTTTGTACTTTGCCCCCCTGTATCTGTGTTTCATTTTAAAAAGTCAAATTGTATCAGTCTCCCATCGACTTTTTAAAATACTGATGTGTTTATTCAAAAACCATACTAGCACACAAGCCTGTTTTTTTGTGTTTTCAGTGTTTTCAGTGTTTTCAGTGTTTCAGTGTGTCGGTGTTTCTGTGTGTCGGTGTTTCTGTGTGTCGGTGTTTCAGTGTGTCGGTGTTTCTGTGTGTCGGTGTTTCAGTGTGTCGGTGTTTCTGTGTGTCGGTGTTTCAGTGTTTCTACCCGTTGTTAAGTGTTGCACACATCAAAGTGTATCTAAAAGTATCTTAGTAACACAAGAAAAGAGAAAAAAGCATTGATGTTAACACAACTGGATTGTTCCACTGAAATAGCGTTAAAATCAAAAGTGCCTTTAAAGAAAATGTATTCAAAGTATTTTATTTTCTAATTTTTAAGGTTTTTGAATACATAAAAGTGTATCTTACAGTTCCTTTGTGAGAGAATTACACACAAATCTGCAGAGTGTCCGTAAAAAGTGTTAAAATCACAAACTTACCTTTTAGAGAAACAGTCTTTAAGAAAAATCTAATCAGACAATGTACTTCATTTTCTAGTTTTAAGGTTTTGCATACCTCAAAGTGTGTCTAAAAGTATCTTGGCAAGAGAAAAAGCCAAAATCTGCCTAGTGTCAGTAAATAAGTGTTAAAATCACAAACTTGCCTTTTAGAGAAACAGCCTTTAAGAAAATAAAATGTCTTACAGAGTGATTGACATTCTACCAGTTGTAAAGTTTTCAGACAACAAACTGTATCTAAAAGTATCTTGGTAGCAGAAAAAAAAGCAAAAATCAGTAAATTTATCAAAAACGACATTGTTTAACTGGATTTTCTTACTTAAATCAAAAGCTGCCATTAAGAGTCACATTCTTAAATAACATCTATTTAGACTTTTTGCATATAAACGTGAATCTTACAGTTCCTTTGTGAGAGAGTTATGCACAAATCTGTCATATCAAAAACATTCTATTGCAGTATTTTATGTTTTATGTGCTTATATATAAAAATAACAATGGGGAACTACGCTCTGTATATATTGATCAGAATGTAGTCAATACCCTTTTGATTAGCATACAAAGGGGGTCATAACGGGGTCATTAGCATACAAAGGGGGTCATAACGGGGTCATTAGCATACAAAGAGGGTCATAACGGGGTCATTAGCATACAAAGGGGGTCATAACGGGGCCATTAGCATACAAAGGGGGTCATAACGGGGCCATTAGCATACAAAGGGGGTCATAACGGGGCCATTAGCATACAAAGGGGGTCATAACGGGGCCATTAGCATACAAAGGGGGTCATAACAGGGTCATTAGCATACAAAGGGGTTCATAACGGGGTCATTAGCATACAAAGGGGGTCATAACGGGGCCATTAGCATACAAAGGGGGTCATAACAGGGTCATTAGCATACAAAGGGGGTCATAACGGGGTCATTAGCATACAAAGAGGGTCATAACGGGGTCATTAGCATAAAAAGGGGGTCATAACGGGATCATTAGCATACAAAGGGGGTCATAACAGGGTCATTAGCATACAAAGGGGGTCATAACGGGGTCATTAGCATACAAAGAGGGTCATAACGGGGTCATTAGCATAAAAAGGGGGTCATAACGGGGCCATTAGCATACAAAGGGGGTCATAACAGGGTCATTAGCATACAAAGGGGGTCATAACGGGGTCATTAGCATACAAAGGGGTTCATAACGGGGTCATTAGCATACAAAGGGGGTCATAACGGGGCCATTAGCATACAAAGGGGGTCATAACGGGGTCATTAGCATACAAAGGGGGTCATAACGGGGTCATTAGCATACAAAGGGGGTCATAACGGGGTCATTAGCATACAAAGGGGGTCATAACGGGGTCATTAGCATACAAAGGGGGTCATAACGGGGTCATTAGCATACAAAGGGGGTCATAACGGGGTCATTAGCATACAAAGAGGGTCATAACGGCGTCATTAGCATACAAAGGGGGTCATAACGGGGTCATTAGCATACAAAGGGGGTCATAACGGGGTCATTAGCATACAAAGGGGGTCATAACGGGGTCATTAGCATACAAAGGGGGTCATAACGGGGTCATTAGCATACAAAGGGGGTCATAACAGGGTCATTAGCATACAAAGGGGGTCATAACGGGGTCATTAGCATACAAAGGGGGTCATAACGGGGTCATTAGCATACAAAGGGGGTCATAACGGGGTCATTAGCATACAAAGAGGGTCATAACGGCGTCATTAGCATACAAAGGGGGTCATAACGGGTCATTAGCATACAAAGAGGGTCATAACGGGTCCATTAGCATACAAAGGGGGTCATAACAGGGTCATTAGCATACAAAGGGGTTCATAACGGGGTCATTAGCATACAAAGGGGTTCATAACGGGGTCATTAGCATACAAAGGGGGTCATAACGGGGTCATTAGCATACAAAGGGGGTCATAACGGGGTCATTAGCATACAAAGAGGGTCATAACGGCGTCATTAGCATACAAAGGGGTTCATAACGGGTCATTAGCATACAAAGGGGGTCATAACGGGGCCATTAGCATACAAAGAGGGTCATAACGGGGCCATTAGCATACAAAGGGGGTCATAACGGGTCATTAGCATACAAAGGGGGTCATAACAGGGTCATTAGCATACAAAGGGGTTCATAACGGGGTCATTAGCATACAAAGGGGGTCATAACGGGGCCATTAGCATACAAAGGGGGTCATAACAGGGTCATTAGCATACAAAGGGGGTCATAACGGGGTCATTAGCATACAAAGGGGGTCATAACAGGGTCATTAGCATACAAAGGGGGTCATAACAGGGTCATTAGCATACAAAGGGGTTCATAACGGGGTCATTAGCATACAAAGGGGGTCATAACGGGGCCATTAGCATACAAAGAGGGTCATAACGGGGTCATTAGCATAAAAAGGGGGTCATAACGGGGTCATTAGCATACAAAGGGGGTCATAACAGGGTCATTAGCATACAAAGGGGGTCATAACGGGGTCATTAGCATACAAAGAGGGTCATAACGGGGTCATTAGCATAAAAAGGGGGTCATAACAGGGTCATTAGCATACAAAGGGGGTCATAACGGGGTCATTAGCATACAAAGAGGGTCATAACGGGGTCATTAGCATACAAAGGGGTTCATAACGGGGTCATTAGCATACAAAGGGGGTCATAACGGGGCCATTAGCATACAAAGGGGGTCATAACAGGGTCATTAGCATACAAAGGGGGTCATAACGGGGTCATTAGCATACAAAGGGGGTCATAACGGGGTCATTAGCATACAAAGGGGGTCATAACGGGTCATTAGCATACACAGGGGGGTCATTAGCATAAGTAGTATCAGGTGTGACCTGTCAAAGCACCTGTCACTTTTTTGATGGAAACAGTATTGGTACTACTACTTGTATGAATCTTCCAATCATTAAAAATCAATGTTTAATCACATGATATTTTTTAATTGAAAGGTGAATTTATAAAGATAATATGGGGTTTCCGACAATGTGTTGCAACAGCTAAAGTTGACCCCTGCTGGGGCCGAGCGTCAGAGACTTACATTGTTCTTTTGTATTTTAAAAGATCTTTTAAATGTTTGTTTTATGTTCCTTAGTGTTTTCACAATGTTTTCACAGAAGACTCAGACACTGAAACCATGAAATCCTTTTATTATGTATATCAAATAATATATTTAAAAAGCATATTGAAGTTGGTGTGAAGCCTGGAAATAATCTCCAGCTTTACATGTATTATGTCTCTAGACATGTATTTCCTTTACATATAAAAGTGGTTCAATCCTTAAACAGAGACACACAGAAACCACATGTTTTATAAAAGATAAATGCGATTTGGATGGATTTTATACAGAAACCTGAGACTATAACATACAAAGAAGACAAAAGAAATCTACATATATTTATATTCAAAAAGGCTGCAAAATGATGCCAAGTATCACATGCTGATTGCTGGGGCCTCGTTACAGAAAAGTATCTTCTGATAAAATGTATGCATTTGAATAAATATACCTGGCAGTATAAAAAAGCCATTACAGTTTGCTCCACTTTTACTTGTCGCAACATTTAAATGATGCTTTAATGCTAATTATAATCCAGTGATTTCATATATATATATTTCAGGAAATTCGAAATTATTTGTGCTTTTTTGTTACTTTTAAGTATTTGGATGCTCATGGATGCTTAAGTATATTATAAACATTCTGATTATGCCTACTGTCTTAATACACATTATTGCCTCTGCATTGGATTATTATCTGATAGGGTAATGACTAAATAATTAACTACGTCTGAAAGCAGAAGTCTAGGGCAAATTATTGCAAGTCTCTTCAGTGCGCATGTCACAAAATGATTTAAAAAGAAAAGCAAAATTCTGGAAAAACAAAAAAAAGAAGTGACATTTTGTAAAAAGTCAAATTCGAAGTAAAAAGTCAAATTTGAGATGCATTGTGGGACATGTAGTTTATGGAAATCGTGCTTCTGTAAATCGGCCTGTAACCGTATAATAAACATATTGTATTCTTTCAGAGCTCTTGCGGGGCCGCATGAAATGAAGTCACGGACCGGATTTGGCCCCCGGGCCTTGAGTTGGACACCCCTGATTTAAATTCTTTATGTTCTGATATCCTCGTGCATCCCGAGTAATTTAGAATTCAAAATGTGGGAAAGAAGATGGGATTTCCTTCTTCAATGCAGATTTAAAATCCTAAATGTTAGGGCTTCGTTTGGTCATTGAACGCACCGTATCCTCACACACAGAGGAGAACATACCAGAAACCTAATCTACATATATTTATACTTGTCTTTATAATAAACAAGCTGTAAAAGTGAGTATCAAATGCTGATCGCTGGGGCCTCGTTACAGAAAGATAGATCCATTATTCTGCACTCGACCTGTAAGGCCTGTTTCTTTCATTAGTGGAGATACACAAGCCATAATATCAGCGCCTGTATAAACGATTTCCGATACAGAAACACGCTTAAGTAGTTTTAACGTAAATGCAAAAGTCCTTTCTGTAATGGAGGTAATATTTTTTTTATATGCCAACTGGAAATGCAACTGGCAAATTAGTATAACTCGTGTTTTTTGTAAATATCTTTGGTAGCCACTGTGATAAATGAATATAAAATATATATATATTGATGTATATATAAAGAGATGAATATATATATATACAATTATTTTAATATTAATGTTACATTTTGTGGTCATTTTAAAGCCTTTATTTGGCATACCTGTATATTTAAAGATTCCTACCTAAGAAAAAGGACTGTGTAGTCAAAGCTAAAATCCTTCTCTACAATAAGATGGAGTTTCTTTCCTTAATGCAGTTAGGACATGTGTTTCTGTAATACAAAACATGGATACAACCACATACAACTGCAGTTTTAAGAGTCAGTTTCCTGTCTTCAAGAACAATTAGTCTAACGATGTTTAGCATAATGTTAAGGCTTCGTTTGGTCATTGAACGCACCGTATCTTCACACTGAGAGGAGACCATGAAGGCACCAGTCAGTAATGGCTATCGATCACAGGTGAGTTACTGCAATCTACGTATTTGCATAAATAGTTATCACGACGACTTTTTACTTGTACTTCTCACATGTTGAACACAAATACCTGTACTTTCTACTTCTTACATGTTGAACTCAAATACCTGTACTTTCTACTTCTCTCATTTTCCAAACAGGCTGGTTCCTTTAGTCTGAATGTGTGTTTGGTGGCGTGATCATTATTATTTAGAGTCATTGCGTGCCTATTGATTTGAACACGATCCGTGTATCCATCATTTCCTGGTCTTCTCTAAAGAAGAGGGACCAATGAAAACGTTGTCATGTTGCCGTTGGTCACCATGGAAACATTCATTAGCTAACAATGACATTATTGTTCTATTAATATAAAGGGAGGTCAGGTACTCTTTAAAACAGCTGCTAGTTATGGGTACTTTTTACTGAAGTACATTTCAAAGCCCTCTTTACTTTGACTTGAGTAAAGAAGTTTAGTCAGTACTTCTACTTTCACCAGAGTATTTTTAAATACGAGTATCTGTACTTCTACTGGAGTAAAGGATGTGTGAAGACAAACGTGTTTTGTGACATTGGGTTCGATTTGACTATAGGGGGTTAAATATATATATATATATATATATATATATATATATATATATATATATATATATATATGAGTATAAATGTTTATAAGATGGAGCAGGCGGAGGGGTATTTGGCAGCGAACACCTGGTTCTCCACCCCGTAGATGAAGAAGCTGAAGTCCTTCCCGCTGTAGGTATAGATAGCGTGGGTGAGAGGAACCAGCTCGATGGTCTGCCGCTGAGAGAGGGAGGGGAGAGAGGGGAGAGTCATCTTTAGGGAGGGACATTTACGGTCATTATGCATCACTTTGTAATTTTTAAACATCAATTCTGTTTATTAGCATCACTTTTTGTAGTCATTTGACGCCCTGAAGTAGTCTGTTTGTTAATTTGTAGTCCTTTGCCCCCTTTGTAGTATTTATATCTTTTTGTAGTCCTTTGGTACCCTTTAGTAGTCTTTGGTAGTCTTTGGTACCCTTTAGTAGTCTTCGTTACCCTTTAGTAGTCTTTGGTAGTCTTTGGTACCCTTTAGTAGTCTTTGTTACCCTTTAGTAGTCTTTGGTACCCTTTAGTAGCCTTTGGTACCCTTTAGTAGTCTTTGTTACCCTTTAGTAGTCTTTGTTACCCTTTAGTAGTCTTTGGTACCCTTTAGTAGTCTTCGTTACCCTTTAGTAGTCTTTGGTAGTCTTTGGTACCCTTTAGTAGTCTTTGTTACCCTTTAGTAGTCTTTGGTACCCTTTAGTAGTCTTTGGTACCCTTTAGTAGTCTTTGGTAGTCTTTGTTACCCTTTAGTAGTCTTTGGTAGTCTTTGGTACCCTTTAGTAGTCTTTGGTACCCTTTAGTAGTCTTTGGTAGTCTTTGGTACCCTTTAGTAGTCTTTGTTACCCTTTATTAGTCTTTGTTACCCTTTAGTAGTCTTTGGTAGTCTTTGGTACCCTTTAGTAGTCTTTGGTAGTCTTTGTTACCCTTTAGTAGTCTTTGTTACCCTTTAGTAGTCTTTGGTACCCTTTAGTAGTCTTTGTTACCCTTTAGTAGTCTTTGGTACCCTGTAGTAGTCTTTGGTAGTCTTTGTTACCCTGTAGTAGTCTTTGGTAGTCTTTGGTACCCTCTAGTAGTCTTTGGTAGTCTTTGGTACCCTTTAGTAGTCTTTAGTAGTCTTTGTTACCCTTTAGTAGTCTTTGGTACCCTGTAGTAGTCTTTGGTACCCTTTAGTAGTCTTTGGTACCCTTTAGTAGTCTTTGGTACCCTGTAGTAGTCTTTGGTACCCTTTAGTAGTCTTTGTTACCCTTTAGTAGTCTTTGTTACCCTTTAGTAGTCTTTGGTACCCTTTAGTAGTCTTTGTTACCCTGTAGTAGTCTTTGGTACCCTGTAGTAGTCTTTGTTACCCTGTAGTAGTCTTTGGTACCCTTTAGTAGTCTTTGTTACCCTTTAGTAGTCTTTGTTACCCTTTAGTAGTCTTTGGTACCCTGTAGTAGTCTTTGGTACCCTTTAGTAGTCTTTGTTACCCTTTAGTAGTCTTTGGTACCCTTTAGTAGTCTTTGGTACCCTTTAGTAGTCTTTGTTACCCTGTAGTAGTCTTTGGTACCCTGTAGTAGTCTTTGGTACCCTTTAGTAGTCTTTGTTACCCTGTAGTAGTCTTTGTTACCCTTTAGTAGTCTTTGTTACCCTTTAGTAGTCTTCAGTAGTCTTTGGTACCCTTTAGTAGTCTTTGTTACCCTTTAGTAGTCTTCAGTAGTCTTTGGTACCCTTTAGTAGTCTTTGGTACCCTTTAGTAGTCTTTGTTACCCTTTAGTAGTCTTTGGTACCCTTTAGTAGTCTTTGGTACCCTTTAGTAGTCTTTGTGTTACTTTGAAGACCCTGCTATTGTTTTGTGTCATGTTGTAGTCATTTTCTATACTTTGTAGTCTTTTACATCTCTCCTGTGGTTGTTGAACATGTCCCTTTAGTTGTTTGCCTCTCTTTCAGACGCATTGAGCCATGTTGTCCATGTTTCTGTGTTACCTGCTGCAGGATGCGGATGGTGGAGCTGAAGCGCCCGTAGTGTTCGTTGATCATCTTTGTGGAAACATCACAGATCTCCTGATCGGGGAAACCCTGGATGGGATAAACCTGGAGGGAAATAGAAGAGGAAACACAGACTGAGCCCTCTGCTGGTTGAAGTCAGCCAGCAGAGGGCAGTGCTGTGTGTGCTATGTGACAACTACCACACACACACACCACAACCTCTAATCCATTGCTACAGAGCGCAGGAGGTCTGGGCTAAATGTGAATATTAAAGGTCACCTGTTATTAAAAATCCTCTTCTTCATGTCTCTTCTACATCAACACGTGTCCCCTCTTCTTCATGTCTCTTCTACATCAACATGTGTCCCCTCTTCTTCATGTCTCTTCTACATCAACATGTGTCCCCTCTTCCTCATGTCTCTTCTACATCAACATGTGTCCCCTCTTCTTCATGTCTCTTCTACATCAACATGTGTCCCCTCTTCTTCATGTCTCTTCTACATCAACATGTGTCCCCTCTTCTTCATGTCTCTTCTACATCAACATGTGTCCCCTCTTTTTCATGTCTCTTCTACATCAACATGTGTCCCCTCTTCTTCATGTCTCTTCTACATCAACATGTGTCCCCTCTTTTTCATGTCTCTTCTACATCAACATGTGTCCCCTCTTCTCCATGTCTCTTCTACATCAACATGTGTCCCCTCTTCTTCATGTCTCTTCTACATCAACATGTGTCCCCTCTTCTCCATGTCTCTTCTACATCAACATGTGTCCCCTCTTCTTCATGTCTCTTCTACATCAACATGTGTCCCCTCTTCCTCATGTCTCTTCTACATCAACATGTGTCCCCTCTTCTCCATGTCTCTTCTTCATCAACATGTGTCCCCTCTTCTCCATGTCTCTTCTTCATCAACATGTGTCCCCTCTTCTCCATGTCTCCTCTACATCAACATGTGTCCCCTCTTCTCCATGTCTCTTCTACATCAACATGTGTCCCCTCTTCTTCATGTCTCTTCTACATCAACATGTGTCCTCTCTTCTCCATGTCTCTTCTACATCAACATGTGTCCTCTCTTCTTCATGTCTCTTCTACATCAACATGTGTCCCCTCTTCTCCATGTCTCTTCTACATCAACATGTGTCCCCTCTTCTTCATGTCTCTTCTACATCAACATGTGTCCTCTCTTCTTCATGTCTCTTCTACATCAACATGTGTCCTCTCTTCTTCATGTCTCTTCTACATCAACATGTGTCCCCTCTTCTTCATGTCTCTTCTACATCAACATGTGTCCCCTCTTCTCCATGTCTCTTCTACATCAACATGTGTCCCCTCTTCTCCATGTCTCTTCTACATCAACATGTGTCCCTCTGTGGAAAGAGACTCTGAAAGTTTCAGGAACAAAGATTCTCTCTCTTTTTGATCCATTTCTATATAAACCTGTCTGAAAATGAGCTGATCAGATTTTGGCCACTTTATGATGTCATAACGATGTGTTGTCTTGTGTAACCATTAGCCAATCACCAACCAAGGTACAACCCCTCCCCCCTTATCACCTGAATCTCCTCTAGAGCACCATTGAGTTCTTTGTAACCAAATCTCTCTCAGAGGGGCGTGGGGAGGGACTCCTTATTTTCGTCTAAAGTAACAGACAGAGAATCAGCACTTTGGAAACAGGGCTGAAACAGAGGGGATTATGGGTAATGCTGCAATGATCTGTCTGGTGTTTCAGCCAATCAGAGACTCTGGATATATCTGAGACCTGTGATATATTGATGAAGAACATTATGATAGGGGACCTTTAACTACAATTCAGTAATGTAGTGTATATTCAGAGAGAAGTTGGACAAACTCACATGCATGCAGATATGGAAAACCAGTTGGACCAAACAGTAATGAACAGCGGCACTATAATTAAACATAATATAATTAACAGAATTAAGGAGAAAAAGCCTTGACAAATCACAGACTTCCCCATGGACCATAATGGGTCTGTGATTGAACAATGTACTTCCTGCACCTGCCTGTTGTTTTGTGCTGAAGTATGTTTTTGTGTATTATGTGTTGTGTGTATTTTTAGTTTTGTGTATGTCTATTATGTATTGTCAAAACAAAAAGAAAGTTTTCAAAAAGAAAAGGAGGAAAGGGATAAAAGTGAGCAGTGGTTTGTTTTTACCAGGTTACTCTCATCGATGAAGAAAGGGTCTCCTGAAACATTCTCAAAGTTCTTGTCGGGGAAATCCGGCTGGCGGTCGGGGATAAAGTTGCTAATGTTGTTCTTCCTGCAAACCCAAAACACGTATTTTTATACCTAAAAAAGAGAGAAGGAAGCAGACGTGCAGAAGCAGGAGTTCTTACCATGTGACCGTGAGCTGGATGGAGTGCAGCATGTTCTGACTGCCCTGACACACAGAGCAGGTCTTGTAGCCCCTCCCATGGCAGGAGATGCACCTGAGAGCAGGAGAAAGCATCAGATGGTAGAATATTATTCAGCCTAAAGTCACAATCAGGAATCCTTTGTGGTCCCACAGCGGGGAAAGAACAGCGCGTCCACAGCTCTACTTTAAAGTCTTTTCTCATCACTTTGTACTCATTTAGGGTCTCTAGTTCGTACTCATAAAGCCTCACTCTGTTGACTTTTTGGACCCTTTGTAGTGTTTCAGCGTCTGTGTAGTCGTTTAAGGTTGTATTGTAGTCCGTCTTAATGCCATCAACCTGCCACTAGTAGTCTTTGTGCAACACTTAGTAGTCTTTTTGCTCGAGGAGCGGACAGTGTGAGCTGGATTACTGGTGTCGTTTCCTGGTTGCTGCCTGGGGTCACAGCCAGGCTGTGAGTGTGTGTGGGCTCGGGCTGAGTTCAGGCTGAGTTCAGGCTGAGTTCAGGCTGAGTTCAGGCTGAGTTCAGGCTGAGTTCAGGCTAAGTTCAGGCTGAGCTCAGGCTGAGTTCAGGCTGAGTTCAGGCTGAGTTCAGGCTAAGTTCAGGCTGAGTTCAGGCTGAGTTCAGGCTGAGTTCAGGCTAAGTTCAGGCTGAGCTCAGGCTGAGTTCAGGCTGAGTTCAGGCTGAGTTCAGGCTGAGTTCAGGCTAAGTTCAGGCTGAGTTCAGGCTGAGTTCAGGCTGAGTTCAGGCTGAGTTCAGGCTGAGTTCAGGCTGAGTTCAGGCTGAGTTCAGGCTAAGCTCAGGCTGAGTTCAGGCTGAGTTCAGGCTGAGTTCAGGCTGAGTTCAGGCTGACTTCAGGCTGAGTTCAGGCTGAGTTTAGGATGAGTTCAGGCTGAGTTTAGGCTGAGTTCAGGCTGAGTTCAGGCTGACTTCAGGCTGAGTTTAGGATGAGTTCAGGCTGAGTTTAGGATGAGTTCAGGCTGAGTTTAGGATGAGTTCAGGCTGAGTTTAGGCTGAGTTCAGGCTGAGTTCAGGCTGAGTTTAGGCTGAGTTCAGGCTGAGTTCAGGCTGACTTCAGGCTGAGTTCAGGATGAGTTCAGGATGAGTTCAGGCTGAGTTTAGGCTGAGTTCAGGCTGAGTTCAGGCTGAGTTCAGGCTAAGTTCAGGCTGAGTTCAGGCTGAGTTCAGGCTGAGTTCAGGATGAGTTCAGGCTGAGTTCAGGCTGAGTTCAGGCTGAGTTCAGGCTGAGTTCAGGCTGAGTTCAGGCTAAGTTCAGGCTGAGTTCAGGCTAAGTTCAGGCTGAGTTCAGGCTGAGTTCAGGCTGAGTTCAGGCTGAGTTCAGGCTGAGTTCAGGCTGAGCTCAGGCTGAGAAATCCGAGGAGCCGCGGCTGAGAAAAGATAAGGGTAAAAGTGAGCGTTGAGTCTCTCACCTCTTGCGTCCTCGGCCATTGCAGGAGTTGCAGCGTTTGTTACTGGAGCGACCGTGACCGTGGCAGAACGGACAGCGTTTCTGCAGAATCAGAGAGAGAGAGGCAGCGTTTTATCCTACATTTTATATAAAACAAAGTTTTGACTATTAACAAATACAGAGAGAGACGAGCTGAAACGATAAGTCGATCAAACACACCTTCATAACCCATTCCTCTTTACATTTTTTGGGGGAAATATGCCAAATATTTATCATTTCTATTAGGGTTTTTACTTTTTAAACAAAGAAACACCAGTAATGTGGATTTAATAAGTTCAGAAAAGGACATTACTGGAATGCAGCATTCAAAACCAGGAAAACACACTTAGGTCATGATAAGATCATTTCAATCTAAGACGATACCCAGTCTTATATCCCAATATCGATATACTTTATAATAAATATATCATTTCTAAATTGTGAGGCATTTCTTTGGCTCATGTTACCCAACCCTAATAACGTTCTCAAACTCTTAATAAATCCTTTAAAATCAGGTTTAAAACAGACGTCTCACCTGTCCTCTTCCATGGCAGCCGACACAGCGGGTTCTTCCACAGCCGTTACACTTGTGACACATCTAGAAAACACACAAATGCATTATGTTAATAATCCCTGGTCCCGGCTTGAGCTTGAACCTCAGGATCCATGTATCTGTGATCCTCTCCAGAATGGAAGGAGTCATCACATACAGAGCATCAACTAGTTCCTGAACAGTGTCCTTCACATGCTGATATCCAAGAGAGGGAGTTCCACAGTCACTAGATGGAGGAATACCGGTTGTCATGTACAAAATACTGAGTTGTTTCTAAAAATGTTGGCTTTTCTCAACTTTTTCTCAAAATTCGGACTTTCTCTCAAAATCAAAAAATTCGGACTTTCTCAAAATTCGGACTTTTTTCTAAAAATCAAAAAATTCACTTTTTTTAAAAAATGTAAAAATGATCACTTTCTCTCAAAATCTAAAATTCTGACTTTCCCATAATTATCACTGTTTCTCAAAATTATCACTGTTTCTCAAAATTATCACTGTTTCTCAAAATCTCAAAAATCCCCACTTTTTTTTCAAAGAAATCTCAAAATTCTCACTTTTTCAAAAAATCGCACTTTTTCTAAAAATCTAAAAATTCTCACTTTTTCTGAATACTTCAAAATGTTAATAATCCCTGCTCCCCGGCTTGAGCTTGAACCTCAGGATCCATGTATTTATGATCCTCTCCAGAATGGAAGGAGTCATCACATACAGAGCATCAACTAGTTCCTGAACAGTGTCCTTCACATGCTGATATCCAAGAGAGGGAGTTCCTCAGTCACAAGATGGAGGAATAGAAAGCAGTATTCAATGTTTACTTCAGATTAGCTCCACGTCAGAAATGATCATGCTTGTCATATGTCTCTCTCCATAGAGGCTGAACCATCATGTTAATCACATAGCTATCATATGCCTCAAACAGTCCTGATGCTCTTCTAGGTAATCACACATGCTGTCATGTTCACAGCTACAGTTGATACCTTTGTTAGCATGTTGCTCTCAGATTGGAAGAGGACGTTCAGTGTTCTCACAACAGTTAGAAACAGATCTTGACTGGAAGAAGGAGCTTTACCGGTTTATTTTTAGCTTGTGATTTGTGCCATTTTGTAAAGCACTTTGAGCTGCACGTGCTGTATGAAAGTTGCTCTATGAATTAAGCTTTTTTTATTATTTATTGTTATCACCTTGACGAAGGAGGAGTGTGGCACGCGGGCCTTCTCCACGCGGTCGCTGTATCTCTGAGGCAGCATCAGAGGGATGTCCCAGGGAGGAGGGCTCGCTCCGTACTGAGGACCGTCCACCACCTGCCCTGTGGAAGAATAACAGGACGCCACCTTCAACTTTGAACTAACGTCAGCAATGATTTTGTATCATATGACTTCACTGACTCGGCTAGTGGGAGAGAATCTACCTCTGGAGGGAACACAGGCATTTTAGCCTCTGCAGACCATTTACCTGCACTCCTATAGAACACACTACAGGAGAGGGAGCACCACAAAGAAGCATAATAGGGCCCCTTTAAAGAGCACATCTTTACCAGTGAAGGGTTCAAACTCCCAGGCGCTGGCTCTGGTCTCTGTGTACGTCTCCAGTCGATACTGCAGAAGAAGAGAAGCAGGAAAATGGAAGTGATTATTTTGTTATTCTAAGTTACCCTTTGAAGCTGAGATGTATTTCTGTATATAAACAGCTCTGCAGGATTTGTAATATCAGGGTCTATGCAGGAATCCTGAAGTCAGATGTAATTCCTTTTAAGACCTTTGTTAAGACCCTTTCCATACATTCTAAGACCTCATCTCCACTTGGAGTTCTAACCGGTTACCTTGGCGACACACTTTACGTCACATTGACTATATACAGTATTGATTGTCCTTCCTCCTTATCTTCCAACCATTTGGACGCAGACTTGCATTTCCCTATAACGATGTTGTTTAAAAACCGGCGTAAACGGACCTTCGCGCGCTATCAAGCAGTGAGCGTGCGATGTCCTGTTCAGATGACGTGAAACCCAACGGGATGCCATCAATAAACTACACAGAATCACACTACACACCTACGCAATGATTACATTCAGGCAGACTGTAGAATACAACCTCTCTGGACCATTTATATACTTATTGAAAACAAGCTACAAAATGTAAAACCTTGAGAAATGCCGTTTAATACTTTTTAATAGTCTTAATTTTCCCTAAATTGATTTATCAACTCTGAATACTTTTTAAGACCCCGCGGACACCCTGAATATAAACTCAATATACAAGATTGAGAGACTATGTACAAAATGCTGAGGTCACATGACTACCATATCTGTCTGTAGTCACCTTTACTACTGGAGCCAAGAGAAAGCTAACCATAACTCCACTTTTGTGCAAGACATACTTGTCATTTATGCTGGGGACACGGGTGTCACTTTTTAAATGAGAACACTTTGAGAAAGATATATATGCACAAGAGAATATGTATATGTGTCTCGAGAACAGCTAGCTTTACACGTGGTGGGTGTATCTCTGGGAAGCAAATGTGGACATACAGTATTTAACATGAGGTAACTTTGACCGGAAAATAGGAAAGCAACGTTGTGTCCTCTCTGCAGCAGCGGGCACAGATACTACACGACAGTAGTTGTCAAAGAAAGTAATTTAAAGGTGGGGTAGGTAAGTTCCAGAAACCGGCTCGAGATACACTTTTTGTTATATTCCATGGAATGCTCTTAACATCCTGATAGCAATGAATATCTGAAGTGCTTTGACAACAAATCCATAAAAACATGTCATCTGTGGAAGCCGTGGTGCTGTAAAAACTACAACCAATCCGTTTAGCCGGCCTGTCAGCCTTCCATCTCGTGCACGCACAAATGTATCTCGTGCCGTCATTGGACGTGCCGTCATTGGGCGTGCATTGCAGCAGTACTTCAATGACTCGCCAGCAACAGGCGGCCACTTTCACCATGGCAGAGTTAGGTTCAACATCGTCTACTGGTCGCAAAAGAAAAAATGTAACGGAGCAAATTAAGAACCAAAAGAAAGTGGAAACTAGGAGAAGTCAAACCAGAGTAGATATCGGAGTTGCTTTGGCTGTGTAGTATTGCTAACCTAGATGTGTTTAGCTTTGCCTGATATGTAACGTTACTGCAGCCTGCTCTCGCGGAGGAGGTGCTCTGTCAGGAAGTCTGAAGGAAGGGGCGGATTCTTTTTGGCTGTGTACTTTAAAATGTTAGTGCACTCGAACCGGTTTCTGAAACTTACCTCCCCCACCTTTAAGTACAAAATTCCCCCTTAGTCTACTGACAATGAAATGACCCCAACACTTGCATGCAGATCAGAAACTTAACAAACTTTTCGTCAATGCTTGCCAATCTGTCGTGCAAACGGTCCTCAGGAGCCAAAATGCTATAGAGTCTATTATTTGTATAATTATCATTTGTTTACGTCACTTTTATTCGTATTTGTCGAACACTTCCGGTAATCGTCCCTTTGGTGTGGTTTGCGCTGACATTTTTTCTGTTGACCGTTATTGTGTGTTTGATTTTGTTTATTAAATATCGTTTCTTAAACTTCAGTTTGGACTTTCTCATTGAAAACGCGTCACAGGATGAAGCCAAACTTTGCCTCTTGGCGACTCAAATTGAAATGGGAATTGAGACGCCACAATAATGATAAAGTTGGCTGACTTTCTCACGTGCACATTAAATAGTCTGTGAGCACGGCAAACCATTTGAGTATTTGATTTTTTTTTGATTTTGATATACTTTATTAATCCCCGTGGGGAAATTGTTTCTCTGCATTTGACCCATCCTAGTGTTAGGAGCAGTGTGCTGCCATTTTGAACGGCGCCCGGTGAGCAGTGTAGGGAACGGTGCCTTGCTCAGGGACACCTCGGTAGCACTTGGTCTTGCCGGGACTTGAACTGGTGACCTTCCAGTTGCCAAGCCAAGTCCCTATCGACTTCGCCACCACTGCCCCATTATTTGTTCCATATCCTGGATTTACTTCTACTAATTGTTACGTTAAATTACACGCAATCCAAAGTGCGATCAACCATAAAAATATAAACTAAAAACATCAAAAACTTTGAACAAGCCAAACCACTCTGAGTGTTATTAACGGATATGAGAAGCTTTTGTTTTTCTCCTGATATACTTGTTCTAATACTTGTCGTGCCAAAATGTGCTCTAACAGAAAGTGTCTTTTGAACTTACTAGTTGACTACTTTCTTTAACTAATCAACTAGGAAGACATATTTATTAGTTTTTTAGTATGAGGATGATGATGATGAAGTTGCCACAGTGTCAGTGCATGGTGTGAGGGTGGCAATACAATATACGTTTTGTTGTTTTTGATCTGATAAAAAGTGTCGCCACCCAAATGATTGCCCATGCTGTGAGACCTGTGCTCGTACCCTGTACACGGTGATGGGTTTGAGCTGTTTGAAGACCATGTTCCTGGCCGGTTTGGAGCTGTAGCGCCATTTTGATTCCACAAACTTTAGCAGGGCTTCTCTAGCAACGTCCTCTGAAACTGTGGGGACCCTGAAGGAGAAGAAACACCCTGATCAGGTCTCACCTCTGAGGGAAATACAGTTACATTTAGGTAGGATAGAGCACTGAATCATCAGCGAAATAATCTGATATGATACTGTAATGATCAGATCAAGTCTGAAATGTGACTCACATCACAGCAGCTCCATGTGTAACATCAACAGACAAACATCAAGACACATGAAACACAAACAACAAACGGACTCAGAGAAGACGTGCTCTCAGTGCTGTTATGTTGAACATGACGTATAAATGATGGTGTGTTACTTGACTTCGGGCACCAGGGTGTTCTTGTTGAGTTCAGGCTGCGGGACGTAGGCAGGGGGAGGCGGGTACAACGGGTGGTCCCCCTCTAGAAACACACACATATAGGAGGTTATTGTTTGGGAAATGTTCAAAGAAAAAAACAAGAGAGGGTAGAAATGAAAGACTCACCTCCTTTGTGGCCCAGGTATCCGTGCACATCATCCAGGAAGCCAGGAGGGGGCGCCGAGGGTCCCTCCTCCGGGATGTTCGGATCAAATGCACCTGAGGAAAGAAAAGCTAATGTTCAGGTGCATATCAGTATGTAGTGTCTCTACTTTAAAGAGTCCTCTCCTGCTGATGTTCAGGTGTATATCAGTATGTAGTGTCTCTACTTTAAAGAGTCCTCTCCTGCTGATGTTCAGGTGCATATCAGTATGTAGTGTCTCTACTTTAAAGAGTCCTCTCCTGCTGATGTTCAGGCGTATATCAGTATGTAGTGTCTCTACTTTAAAGAGTCCTCTCCTGCTGATGTTCAGGTGTATATCAGTATGTAGTGTATCTACTTTAAAGAGTCCTCTCCTGCTGATGTTCAGGTGTATATCAGTATGTAGTGCCTCTACTTTAAAGAGTCCTCTCCTGTTGATGTTCAGGTGTATATCAGTATGTAGTGTCTCTACTTTAAAGAGTCCTCTCCTGCTGATGTTCAGGTGTATATCAGTATGTAGTGTCTCTACTTTAAAGAGTCCTCTCCTGCTGATGTTCAGGTGTATATCAGTATGTAGTGTATCTACTTTAAAGAGTCCTCTCCTGCTGATGTTCAGGTGTATATCAGTATGTAGTGTCTCTACTTTAAAGAGTCCTCTCCTGCTGATGTTCAGGTGTATATCAGTATGTAGTGTCTCTACTTTAAAGAGTCCTCTCCTGCTGATGTTCAGGTGTATATCAGTGTGTAGTGTCTCTACTTTAAAGAGTCCTCTCCTGCTGATTTTCAGGTGTATATCAGTATGTAGTGTCTCTACTTTAAAGAGTTCTCTCCTGCTGATGTTCAGGTGTATATCAGTATGTAGTGTCTCTACTTTAAAGAGTCCTCTCCTGCTGACGTTCAGGTGTAAATCATTATGTAGTGTCTCTACTTTAAAGAGTTCTCTCCTGCTGATGTTCAGGTTTAAATCAGTATGTAGTGTCTCTACTTTAAAGAGTCCTCTCCTGCTGATGTTCAGCTGTATATCAGTAGTGTCTCTACTTTAAAGAGTCCTCTCCTGCTGATGTTCAGGTGTATATCAGTATGTAGTGTCTCTACTTTAAAGAGTCCTCTCCAGCTGATGTTCAGGTGTATATCAGTGTGTAGTGTCTCTACTTTAAAGAGTCCTCTCCAGCTGATGTTCAGGTGTATATCAGTGTGTAGTGTCTCTACTTTAAAGAGTCCTCTCCTGCTGATGTTCAGGTGTATATCAGTGTGTAGTGTCTCTACTTTAAAGAGTCCTCTCCTGCTGATGTTCAGGTGTATATCAGTATGTAGTATCTCTACTTTAAAGAGTCCTCTCCTGCTGATGTTCAGGTGTATATCAGTGTGTAGTGTCTCTACTTTAAAGAGTCCTCTCCTGCTGATGTTCAGGTGTATATCAGTATGTAGAGTCTCTACTTTAAAGAGTCCTCTCCTGCTGATTTTCAGGTTTTTCCAGTAAGGTTTCTATTGCAATTTGAAAACAGGTAGATGTATAGAATAGCTTCAGAAGGAAAAGAGAAATGTCTGTACTGAACGTTTTAAAGAACATCCATCTTGCAAATTATTTATCTACATATCATATTCCCTTTACTTGAATACAGACTCTTCTTGCACTATTTCTATTTTATTTGTCTTAACTTGCGCATCTCAAAAAATACTCTTGCACAATTGTATCTGTTTTATTTGTTTTATGTCCTCTATATATTCATGTTGCTCTGTTGGAGGAGCCTGTGACATATCTACACTGTAGCTGCTCAGCACAATAAAGCCTGGCAACTTGAAACTCTCCCTTTATTATCCTGACGTCTGCCTTTAAAGCCGGGCTCAGACTACAGGACCTACGCTGTAAAATGTATTATCTCTTCAATTTACACACGGCATCAATTGCACGTCTGTCCGTCCTGGGAGAGGGATCCCTCCTCTGTTGCTCTCCCTGAGGTTTCTCCCATGTTCCCCTTTAAACTCTGGGGTTTCTCTGGAAGTGTTTCCTTGTACGGTGTGAGGGTCTAAGGACAGAGGGTCTAAGGACAGAGGGTCTAAGGACAGAGGGACTAAGGACAGAGGGTGTCGTATTGTCATTATGATATTCTGTACAAACTGTGAAGTCCACTGAGACAAATGTAACATTTGTGATATTGGGCTCACCGCTAAGCTAAAGGAGGCTAATGTTGGGCTATAAAGGAACTACAGCACGGTCACATGACTTCACGTTACCACCGCTAAGCTAAAGATGGCTAATGTTGGGCTATAAAGGAACTACAGCACGGTCACATGACTTCACGTCACCACCGCTAAGCTATAGGAGGCTAATGTTGGGCTTTAAAGGAACTACAGCACGGTCACATGACTTCACGTCACCACCGCTAAGCTATAGGAGGCTAATGTTGGACTATAAAGGAACTACAGCACGGTCACATGACTTCACGTCACCACCGCTAAGCTAAAGGAGGCTAATGTTGGGCTATAAAGGAACTACAGCACGGTCACATGACTTCACGTCACCACCGCTAAGCTAAAGGAGGCTAATGTTGGGCTATAAAGGAACTACAACACGGTCACATGACTTCACGTCACCACTGCTAAGCTAAAGGAGGCTAATGTTGGGCTATAACGGAACTACAGCACGTTCACATGACTTCACGTCACCACCGCTAAGCTAGAGGTGGCTAATGTTGGGCTATAAAGGAACTACAGCACGGTCACATGACTTCACTTCACCACTGCTAAGCTAAAGGTGGCTAATGTTGGGCTATAAAGGAACTACAGCACGGTCACATGACTTCACTTCACCACCGCTAAGCTAAAGGTGGCTAATGTTGGGCTATAAAGGAACTACAGCACGGTCACATGACTTCACGTCACCACCGCTAAGCTAGAGGTGGCTAATGTTGGGCTATAAAGGAACTACAGCACGGTCACATGACTTCACGTCACCACCGCTAAGCTAAAGGAGGCTAATGTTGGGCTATAAAGGAACTACAGCACGGTCACATGACTTCACTTCACCACCGCTAAGCTAAAGGTGGCTAATGTTGGGCTATGAAGGAACTACAGCACGGTCACATGACTTCACGTCACCACCGCTAAGCTAAAGGAGGCTAATGTTGGGCTATAAAGGAACTACAGCACGGTCACATGACTTCACTTCACCACCGCTAAGCTAAAGGAGGCTAATGTTGGGCTATAAAGGAACTACAGCACGGTCACATGACTTCACGTCACCACCGCTAAGCTAAAGGAGGCTAATGTTGGGCTATAAAGGAACTACAGCACGGTCACATGACTTCACTTCACCACCGCTAAGCTAAAGGAGGCTAATGTTGGGCTATAAAGGAACTACAGCACGGTCACATGACTTCACGTCACCACCGCTAAGCTAAAGGAGGCTAATGTTGGGCTATAAAGGAACTACAGCACGGTCACATGACTTCACGTCCCCACCGCTAAGCTAAAGGAGGCTAATGTTGGGCTATAAAGGAACTACAGCACGGTCACATGACTTCACGTCACCACCGCTAAGCTAAAGGAGGCTAATGTTGGGCTATAAAGGAACTACAGCACGGTCACATGACTTCACTTCACCACCGCTAAGCTAAAGGCGGCTAATGTTGGGCTATAAAGGAACTACAGCATGGTCACATGACTTCACGTCACTACCGCTAAGCTAAAGGAGGCTAATGTTGGGCTATAAAGGAACTACAGCACGGTCACATGACTTCACGTCACCACCGCTAAGCTAAAGGAGGCTAATGTTGGGCTATAAAGGAACTACTATTTACTGATGTATTTGATGTCTTCCTGGCATAATTATTTGTCGGCTGGTTGAAGAATAATGAATAATTGGATGTATGATACAAGTGGAAAGACAAACTAAACATGGATTAAGGTATCTATGAGCGTGCCAAGATAAAGTGGATCAAATCAGTCTCACAGCTGATAGGAGTTTGTATGGAAGATTAACTTTAGTTTCTACACATGGACAGAATACCACACCCTGTTTTCTTCACGCTGCTGAAGACAAACCCACTTCTATCCACTGAGGCCACCTCTGTTTTTTGAAGGTGTTCCCTCTCAGGAGAGCTCCGCAAACACACAGAAAGATCCCTGAAACCAGAATCTTATGTTTGTCTTCAGTTTAAAACAAATGTTGCTTCACACTGGTTCATTTCATTTATTTATCCAATTAAATCTAATGTAATTAAATGTAAAATGTGTAACAGGTCACCATTGTCAGTAGATGTGTCTGTGTGAATGTCCTTAACGTCACATAATAACGTAACACTTCCAGAGACTGGATATAATTCCCTCAAGCCTTCAAATAAAGAGTGTAATTGAGGCCTGTTATATATATTATTGAGTTATATTATACACACTGCCCTGCCTTCTGCACGGACCTCAGATGTTCTCACTGTAAACATCGCATCGCAATTAAAGCAGTTGTATCGTATTACTCATATTGTGTCGTATCATATATTATCGTTTCTTAGCGCTTAAAATTTGTTTTGTTTTTTTGTTTTCTGTTCTGATTTTATGTAAAGCGTCTTTGAGCGTTATGAAAAGTGCTATACAAATCCTGTGTATTATTATTATGGTATTTTACTGTTTCGCATCAACTCGTGTCGTATGTTATTGCTCATATTGTGTCGTACCCAGAGGTGGGAAGTAGTGGAGTAGAAATACTACGTTACTGTACTTAAGTACATGTCTCTGGTATCAGTACTTTACTCCACTACTTATTTTTCTGACCACTTTTGACTTTGACTTCTTACATTTTGAACACAAATACCTGTACTTTCTACTTCTTACATGTTGAACTCAAATACCTGTACTTTCTACTTCTTACATGTTGAACTCAAATACCTGTACTTTCTACTTCTTACATGTTGAACTCAAATACCTGTACTTTCTACTTCTTACATGTTGAACACAAATACCTGTACTTTCTACTTCTTACATGTTGAACTCAAATACCTGTACTTTCTACTTCTCACATGTTGAACTCAAATACCTGTACTTTCTACTTCTTACATGTTGAACACAAATACCTGTACTTTCTACTTCTTACATGTTGAACTCAAATACCTGTACTTTCTACTTCTTACATGTTGAACTCAAATACCTGTACTTTCTACTTCTTACATGTTGAACCCAAATACCTGTACTTTCTACTTCTTACATGTTGAACTCAAATATCTGTACTTTCTACTTCTTACATGTTGAACCCAAATACCTGTACTTTCTACTTCTTACATGTTGAACTCAAATACCTGTACTTTCTACTTCTTACATGTTGAACACAAATACCTGTACTTTCTACTTCTTACATGTTGAACACAAATACCTGTACTTTCTACTTCTTACATGTTGAACACAAATACCTGTACTTTCTACTTCTTACATGTTGAACACAAATACCTGTACTTTCTACTTCTTACATGTTGAACCCAAATACCTGTACTTTCTACTTCTTACATGTTGAACACAAATACCTGTACTTTCTACTTCTTACATGTTGAACTCAAATACCTGTACTTTCTACTTCTCACATGTTGAACTCAAATACCTGTACTTTCTACTTCTTACATGTTGAACTCAAATACCTGTACTTTCTACTTCTCTCATTTTCCAAACAGGCTGGTTCCTTTAGTCTGAATGTGTGTTTGGTGGCGTGATCATTATTATTTAGAGTCATTGCGTGCCTATTGATTTGAACACGATCCGTGTATCCATCATTTCCTGGTCTTCTCTAAAGAAGAGGGACCAATGGAAACGTTGTCATGTTGCCGTTGGTCCCCATGGAAACATTCATTAGCTAACAATGACATTATTGTTCTATTCATATAAAGGGAGGTCAGGTACTCTTTCAAGCAGCTGCTAGTTATGGATACTTTTTACTGAAGTACATTTCAAAGCCTCTTTACTTTGACTTGAGTAAAGAAGTTTAGTCAGTACTTCTACTTTCACCAGAGAATTTTAAAACACGAGTATCTGTACTTCCACTTGAGTACAGGATGTGTGTATTTTTGCCCTCCCTGGTCGTAACATATCGTGTTGTATCTTAAGAGTTCTATTGCACCAATCTTTTCTATTGACTCAGTGATTGCTTGACAGCCTTAACGAAGCATGTTGTCTCCTGCCTAGCCTCTGGAAATCATTGAAGTAACGCCCTGATTTCCATGATGTGTAGAAAACAATGTAAAACATAAATCCGAAAGATTTAACTACAAGCATTATCGTAAATGTCAGCTGTCATGAGTCACGCCACATCATATTTACAAAGCCTTTATATTTCATGTTGCTCAATCCAGATCTAGATAGCTGGGAACACTCCTCGTTGTAAACCAGTCATGTGTAACTTTTCACAGGTTTCACTGGGTCAAAGGTTAGAGGTCAAATTAAGTTAATTAATAATTGCTAAATAAATGCATAATGAAACATCAGCGTCATAGTTTTTATTTCCCATAATTTCTTATCATGTTTCACTGTATGTGACTGTCAGAGGTGAACTAAGTAACTAAGTACATTCACCCAAGCACTGTACTTCATTACTATTTTGAGATACTTGTACTTTACTTGAGTATTTCCATGGTATGCTACTGTGTACTTCTCCTCCACTACATGTATTTAATACCTTTAGTTACTCTACATGGAACAAATGGATGGAGAAGCAACAATTTCCTACAATGAATTACTAAACTAGAAGCCCTACTGCTAAATACATCAGAAAAGGTGAGAAATCTAGTTCTGGACCCCGACCTCAATTTCAAATTTCAAATCCCACATTAACAAAGTTACTAAATCAGCATTCTATCACCTGAAGAGCATAGCCGGACTTAGAACATTCATGTCTCAACAAGACCTTGAAAGACTAGTTCACGCATTTGTTTTTAGCGGGCTTGATTACTGTAATAGTGTATTTAAAGGTCTCTGTAAAAAATCTGTTCAAAAACGTCAACTAATCCAGAACGCCGCTGCCAGAGTCCTGACCAAAACAAAAAGAGTAGAACGCATCACCCCAGTACTCAGGTCTCTGCCCTGGGTACCAGTAGCTTACAGAATCGATTTTTTAATTATATGGCTAACTTATAAAGCATGAAATGGTTTGGGACCCCAATATATGTCTGACATGCTGCTCTGGTACGAGCCCCCCAGAGCTCTGAGATCATCGGGGGTGGGCTTACTCATTGTTCCCCGGCTCAGAACCAAACACGCTGAAGCTGCTTTTAGTTTTCATGCTCCCCACAAATGGAATAGACTTCCAGAGAACCTGAGGTCTTCACCAACGCTGAGTTATTTTAAGTCGAGGCTAAAAACACTACTTTGTACAGCTGCCTACCCAGAAGCCTTTTAACTTGTTTTAGCACCAACCGTATTTACATTGTTGTTTTTTTATAAATCTGTTATCAATGGACCCGCTGCAGTTCGCCTACCAGCCTGCCATCGGGGTGGATGACGCTGTCATCTACCTGCTGCAGAGGTCCCTCTCCCACCTGGAGAAGCCTGGGGGGGGGCACTGTGAGGATCATGTTCTTTGATTTCTTCAGTGCCTTCAACACCATCCAGCCCCCGCTCCTGGGGGACAAGCTGCAGCTCTCGGGGGTGGATCACCACCTCACCTCCTGGATCCTGGACTGCCTCACCAACCACCCACAGTACGTGAGGACCAGGGAGTGTCAATCAGACACCACCATCAGCAGTACGGGGGCCCCCCAGGGGACGGGGCTGGCACCGTTTCTCTTCACCCTCTACACTGCAGACTTCACCCACAACACTGCAACCTGTCACCTGCAGAAGTTCTCTGACGACTCCGCCATCGTTGGCCTCATCAATTCTGCTGCTCTGTACAAGAAGGGACAGAGCAGACTCTTTCTGCTGAGGAGACTGAGGTCTGTCGGGGGGCAGGGGGCACTCCTTCAGACCTTCACTAGCCTCATCCCAATACCCCTCCTCGACTCCTCTCTTCCCCTCCTCCGGGACTTGACCCGGAAATCGATCAAGACATGCCATTTTGAAGGACGTCCCAATAGCTGAAATGTACACGGAGGAGTCGAGGAGGGGCGAGGGAGAAGACGAAAGGGAGGAGACGAAAGGGAGGAGACGAAAGGGAGGATACACGCGAGCAGACTACGCAGAAGTGTTTTCACTACTCGCGTATAAAAGCCCCGCCCCCACCTTCACAGCATATATAAGTGCTCACAGCTCCGTGGGAATTATTATGTGCAATTCATTTCTAAAAGGCTTCACATTACTATAATTATATTTGTATTTAAATGTAGGCTACATTTTACACCAACACGGAACACAAAAGCAGGACCAACCATCATGCATTGAATTCCTTGACTAACAAGAGAAAGATTCATTCATTTAAATAAATATTTAACAACAAATGGGCCGGTTCTAAAGGGTTAATCAGTTAAGCCCGATGAGAGGGGACACAGCTGTGCACATGTCATCATTAACAGACGTCGCCTAAGAGTGACGTTTGAGTGAACGAGGACATCCCAATTAATACCTGAGGACTCCTCTGTCCGCGTCACCTCCTCGTCTCTCTCGCTCGCATCTTACGGAGGCGGAGCTAAGATGCAAGGAAGGGACGCGAGTGAGGGAAAAGAGGAGTCGAGGAGGGGTATTGGGATGAGGCTTTTGACTCTGTTGTGGCATCAGCCATTTTCTATGGTGTGGCCTGCTGGGGCAGCAGCATCTCGGCTGCTGACGGGAAGAGACTGAACAGAATGGTAAGGAAGGCCAGCTCTGTCCTGGGGAGTCCTCTGGACACTGTGGAGGAGGTGGGAGACAGGAGAATGGCAGCCAAGCTGTCCTCCCTGCTGGACAATATGTCCCACCCCCTCCAGGACACCCTGTCCTCACTGTGCAGCACCTTCAGCGACAGGCTGCTGCACCCTACCTGTCTCACGGAGAGATACCACAGGTCCTTCCTTCCTGCAGCGGTCAGACTTTACAACCAGCACTGCCCCTAGTAGACCCTCCTACACACAACACAGACTATAACACCCCCTTGCTGCTAAATACAAACCAACTTTGTGCAATATGTGCTTTATGTGCAATATATATATGCCGTTAATAACTGTGTAATTTATACCTGGCTGCTAAACCCTTGTTACTGTTACAAGGTATCTATCTTGTATTTTGTAAATTGTGTAACTTGCTGTTAAATACCATCAAACTATGTGCAATATGTGCACTAAGCTGTCTGAGGCTCTTTCCTGCTGAAACGCTGCAAATGTCCCCTCTGTGGGACTAATAAAGGGATTCTGATTCCATTGGGTTTATTTATTGTGTTTCTTTCTGTTGTCTGACTATTAAGTGTTATTGATCATGTAAAGCACTTTGAATTGCCTCTGCGTCTGAAATGTGCTCTATAAATAAACGTACCTTACCTTCAGTTACTTCACAGATGTGGATGAATGATGTGAAATATAATCAAGTGTTAAATCAGACTTTAGTTCCACCTGGAGTAAATCCACCAGCTACCCTGCAGTATACAAAGTCATTCAAACTAGCTGCACCTTTACCAGCTTTGAGAACACTTTCATGATCAATCATTATAAAACATATCATATCTATTATTCTGAAATGGACCAATCTGCACAATGACTACTTTTACTGTCGCTACTTTCACTATATTTTGATGAGAATACTTTTCTACTTTTACTTGAGGAACATTTTGAATGCAGGACTTTTACTGTAACAGAGTATTCCTACACTCTGGTACTTCTACTTTTACTCAAGTACAAGCTCTGAGTACTTCTACTTTTACTCAAGTACAATATCTGAGTACTTCTACTTTTACTCAAGTACAATATCTGAGTACTTCTACTTTTACTCAAGCACAAGATCTGAGTACTTCTACTTTAACTAAAGTACAAGATCTGAGTACTTCTACTTTTGCTCAAGTACAAGATCTGAGTACTTCTACTTTTACTAAAGTACAAGATCTGAGTACTTCTACTTATACTCAAGTACAAGATCTGAGTACTTCTACTTTTACTGAAGTATAAGATCTGAGTACTTCTACTTTTACTCAAGTACAAGATCTGAGTACTTCTACTTTTACTCAAGAACGAGATCTGAGTACTTCTACTTTTACTGAAGTATAAGATCTGAGTACTTCTACTTTTACTCAACAACAAGATCTGAGTACTTCTACTTTTACTCAAGAACGAGATCTGAGTACTTCTACTTTTACTCAAGTACAAGATCTGAGTACTTCTACTTTTACTCAAGTACAAGACCTGAATACTTCTACTTTTACTCAAGTACAAGATCTGAGTACTTCTACTTTGACTCAAGTACAAGATCTGAGTACTTCTACTTTAACTCAAGTACAAGATCTGAGTACTTCTACTTTTACTCAAGTACAAGATCTGAGTACTTCTACTTTTACTCAAGTACAAGATCTGAGTACTTCTACTTTTACTCAAGTACAATATATGAGTACTTCTACTTTTACTCAAGTAGAAGATCTGAGTACTTCTACTTTCACTCAAGTACAAGATCTGAGTACTTCTACTTTTACTCAGGTACAAGATCTGAGTACTTCTACTTTGACTCAAGTACAAGATCTGAGTACTTCTACTTTTACTCAAGTACAAGATCTGAGTACTTCTACTTTTACTCAAGTACAAGATCTGAGTCCTTCTACTTTTACTCAAGTACAAGATCTGAGTACTTCTACTTTTACTCAAGTACAAGATCTGAGTACTTCTACTTTTACTCAAGTACAAGATCTGAGTACTTCTACTTTTACTAAAGTACAAGATCTGAGTACTTCTACTTTGACTCAAGTACAAGGTCTGAGTACTTCTACTTTTACTCAAGTACAAGATATGAGTACTTCTACTTTAACTCAAGTACAAGACCTGAGTACTTCTACTTTTACTCAAGTACAAGATCTGAGTACTTCTACTTTTACTCAAGTAGAAGACCTGAGTACTTCTACTTTTACTCAAGTACAAGATCTGAGTACTTCTACTTTTACTCAAGTACAAGATCTGAGTACTTCTACTTTGACTCAAGTACAAGGTCTGAGTACTTCTACTTTTACTCAAGTACAAGATATGAGTACTTCTACTTTAACTCAAGTACAAGACCTGAGTACTTCTACTTTTACTCAAGTACAAGATCTGAGTACTTCTACTTTTACTCAAGTACAAGATCTGAGTACTTCTACTTTTACTAAAGTACAAGATCTGAGTACTTCTACTTTGACTCAAGTACAAGATCTGAGTAGTTCTACTTTAACTCAAGTACAAGACCTGAGTACTTCTACTTTTACTCAAGAACGAGATCTGAGTACTTCTACTTTAACTCAAGAACAAGATCTGAGTACTTCTACTTTTACTCAAGTACAAGACCTGAGTACTTCTACTTTTACTCAAGTACAATATCTGAGTACTTCTACTTTCACTCAAGTACAATATCTGAGTACTTCTACTTTCACTCAAGTACAAGATCTGAGTACTTCTACTTTACCTAAATATCAGATCTGAGTACTTCTCCTCTCTGTTTACTGTAGTTCTGAACTTTTTGACTCCCTGACCGCAGTGAAATAAATCTCATACAGATGTGTTACAACACAACAATGTGATATTTCATAAATAAACACAATAGCCCTGATTGAAACTTCCGAGGCTCCGTCTGACCGTGCGTCATGCGTTCAGCCCACAGTGTTTTCATCAGACGGCAGATATAAATACAACAGAGTGAGAGTGGAGTACACAATACCTCCGTCTGAGGATATAAATACCAGCGAGAAGGTGTTTCCCTGCAGTTTGAGATGTGAGAACAACACGGGGGAAAGGAAGGAGAGAGGGATGTATTAAAGGAGAGAGAGGGAGAGAGGGAGGAGGAATGTGAGTTAAAGGACAGAAATAGGACAATAAAGCCGAAGCCATTACCGAGGCTTTATTTCACAATGCATCAAAAATACTCCGTACAGCACTGTGCACTGTTTGAGTGCATTTATTATGTTAAAGCAGTGATACAAATCAGATCAATCTCGTGCACTGAGACATAAAGGTTAAAGGGCAAATTGTCTGAGAATATTATATGCAATATACCCTCCTGCAATTACACGTTTATTACCATGCTGTAACTATCTACTATTTAGTTTGTTACTAATTGAGTTATTGATAACGTGAGCATACTTTTAAACTTATTTTATCTGCTCTATCTGCTAGGAGTGGGGGAAATAATCGATACAGCATAGTATCGCGATACTTTGCGTGGCGATATTGTGTCGATACACGGAGGCCAAGTATCGATATTTTATGATATAAACCAGGGGTTTTCAAAGTGTGGGAAGGTGAGCCTCCCCTCAGAGAACATAAGAACAGCCGCGCCCCCCCTCCCAATTATTATTGCTGTTATTATTATTATTATTATTATTGTTGTTGTTGCTATAATGCAGGGGTATTCAATTTCATTTCAAAGGTCCAGTAAGAGAAAAATGTAATGAAATGCTCTGTTTTCGCTGTCTACCTTCCGCCATTTGAAATTACTCCGACTGTTTCTCTCCTCTTGTCTCGTCTCTGTGTGTGTGTTTGAATCTATCGTGCTGACTGCACCGATTTGATTGGCTGAGTAGCTTCACCTCCTTAAAACATTAAACAATAACTTTTTTAAGCCTTTTTATTTTTATGTTTTAAACATATTGTATAAAACTCCCCCACTACTTGGACTATTCCTTGCACCCCTCTAGAATAAGCCCGAATGGTCTCAACCATATTGCATCAGTAACGTGCACTTGTTATTATAACAAGATCGCAAGGACGCTGGTAGCGATCGGGAAATTGAGTGTTGTTCAGTTTGTGTGTTGTGGAACATGCGTGTCCGTGCATGAAAATATACCACACACCCAATTACAATAGTATGTTCAATTCACTACCCTGGAAGTTCATACAGTTGTTAAAGTTGGAACAGCCTGTGGACAGCCGTTCTTCCTTGCATGTCAGTCGCCGACACCTTCTTACAGAGGACAGGCACATCTAGCTGCAGCACGACCCGTATATTTCCGCACACCGTGTTCTCAAGACATTTTTTTTTTTAACATTTTCAACATGGTGGATAAATCCTTATATGCTCCCGGTAACACACTGAACGTCAACTTTGCCTCCTCATTACACTCACCCCTACTTTAGTGGGAACAATGAGTCTGCGTCTTTGATGCACACAGGAATAAACGCAGATCATACTCTGGCTGCAGCCTTTACCGGTTCTTGCTTTTGATCAAAGTCAATGCGGAAAACCTGCACTCACACAGGTAGGTGGAGGTGAAGGGAATGAGCACTCACACACGTAGGTGGAGGTGAAGGGAATGAGCACTCACACAGGTAGGTGGAGGTGAAGGGAATGAGCACTCACACAGGTAGGTGGAGGGGAAGGGAATGAGCACTCACACAGGTAGGTGGAGGTGAAGGGAATGAGCACTCACACACGTAGGTGGAGGTGAAGGGAATGAGCACTCACACAGGTAGGTGGAGGTGAAGGGAATGAGCACTCACACAGGTAGGTGGAGGTGAAGGGAATGAGCACTCACACAAGTAGGTGGAGGTGAAGGGAATGAGCTCTCACACAGGTAGGTGGAGGTGAAGGGAATGAGCACTCACACAGGTAGGTGGAGGTGAAGAGAATGAGCACTCACACAGGTAGGTGGAGGTGAAGGGAATGAGCACTCACACAAGTAGGTGGAGGTGAAGGGAATGAGCACTCACACAGGTAGGTGGAGGGGAAGGGAATGAGCACTCACACAGGTAGGTGGAGGTGAAGGGAATGAGCACTCACACAGGTAGGTGGAGGTGAAGGGAATGAGCACTCACACAGGTAGGTGGAGGGGAAGGGAATGAGCACTCACACAGGTAGGTGGAGGTGAAGGGAGTGAGCACTCACACAGGTAGGTGGAGGGGAAGGGAATGAGCACTCACACAGGTAGGTGGAGGTGAAGAGAATGAGCACTCACACAGGTAGGTGGAGGTGAAGGGAGTGAGCACTCACACAGGTAGGTGGAGGGGAAGGGAGTGAGCACTCACACAGGTAGGTGGAGGTGAAGAGAATGAGCACTCACACAGGTAGGTGGAGGTGAAGGGAGTGAGCACTCACACAGGTAGGTGGAGGTGAAGGGAATGAGCACTCACACAGGTAGGTGGAGGTGAAGGGAATGAGCACTCACACAGGTAGGTGGAGGTGAAGGGAATGAGCACTCATACAGGTAGGTGGAGGTGAAGGGAGTGAGCACTCACACAGGTAGGTGGAGGTGGAGGTGAAGGGAGTGAGCACTCACACAGGTAGGTGGAGGTGAAGGGAATGAGCACTCACACAGGTAGGTGGAGGTGAAGGGAATGAGCACTCACACAGGTAGGTGGAGGTGAAGGGAATGAGCACTCACACAGGTAGGTGGAGGTGAAGGGAGTGAGCACTCACACAGGTAGGTGGAGGTGAAGGGAATGAGCACTCACACAGGTAGGTGGAGGTGAAGGGAATGAGCACTCACACAGGTAGGTGGAGGTGAAGGGAATGAGCACTCACACAGGTAGGTGGAGGTGAAGGGAATGAGCACTCACACAGGTAGGTGGAGGTGAAGGGAATGAGCACTTTTACAGCCTTTTTGGCGAGGTGGGGGAACTCGGTCTCCACAGACAGCCACAAGTGGGCAAGTGTCACTTTACTCGTCTTTTTCTCGTTCTTTTGTGTCTCACGCTGCGCCTCCCCTGAAACTCTCCGCTGATATAAACTTTACGTTAAGAAATGTATACAATTGCAATGAAAGTAACTACGGCTGCACGATATATCGTGTCGTGACGATAATCGCGATATTCACATCACGTGGACGTGCGATAAAAAAAATGAATTTACTGTTTTTTTTAATTTAAAAATAAAATGTTTAGGACGTGCGATGTTAAGTAGGCAAATGACCTCAAACACGTCATGTTACAATTATTTTGCTGCTTGCTACAAAAAGAAAACTTGCGCGGCTCTCATGTCAGGGGTACTTGAGTGAGTGACAGGAAACCACCAATCAAATCTCCAAAGCAAACGGACCCCGTGATTAAAGGTAAAAACACTGAATAAAGTCGTTTCATGTGTTTCTCCAGTTCGGCGCTGCTAACCGAGCTAGCTCAGCTTGGTGCTCTGATAACTTCAGATCCAGACGTCCGTGACTAAAATCCTTCATCCGGTTAAATATAGTTACAAAAATACCAATTGTATAGCTTTAAAGTTCAAGAAAGGATGGTTTTCGGAAAAAAAGCTGTCTTTTCTTCAATTCCTGTATGTTTTCATATCGCAGGGGGGAAAAATCGCAATGTCAGTTTTTTCCAATATCGTGCAGCCCTAAAAAAAAAATGGTGTTATTTACTTAAACTATTCATATTGCAAATACATGTTTTAACCAGGAAGGGAAGACGGACATGGATATGAGCCATGTGATTTGCAATATCGCAATATATCGTATCGCAATACTTAGCATATCGTAGAATCACGATAGTATCGTATCGTGGCTTAAGTATCGCGATAGTATCGTGGGGAGCCTGGTGATTCCCCCCCCACTATCTGCTGTTGTAATCATGTAAATGTCCTCGTTGCGGGAAAAATAAAGGATTTCTGATTCTGAAGAAGAGCTGCACAACAAATGGAAATCTTATCAAATGGCAGTGTGGTCTCTAGTGCAATATCCACATCATAGTGAGAGCAATATTTAGTAAAGGTTAATACAGTGAGAGTATCTGAATGAAGTATTTTGGAGCTGCAGAGGTTACTCCACTTAAAGGGGACCTATCATGCAAAATGCACTTGTGTACGTCTTCTCTACATGAACATGTGTCCCCGGTGTTCCAGGGAACTCACCAAGTGTCAGAAAACACAACCCTCTCTATTTTCCTCCATACCCAAATCTCTTAAAAAGGGGCTGCAACGGATCTGATACAGACTGATCCAGATTTAAACACTTCTATGACGTCACAGAAGTGGCGCTACGGCTATTGCGCCAACTCCACCAATCAGGAGGAGACAGCCACGGACATTGCCGTTGGAAAGCGCTGGAGACGCTGTAGTACATATGCCAGGCCTGTAGATGGTGCTGTTCTGACAGAATCAGCCCATGATGCAAAGACAGTGTTAAATTGAGAGAAATTAGTAATGGATAAAATGCATGATCTGTTTGGTATTTTGAAAAATAAAAAGTATAAATATGCCTTATATAGGTATTAGGCTTGGGCGGTATGACGGTATTACGGTATACCAGGGTATTTCGAAATACCGTCGGTATGATTTTCAATACCGTGACGTCACAGACTGTGCGCCAAATCACAGATGCGTTTCATTCTATTGCACTGACACGGAGTTTTGACAGGGACGACATTGGTTGTAATGCACAGCACGCGCCAGCAGAGGGCAGGGGAGGGCAGTCCGTCTTCCCCGCTCTCAGAGCTCAGCACAGAGCTGAGCTGAGCAAGATGGCGGCAGCATTTGCCGGCCCCGAACTCGGACAACTAGTAAAAAAGAAAAATGCCTCTGCACCTGTTTGGGACTATTTTGGGTTTACTCGTCGCCCGTGACTTCATCCAGCACAACGAGAGACAGATGCACTTCTTTGGGAATGTTTAAGACGGGGTGAGTGAGTGTTGACATTTTTTAATCCTATGCAACTGGTTGATGGTTTTGTAGTCGAGGTCGGGCGGTTTTAAAAACGAAAGCATTTGCGTGCTAAACATTCACGCGAGTAATCCAATGAATCAAATGGAAATAAGGTTTTTAACACATGCACGGAATAATATTGCCAAACTAGTTAGTGAATATAGCAAACTTTATTCAATAAGTCAAGTATTTACTCCAGGAAAATGTTTATGTATGATGATATATTGTTAACTTAGCTCACAATGGAAACAACGTCGGACATCTACAAACGCGTCCTGTATCCGATCTCAAAATGTGCCATTTGCACATGCTCGCTCAAGTCGACCCAAGTCACACCGTCATATACCGTATACCACAGTATGATGTCAGCAAGGTATGACGGTATGAAAAAAATGATACCGCCCAAGCCTAATAGGTATGGTCCTACACTATATTATTAAAATATAGCATGATAGGTCCACTTTAAACACAAACCATTGTTTGGTACAGATCCTCTTAATCCCTTCAATGTCGTGAATTATAACACGATTGAAATAAATAATCGCTATGAGTTCCTTTTTTAAAGAAGAAGCCAATCAGCTTTCAGTCAGTTTAACATAACTTTGGTTTATCACTACTTAAAAGTTATGACTTGTGTGATTTATTTTACATTTTAGTTCTATAAATTGAACAAAACTAAAATAATAATCTAAAATAAAAATCCTAAAGGTCCACCGTGTCTTGCATTCAATTACTCATCTTTTAGGCTTTTTCATGCTGAATGACTCGTTCCCAAAAAATGTCTGAAACACATCTCAGTTCCAAAACTTAATGCATCAATAAGTACTCAGATCTTGTGCTTCAGTGAAAGTAGAAGTACTCAGATATTGTGCTTGAGTGAAAGTAGAAGTACTCAGATCTTGTGCTTTAGTAAAAGTAGAAGTACTCAGATCTTGTGCTTGAGTAAAAGTAGAGGTACTCAGATCTTGTGCTTGAGTAAAAGTAGAAGTACTCAGATCTTGTGCTTGAGTAAAAGTAGAAGTACTCAGATATTGTACTTGAGTAAAAGTAGAAGTACTCAGATATTGTACTTGAGTAAAAGTAGAGGTACTCAGATCTTGTACTTGAGTAAAAGTAGAAGTACTCAGATCTTGTGCTTGAGTAAAAGTAGAAGTACTCAGATATTGTACTTGAGTAAAAGTAGAAGTACTCAGATATTGTACTTGAGTAAAAGTAGAGGTACTCAGATATTGTACTTGAGTAAAAGTAGAAGTACTCAGATCTTGTATTTGAGTAAAAGTACATGATCAGAGTACTTCTCCTCCTCTGCACAGTGACCCGAAGCAGAGTCTGTTGACAGGACTGAATCCATACTGAGTTTAAACTGAGTTTTAAAGTGGAATAAAGTCCCTCTAAACTCCAGCCAACACTCTGTCTCTGGTGCACATTAAATATGAGTGAAATTGGATAAAACCATAGACTGTATATATAGGATAAAACCAGGATAAAAAAGGCGCTTTTTCTATCCCAGTTTAAACCTCTCCCTGTTAATGAAATCCCTGCTTAACTCCCCTGGCTGCAGAACACTGCTTTTTGAACTCAGAAACATGTACAGTTTGTTCAAGATGTATAAAAGTATTTATTAAAACATGCTCTTTGCTCACCGAGGTCTTCGTCCTGCCCGTTCATCTCTCTTCTGCTGTAATGTAAATGTGAGGAAAACAAGGTGCTGTGTGTTAGAGAGGCAGGAACCACTTCCGGTCCAGGGTTTCAAAAATAAAAGCATGCTGTTTTTCAGTGTTTTGGGTGTACTGTCACTCAGGCAAATTATCTCAAAATGTCTTCCACTTGTTTTTAATGACTTGGCATCTCAAAATAATGACTACATTTCTCAAAGTAATGACTTAGAATCTAAAAAAGTATGAATTAGTACATACACATAATGACTTTGTATCTTCAATTAATAACATAGAATCTCAATAATGACATTACATGTCAAAGTAATTACTTTTTATCCTAAAATATTGACGTATTATCTCCAAAAAGTTACTGAATTTACATTAGTACGTAGAAATTATACCTTAGTATCCGAAAGTGTGGCTCTAATCTTCTTCTGTATAAAACCCCACCTATTTTTGTAAATGTTTTACTATTATTACATATTTTCCCATTTTTATTCCCAGGCCCTCGAACACAGCCTGGTGTCACGTGACCCGGCAGTGACGTTACGTGTCTTCTCATAGCAACAACACTGTTAGCTGTTGTTCATCTCGACACTCATTTCTCACGCAGAAATACTCAAATACTGAAAATGGTAAGAAGCTAATACTGATTTGAAGTGTATTTAATAATCCTGCATATATGTCTGCTGTCACTTTTGAGAAATGATAGTGTTATAAGAGGGATTTTAATAAAGTGCTAACTAACTAGCTTAATTATGCTAGCCGGGCGTTGTCGTTTAGCTCGATACAATCGGCTAGCTTTTAGTTTTTTTTGACATTGCGGATTGTTCTTGTTATTACCTGGGAGTTTAATAACCCATACACCTGTATCACAATATGCTACCTCATGTCCCCAGGCTGAAGTGGAGGAAACTCTGAAGAGGATCCAGACCCAGAAAGGAGTGCAGGGGATTATCATCGTCAATTCAGAAGGTACAGACAGTCATTTTATTTTTTTATTTAACCAGATAAAAGCATTGAGATACAATCTCATTTTCAATGCTGACCTGGCCAAGAAGGCAGCAACGTTACACATAACACATAACACATCCATCCATCCATCCATCCATCTTCTCCCGCTTATCCGTGGTCGGGTCTCGGAGGTATCAGTTCCAGCAGAGAGCCCCAAACTTTCTTTTCCCTGGCCACATCAACCAGCTCTGACTGGGGGATCCCAAGGCGCTCCCATGCCAGCGAAGAGATATAATCCCTCCACCTGGTCCTAGGTCTACCCCTCGGTCTCCTCCCAGCTGGACGTGCCTGGAACACCTCCCTAGGGAGGCGCCCAGGTGGCATCCTAACTAGGTGCCCGAACCACCTCAACTGGCTCCTTTCGACGCGAAGGAGGAGCGGTTCAACTCCGAGTCCCTCCCTGATGACCGAACTTCTCACCTTATCCCTAAGGGAGACACCAGCCACCCTGCGGAGAAAACCCAGATCTCGGCCGCTTGTACCCGCGATGTCGTTATTTCGGTCATGAACACATAACACAAACATATAAAATACAGAGAACATAACTAAGAAAACAAAAGAGGAAAAAGCAGTCACTACATTGTGCACATTAGGACCGTAAGAAAGGTGCACTACTTATTACTGCAAGAGCAGCTGGTTTTAAGGACTTCAGACAACTTCAATTTAAAACAGGCTATAGAAACAAGTGCCGTCAGTTTTAGGTTTGATTGAAGGTCGTTCCAAGACCAAGGACCAGAATAAAAAAGACTCCTTTCCCCAGCCTCAGTCCGCACAGCAGGAACCTGGACCCGTATCCAGGCACTGGGTCTGAGGTTTGAAGAGTCACAAACTGGAGCAAATCTGGCTCATATGTAGAGTGGAAGCTTTCCTGAAATGGCTTTACACATGAATAAAAACCAGTGCTGCATCCTACGCATAGTGAGTGAGGACCATCCAGTTAGGCTGTACAGACTTACATAGGTTATCAGTTATCACCAGTTATCAGTTATCGCATCATATTATGGAAAATTAACGGTTTGCATTAATACACCCCTATTACACCTGAATTAAACCCATGCAGCCCTAACAGGAATATTACACTGTTTTTATACTGATATCACTAGTGATGGCGAGATGAAGCTTTCCAGCCAATTGGTTCTCAAAAGGGTTCATCTCATGAGGCTTCATCATGGGCTTCATTTGAACACAAACCCCCTGTTGGTCAAAGTGTGTAAAACAGGCAGATTGGACATCTCAACAGTGTGCTCTATCTCAGGGGCTCCCAACCCCCGGGTTGTGTTACTGCCGGGCCGCGAAATAGCTGTGAGTTTATCGTAATATTTGCAGAATTATCAAAATATATACAACATTTTTATCATCATGTTTTTTTCAATTTTCGCACCTAAACCATATTATTTCCTCCACTAGCCTTTTTCAACTTTCACCAGGAAACAGTTGGAAATGGCTTTTATGATGTTCCGAGGGATTCGGCGGCTCAGCTTCTCGTGCGCACGAGAAAGTTACCGGTGCGCCAAGTAGGAAGAGGAGCACACAGGAGATGATCGTTTCATCGCAGACTGTTATGTTTATGTGCAGACATTATTTGAGATATATTTCAAACTCTGACTTCATTTTAAGGACATGTCGGCCAGGGGTGTAGAGCTATTTGTTTAAGCACCGGATCGGCAAAACAGGAGAGTCTGTGAACCCGTCTGCCTTGATCTATGAATTCATGTCCGTGACTCTCAGAGTGTCTGCTGCCCACAACTGTTTCATAGAAGGAAAACCTCCTTCACTTGATGAAGCCTCTGCAGCATCAGGAGGCAGCGGGACTCCGCCTCTGAGAAGCCTGTTCAATACAAACATGCCACTTGTAAACATTAAATAACATTTCTGTGAACTGATATTTGTTTAGTGAGCTCATTAGAGGATCATGTTCCATGAGAGATTGTAAAATGTCAATGAAGAAGTCAGACTTAGTACATTTGTTAATAATTACATACAGCACATTGTGTGTGTGTGTGTGTGTGTGTGTGTGTGTGTGTGTGTGTGTGTGTGTGTGTGTGTGTGTGTGTGTGTGTGTGTGTGTGTGTGTGTGTGTGTGTGTGTGTGTGTGTGTGTGTGTGTGTGTGTGTGTGTGTGTGTGTGTGTCACTAAAAGCCTTGAATCCTGGAATGTGTAAATGAACTCTTCTCCCTCAGGAATCCCCGTGAAGACGACTCTGGACAACGCGAGCACGGTGCAGTACGCAGGGCTGATCCACCAGCTGGTGATGAAGGCCAGGAGCACGGTGCGAGACATCGACCCGCAGAACGACCTCACCTTCCTGCGCATCCGCTCCAAGAAGAACGAGATCATGATCGCTCCAGGTGAGGCTTCGGCACTCAGCAGATTATATTCAGATGCTGGTTCCTACAGAACAGAACTGGGTAAACCAGCTTTTCAACCTGCTGCCCCTTCTGCCTGGAATAAGGAGCAGAAACTGTGATCACTTTGGGGGAGTCCATCTTAAAGGAGAACACGACACCATTGGTCGATGAGACCGCTCTTAGAATTGAAGTCGCTTTAAATTGTGCCAGTTTTGAATGTTTTATAACAGTTTATTTTCTTCGCTTATTGACCGGTTGATGTTCATTTCATCAGTTTGTTACAGCTGTGTTCCTCTGCCTGTGTTGTTTTGTGGTCATTAGTTGTAACTTTGTTCATGCTGCCCTCTTGGCCAGGGCGCTCTGGAAGAAGAGATTTTAATCTCAATGAGACTTTTAGCTGGTTGAATAAAAATGTAATTCAATTTAAAAAGAGCATCAGAATCAGGTTTATTACGGCCCGTCTACACTACAGGCATCGAGAAATGCTTTCAACGCTTCGCCCATTCACTTGAATGGGGTGACGTAGAAGATTTTTAATCTTCGCCGAACTGCATTGTGGGGAGCATGGCTTTGCAAGCATCACGAGCATCTATCGAGCATGCTCGATGCTTGGCATCAGCCAATCAAATCCCGTTAATGCAAATCCCGCCAGTGCAAGCGCAGCCAATCAAACCGCGTGCAAGCTGGGAGAGCCAGACCGCAGTTCATTTCCTCATATTCCAAACGAGATATTACGGTACCAAATCACCCGGTTCTTTACGACCGGAACTATTTACCGGGATACAAACCGGAGGAACCAGGCATGGAGGGAGGTGGCAGAGACAGTGGGTGAAACTGGTAGGTTTTCGCCTGTTTGGAGAGTTTATATCCAGTTTACTTCGTTTTAACATTGCTATTGCTTTGTATGTCGGGGGCGGGAGATTCATGTGATTGGTTGTTCGTCGCGTTGCTCGCAAAAAATCGCCAAGCTTCAGACACGCCCAGCTTCAAGATGTTTTGATGCCTGTAGTGTAGACGGGCCGTTAGCAGAAGCTGACTTGGCGCCGTGGTGCATAAAAAACGCAGATGGAGAACTAGTATAGTTAAATATAAAAGTATTTACTGAGGAATGGAATCAAATATGGAATTCAAATCCGCAGTCAGATAAGATGGAACTTTATTGATCCCCGTGGGGAAGTGCAGGCGTTACGGGGTCAGAGTTCAAAACAGATTCACACAAGGTCAAAATAATAATACAGCAGTAACTATTAAAACAAAAGAGCCCTTCAGGCCCGTCGGGCGGTCCTTTCCCCAGAAGGACCGCCTCGCTGCACACTACCCCTCACCTATTCCATCCCGTGCACACTTAATGTAAACTGGGTTTGTCTAGAAAGCTTTAGAGTGAGTACTGTGTCTCTGATATTGTTTATAAGATATATAAATTCTCTCTAGAAAACAACAACGTGATGTCTGAGCTCCGTAACAACAAAGCCGTCTCCGCCGTCTGACGCTCTGCTCGATGCTCACATTTCTGGAGGAATTATATCGTTTTTGACGAACAGAAATATTGTTTTCTGGCATCACTTTTTTTTGTCAATGTATTGAACATGTCAGAAACAAAATATACAACAATAATTATTTTTTTTACTTATAATAATAATTATAACAAAGTACAAAAAATATTAGGCCATCGTCATCAGCGCCATTTTTGTCTTGTTTTTATTTTTGTTTTTTAACAAAACAATCAAAGACTTACAATTACAAGAAATAACAAATATGATTTGTACAGGTCCTGCTCATAACCACTCACGATTTGGCTTCTAAATAATAGTTTCAGTTTAGATAGACTTCAATATTTCAGTTCATCATTCAGTTATTCCACAGACCTTTTGATGTGACTCAACGAAAATCTGCATTTTGTGCAGCTGTGGCTCAGTGGATAGTGTACTGGACTTCGAATCAGGGGGTAGCAAGTTCGATTCCCACTGCAGTCAGCATGTCGTTGTGTCCCTGAGACACTTCACCCCAAATTGCTCCTGTGGGGGTTGTCCACAGTGTTGAGTATGCTAGTCGCTTTGGATGAAAGCATCTAATGTCATTTTGGTTTGAGGGCGCAGCCCTCCTGTAAAACCTGATCAATAATATCCTTCTTTTAAATTGTGTTGCCTGTAATTTGGCCCTCGTTGTGTTTATTTGTCTGACAGTGTACAGATTTGTATCTCTCGCGGTCAACCTGTATATATTTTTTACTATTTAGTTCTGTTCCATTTTCTATTTTGAGACGCTTTGAACAGTATATTGAAACAGTTTATCCTTTGTCTTCACAGATAAGGACTATTTCCTGATCGTGATCCAGAACCCCTCGGACTGAAAAAGACGGAGCTGCTTCCCGACTCATTTCCCTCTCTCTCATATTTAAATGTAAAACAGCCAAACATGTCCTTGTCCCGCTATGGATGAAAAGAACCAGGACGTTTTTAAGCACTTGCTGTACCAGGAAGTGATGATTTGAAGCTTAATGAAATCAATCTGCAGGCTCATTTATTTCCCATGTTTTATCCATTCCAGGTCTGCTCTCTACGCATACTGTGTGTTTTGCAACTGTGTTTATTTTGAAGGTATTTCAGCTCACGGTGAGAAGTGCACACTTGCTGAAATACCTCTGGCAGATAGGGAGCAGTGCATTAAAGCCCGCTCAGTGTAGCGGAGAGACGGCAGCACATCCTCAGGAGGGCAATTCCACCTTCATCAAAAGAACTAAAGACCGGGATTGTTATTTATTGTTTTGTTGGATAAAAAGGTGTTGAAGTGCAGTATTTCAGTGGTGAGCGGCGAACAACACTACACACCTCTCTGCTCTGCCATGGCACGTGTCTGATGGTTATTTTTATCAAATTAAAAAAAGTCAAAAATTGTTGGTTTTTTGTCTTTTTTCATTACATTTATTTAATTTTAAGATTTGATACGTTTAATTGAAGACAACATAAAAATATGTAAAGAAACATAAGAATATAACGTAAACAACTTTATTAAGCACTTTGAGCACCAGGAAAAGCGCCATATAAATAACATGTAATATTATTATTAAGACTGCCACTCAGCCGCCTTCATCTCCCTTCTTGTGTGTATCAATTGTTTGTTTTTTTGAGTATGGCAAGTTCCCTTTTTCCAACATATGTACATTTAATCACCTTTTCCCGAGACCACATCACTCCCGTCCTCCAGAACCTCCACTGGCTCCCCGTCCGTCAAAGAACCCACTTCAAAGTCCTCCTGATTACTTACAAAGCCCTCAACAAACAGGCTCCCCCCTACCTCTCAGACCTGCTGCACCACCACACCCCTTCCTCCGCTCATCAGAAGCCAACCTCCTATCCATCCCCACCCGCATCAATCACCACAAAGCCTTCTCCGTCACTGCCCCCCCCCCCCCTCCTCTAGAACTCACTCCCACAACCCATCAGAAACTGCACTGACCTCACCACCTTCAGAAAATTTACAAAAACTCACCTCTTCAATCTGGCTTGTAATGTGTGATTGTTTTTGTATTGCTTAATTTTAATTTGACTTTAACTATATTTACTTGTTTTTTTATTTTCACTATCTTTGTAAAGTGACTTTGAGCACCTGTAAAAGCGCTAACAAAATTAATCTATTATTATTATTAATCCAAAGAAAGAAATAATGAATTAGTGTACGTCCCCTTTAAATCCAGCGGATGACGTCACCGCCTCCGTTTACTCGCTTTGTTTGTCTGGATCTGTTTTCAGAAACTGAGAGTGACGAGCAAAGAGAGCATCAGACCGAGAGAAACACGTCCTCTTGCTGCTTTATTCTGCTCTTATCTTATAATATATACATATATATACATATATCTAATAACTGTGTGAACACAACGAGAGAGATGCCGTCCGACAGACCCTTCAAGCAGAGGAGGACATTCGGTAAGAAAAACACCAATACGTCTGTTAGCATGTTAGCCGGCCTGCTAGCTAGCTGCCGAGCTAATCTGTTGACAAAGTAAAAAAATATCTGTTGACAAGTGAAGCTGATGTTCTTGTGATTAATAACTAGATACATAGATAGATACTTTATTCAACCCAAGTTGGGATATGAACATATCAACATAGCTCTTTAAAACACATTTTAAATGTGTCAACTATTATTTTTGAAAGCTTTTTTAATGCTTAAAATGTCATCTTATCTAACTAACTTTATCTCAAATAAAGACAATAAGTACTAGACAGCAGAGTAGAAGCCTTTAAATAGGTACATATATTATTAAGGTTAGAGATACTATAACAAATATGTATTATGTCACATAAAGATGAATATGTCTGTTGCATATTAGCTTGAATGTTGTGATATGTTAGCTGGTTCAAAACACATTTTAATATATTTTATAATCCTGTGAGTTTCACGTTATGAGAACTATTATATTTGAAAGCTTTTTTAGTCGTGATTAAGACTGAAAAATAACATTTTGTGTAACTTAATGAAGATAAACAGCAGAATGTTTCCCTGGTTAGCCGGCCTGCTAGCCACCGAGCTAATCTGTTGACAGTCCTTCATGTTGTTGTAGCTGTTCAGCAGCTGCTTCTAATTCAGATTTATTACATCAATATGAGAAGCTTGTGGATGAGAAGTTAACCCTACATAGGCACATATACATATCTATAAATTATATGATTTGATTCTTTCTTCATTACCCCCATATTGCACATGAATTACACCATATTAAATGTGTATACACCCATACTACGCATTAATATACCCGTATTACACATTAATTAGACGTTTATACACCCATATTACATGTTCATAGACCCATACTACACATTAATACACCCATATACTATTTATTTCACCTTTATCCCCCAGGATACAGAGACCATTAAAGGGTTAGGATAACAGTTATTTGTTGGTGCTAATCCAGAGTGACACATAAGATTAAATCTAATTTAATGACAACGAACAACTGGTATCTTTTCTGTGATCTCTTTCGGCTTCTGATGTTAAAAGGTCACATTAGCCTGTTAGCATTGACTGGCACAGCTAGCTAGCCCAAGCTAACGGTACACATAGAGTGTTTGCTCAAAAGGAAAACAACTTGTGCTGACACGTTATCCCAGTGCACGTGCTCTCTGATTTATGAGGTCACCTGACACCAAAACACGGCCCTGTGTTCAGAGGGGAGGGGCCAGGGCTGTTGCATCACCTGCTGAATACAGGACTACGTGGAGAAGTACTCGGAGCATGTACTTTAGTACAAGTACAAGTACTCAGATCTTGAGTAAAAGTACTCGATCGTGCACTTTAATAAAAGTAAAGTACTTTATGTCTATGATCTATTACAGGAAACTTACGGTGCTTTTTGTCTTAGTTCAAAGTTGAAACCCCTCTTTCTTGATAGCAGGAACAACAGAGCCTGCCCTGATGATAGGGGATAGGTGAGGATTTTGACTTTAGTGATTTAAAGTCAGGAAGGGAACTGGATATCCAATACGAGACAGTCCTGTTGGAGTATCTCCTTTGTGAGCTTTTAAATTAGATCCTGCCTGACCTGCAGCATCTTCTGAAAGAAAGACCTTTATTCTGGATAAAAGCACCGTCTCTTCTCCTAGGAAAACACCCGCAGACATAAAGACAAAGAAACCATTCACCGTCTCTGAGCGTTAAACGCAGCCTGTGTTAATGCCCCCTTTCCTCAAATAGAGAGACTCTAACGTTACAGAGAGCGGTGGGTTGTTCAGTGAGAGGAGGGAGACATATTGCCAAGTGAAAGAGGGAAAGGCTCAGGGGTCACAGAAACCAGATGTTAAGTGAGGACCTGTGTTCATTGAGAACACACACACATAGAAATACACCACGAGAGATGTTTGCATCGTTACTGCCAAGAAAAGCCCGTAGAAGAAGACACACACTATACCTGGTCATTAGGGAGGATTTGTTCTGCAATTTCAATATTTGAAGCATTTTTTTGTGCGTTTAAGATAAGTTAAGAAGTACTTCATCAATTTGGGAGCATAAAAAGATATTAGAGAAGTTAAAAGACTAGAAATATACAATCCAGAATGTAAACATCTCAAATAGAAATAAAATAGCATTAAAAAAGTATAAAATATACAAGTTTAAAGATACGTTTACTGTCAAGAAAAGGACAGAAGACATGGTTTTTATAATGGAGGATTTGCACTACATTTTCAATATTAAAAGCATTTGTGTGTTTGTGGCTCAATTTAGAATCGTAGATTATAGAAAAGCTTATTAAAGCTGGGTTATACATCGATATTACAGCCTTATCAGTGTACGAGACGAGATGTTAGTAGTGTTTATTGTCATATGGCAAAAGTTTGTTTTCCTGGTTTTAAAAGCTGCAGTGAAGTCACTTTATACAATTCAGCAGACCTATTTAGTCATTAAGTTAACATTACTGTTATTTACAAAAATTAACTTAATTGTGTCGCTTTGGTAAAAGTGATATACATATTGTCACAATATCGATATTGAGGTATTTGGTTAAAATATTTGGTAATAAGCCTCCAGTCCATTGGACTACTTTTTTATCTCTCCAGCCAGCCAGGAGGAGAGGCTCGATTTGGCTGTGCCTGGTCCAACAGTTCCCCCAAGGGCCCCAACCGATAGGGGACTCTATGGTGCTATTGAGACCCCCGACGCCAAGATCAAAAGCTATATTATAGCAACCGGTCCATGTAGGCCTACCGGCCCATTCCCCAGAGACAAACATCAAGGAAACAGGTGTAATCCTCTTCTTAGTGCGCTGTGCCGTTGTCAGGCTGTGGTGGTTTATCGTCCGTAAAAAAGTGACATCGCAATGTAACTTTTCTATTGGCTAGCGCTCCAACACAAGGGGCGGGATATCTCTAAGCGGTTGACCAATCACAACAGAGCTGGCTGAGAACAGGCAGTATGAGAAAAATAAAGAGCTTTTTGAACATTAAAGCATGAAGACATGTAGAGACACTACATACTGATATACACCTGAACATCAGCAGGAGAGGACTCTTTAAAGTAGAGACACTACATACTGATATACACCTGAACATCAGCAGGAGAGGACTCTTTAAAGTAGAGACACTACATACTGATATACACCTGAACATCAGCAGGAGAGGACTCTTTAAAGTAGAGACACTACATACTGATATACACCTGAACATCAGCAGGAGAGGACTCTTTAAAGTAGAGACACTACATACTGATATACACCTGAACATCAGCAGGAGAGGACTCTTTAAAGTAGAGACACTACATACTGATATACACCTGAACCTCAGCAGGAGAGGACTCTTTAAAGTAGAGACACGACATACTGATATACACCTGAACATCAGCAGGAGAGGACTCTTTAAAGTAGAGACACTACATGCTGATATACACCTGAAGATTAGCAGGAGAGGACTCTTTAAAGTAGAGACACTACATACTGATATACACCTGAACATCAGCAGGAGAGGACTCTTTAAAGTAGAGACACGACATACTGATATACACCTGAACATCAGCAGGAGAGGACTCTTTAAAGTAGAGACACTACATGCTGATATACACCTGAAGATTAGCAGGAGAGGACTCTTTAAAGTAGAGACACTACATACTGATATACACCTGAACATCAGCAGGAGAGGACTCTTTAAAGTAGAGACACTACATACTGATATACACCTGAACATCAGCAGGAGAGGACTCTTTAAAGTAGAGACACTACATTCTGATATACACCTGAACATCAGCAGGAGAGGACTCTTTAAAGTAGAGACACTACATACTGATATACACCTGAACATCAGCAGGAGAGGACTCTTTAAAGTAGAGACACGACATACTGATATACACCTGAACATCAGCAGGAGAGGACTCTTTAAAGTAGAGACACTACATACTGATATACACTTGAACATCAGCAGGAGAGGACTCTTTAAAGTAGAGACACTACATACTGATATACACCTGAACATCAGCAGGAGAGGACTCTTTAAAGTAGAGACACTACATACTGATATACACCTGAACATCAGCAGGAGAGGACTCTTTAAAGTAGAGACACTACATACTGATATACACCTGAACATCAGCAGGAGAGGACTCTTTAAAGTAGAGACACTAAAACGACTAAATGCTTTCACCACCCCTATCTATAACTATGGACAGTTAATCATAACGTTATTAGAATCGCAGTATGAACTTGAATGGCTTTTATTTGCCGCGTTCACACCGGAGTACTTTCCCCCTTTAGTTCCGTTAGTGCCATTGCCCGTATAACAACTCTAACTTTAAACGATATTTTTGGTTTACTGTCCTATAGTATACATTGGAAGGATTTCAAACCTGTTTTTATTTATCCTAATAATTATAAAGGAGTGCCTTGGAAATATAAGTTCACATAATTTGTGGTCAAAACGTTTGAGACCCACTGAGATGACTAAAATTATCTAAATACTCAGAGAGTCCTTAACCTCGCTGAGCCTCTCAGTCTGACAGGAGAGCTCTCCTCCACCCTGGTTGTAGAAGCATCTACTTCTTATATCCGTTAGCGCAGCTAGCACCAGATTCTAATAACAACGGTACCGGTGCGCCCGCTCCCTCGCTCGCTCTCTCTCTCCCACGCTCGCTCGCACTTTGGCTGTGAGCTGTGGGCGCCAGATAAGCCAACATCCCCCACTTTCATCACTTACAGCGCCCATCGTACAGGGCAAATGAAAAGTGTAACCGGGGTGAAAAGGGTGTTACATTTACTTAATTATGAATGTTGTTACATCAAAGCCAAAAATTAGGATGAGCACCAACGGTCAAAAAAATGTTTTCCCTCCCAGAGCTACCAGCGCAGTGCCTCCCAGATCTGGCGCTCTATGCCAAAAAATCGGCCCTGTCTAGTACATACAGTGGCAATGTCTCAAGATTTAGCAAAAATACATCTTTATTGAACGTACAGTAACACAAATACTACAAATCCACATAACAAACAATCAAAAATGAAAAAGGGTCGCCACTTATTATTATTTTAATTAAAAAATAAACTTTTTTTTTTTGGGTACCTGGCTGGCGCCCCCTTGCAATGGCGCGCATATTTCAGCAGCTATTTGTATAGGGGAAACACTGGGCTATGAACACATCTCTATGTTATAGCCACAATGGGAATGACATTTTCTTTTATCAGGTTAAGATGCATTCAAAGTGTTTTTGAAAGTGATGCTTGTTGTTTACAGACTGTGCTTTTGTTCTCCACAGCTGACCGGTGCAAAGAGGTCGAGCAGATCCGGGATCAGCACCCCAACAAGATCCCTGTAAGCTGCTCCTTAATTTCAACCTCATACACTTCGACGCTAAGTCATATTAGATTTCTGATTTACAGTACGTTGTGTCTGCAGGTGATCATCGAGAGGTATAAGGGGGAGAAGCAGCTTCCTGTTCTGGACAAAACCAAGTTCCTGGTTCCTGACCACGTCAACATGAGCGAGCTGGTGAAGATAATCAGGTACACACACACACACACACACACACACACACACACACACACACACACACACACACACACACACACACACACACACACACACACACACACACACACACACACACACACACACAGGGACGGCTGTAAACATGCACAGATACACTGTTAATACACAATATGCACGTTTCTACCGCTAGGGGTCTCTCGATCAGAAAAAGTGTCAAGTTAATATGTGGAAATTAATTTCTGCAGTTATCTAAAATCAAATGTAGAAATCCCATTGGACGAGGGGGATGCTGCCTTCATGGACTACATCAAATGCATCATCCTTAAACCAAACCTCCCCCCCACACACACCAACAGAGTCATACACACACACACAAACACACACACACACACACACACACACACACACACACACACACACACACACACACACACACACACACACACACACACACACACACACACACACACACACACACACACACACACACACACACACACACACAATATGTACGTTTCTGCAGCTAGGGGTATCTCGATCAAAAACAAAGACAGAAATCCTAAAGTGATGTTTTCAATATGTGGAGATTAAATGTAGAAATCCCATTGGACTAGAGAGATGCTGCCTTCAGGGACTACATCAAAACATAATCTTTAACCCAAATGTCCCCGTCCCCCAGGCGGCGTCTGCAGCTGAACCCGACCCAGGCCTTCTTCCTGCTGGTGAACCAGCACAGCATGGTGTCCGTCTGCACGCCCATCTCTGAGATCTACGAGCAGGAGAGGGACGAGGACGGCTTCCTCTACATGGTGTACGCCTCGCAGGAGACCTTCGGGTGCTAGGGGGGGAAGAGGAGGGTGAGGGAGAGATAGAGAGGGGAGAGAGAGAGAGAGAGAGAGAGACAGGTGCTGGGGGGGAGGGAGAGGGAGAGGGGAGAGAGAGAGAGAGAGGGGACATCTTCAGGTGCTGGGGGGGCCTGAGGAGGTATCAATAACCACCAAATCTGTTGATCCTCTCCTCAGAGGTGTCCACCAAGAGCAGACAAAGAGTGACAAATTCTAGTAATGATTCATTTGGAAAAAAGATGAATGAGGACAAAATATATACAAGCAACGAAAAGATAAGGGACATCAAATCTGTCTCCTCCCCCTTCCATTGGTCATGTGACATGTTCCCTCTCTTTAGTGGACCCCCCCTCTTCCTATTGGTCAGTACAAAACTAGCTGAGGACATCCTGTGTTTGCTTTTATTCTCTCGGTCCCACACAGACTCCTATTTTGAAAAAGCGGGACAAAACAGGCCAATCACATTTGGGCGTTTTTGAAATTGTTGAGTGTTTTAGACACGCTAAGCCAGACAGGAAGTGGTTTAAAGATTCTTCTTTATCCCCATGTGTCGCCCTTTATTCCCGTCATTGAAGCTAGCAGATCGTTGGGGGAGCGATTGTAGTTTTACCTTTTTTATTTTTACTCACTTTTTAGTGTTTTAATCGTTGCCTTTTGTTCGAGACATTAGCCGTAGTTTTGTTGTGTAGTTTGTTTCTTTTTAATCGTTCATTTGACCGTCGTACATTTGACCGTCGACTGTAATCCTCGGACATTGAATTACTTTAATAATTAATCTTACATGTGCACAACACTACCACTTCCTGTAAACGTCACAGAAGGGAAGTTGGCATTAGCATCACTAAAAGAGACGCTGCTACATCCTGTCTCTGAGTAACAGACTGAAGCACAACACACCTGTTAGCATCACGACTCACCTGTTAGCATCACGACTCGCCTGTTAGCATCACCTGAGTCACCTGTTAGCATCACGACTCGCCTGTTAGCATCACCTGACTCACTTGTTAGCATCACGACTCGCCTGTTAGCATCACCTGAGTCACCTGTTAGCATCACGACTCACCTGTTAGCATCACCTGAGTCACCTGTTAGCATCACCTGAGTCACCTGTTAGCATCACGACTCGCCTGTTAGCATCACGACTCGCCTGTTAGCATCACCTGAGTCACCTGTTAGCATCACGACTCGCCTGTTAGCATCACGACTCGCCTGTTAGCATCACCTGAGTCACCTGTTAGCATCACGACTCGCCTGTTAGCATCACCTGACTCACTTGTTAGCATCACGACTCGCCTGTTAGCATCAAGAATCCACCTGTTGGCATCACGCGACTCGCCTGTTAGCATCACGACTTACATGTTAGCATCACGACTTACATGTTAGCATCACGACTCGCCTGTTGGCATCACGCGACTCGTCTGTTAGCATCACGACTCACCTGTTGGCATCACGCGACTCGCCTGTTAGCATCACGACTTACATGTTAGCATCACGACTCGCCAGTTAGCATCACCTGACTCACATGTTAGCATCACGACTCGCCTGTTGGCATCACCTGACTCACATGTTAGCATCACGACTCGCCTGTTGGCATCACGCGACTCACCTGTTAGCATCACGACTCGCCAGTTAGCATCACCTGGCTCACATGTTAGCATCACGACTCGCCTGTTAGCATCACCTGACTCATAGCACGGTCACATGACTTCATGCTAAGCTAACGGCGACTAATGTTGGGCGTGATGACCTTTAGTCAGGCGAGTCGTGTGATGCTAACAGGCGAGTCGTGTGATGCTAACAGGCGAGTCGTGTGATGCTAACAGGTGAGTCGTGGTGCTAACAGGTGAGTTGTGTGATGCTAACAGGCGAGTCGTGTGATGCTAACAGGCGAGTCGTGACCGTGCTGTAGTTCCTTTATAGCTTTTCCTAAACGTTTTGTTTACCACAGACCCAAAGCCAATGGAGAAATCCCATTGGCTTTTAGCAGAGGGAACCAGGGAGATGCTGCCTTCAGGGTCGGATTAAAAAAATACGTCATCCCTGCACCACTCTGTTAGCTCGGTTAGCGTTAGCATCACAGGACAATAAAGGGTCAAAGAGCACTACTACAGCACAGGAAGTGAGTCATTTAATGATCATTAAAGGCTTGGGCAGTGAAACTTAAATAATATAATTATCACATTTTGTATATTGAGCTCCTCACAGCTTGGTAGCATAGACTTGAGCATTAGACATAACAAAATGTATTTAACGTTGGACATGGACAAGCTTCTTTTGCACATAAATTAAAACCAATATAAGAGAGTTGGCATAGAGGTTTTTTTAGGAAATGACTGTATATCTATATAACAATTATTATTATCAACCCTCCTCTCTGTCCGTGTGTCCGTCTGCCTTTCTTTGAAAATACTTTACAAAAGGTTGTGACGCACTACACACCCTGCATGTTTTAACCTTTGTTTTTATAAATGTATGTATATCTTAATTGCATTGTTTAATGTAGACATTTGTAGATGTTTCCCGAACCAAAAACTGAAAATAAGTGAACGTTTTGAAGGAAAACAAAAGAACTGTGTGCGTATAAAACGATCATATAATCGAGCTGTGTTACAAAGTGTGTTTTTCTTTAGGCTTTCTGACATGTCACTGTTCGGAGGGGTGTATATAGACGCATTGCTGCAACCTTATTCAAAGCATTTGCCAATAAAGAAATAAATAAAAAGTTGCCTTTAAAATGTTTCCTTCTTTTCTTTAGTTTGTTCGTCACTGAAGAGGTAGACTTCTCATGTTCTTAATCTATGTTTATGTAAATGTTCGGCTTTTTTAAATGCAGTACATTACATTTTTAATTGGCCCGCAGCTAAATAAAAAAAAGTATAATGGAATATGAACACCTGAAACTTGTGTTTATCTTTTATTGCACTTCTTACAAATATATTACGCAGCAGTATTCATGAGTTTATAAGAACCCACTTTTCAAATAGTTACTTTTTTAAATAACACATGCCAGTTGTGTGATGCTACCTCACCTGGAGAGGGTGTGGCTGTGCTGTGTTAGGGCACCTGGGTCCGGTGCCCTGCAGCTCCCTCTCTGCTCTCTCTGCCCCTTCCTACAAGCATCCGGTTTTGTTTAGTATGCTGTTGCTACTTCAGTTGCTTTACTTTGTGCACCTCAACACCCTCACATACACGTCCATGCAATCCTCACCCTGCATTTACACTACTGATACCACTGACGCCCACACCTCAAGCTTTACTCACTTTGCACTTCTTTAATTTGGTTCATTTGAATTACTTACTTTAATAAACATATTTTATTAACCATTGATACGGTGTGTCTCCTCTTTGTTGTGGCCTTTTGAGCCAGGTCATAACAGTTGATAAGAGTCATAACTTATTTCCATACCAAGCTTGAAATATGGGGAAACACGTACATAACAAATCTACAAAAAAGTATTGTATAGGCTATCAACCACAGCCTGCCCTGGCCTCAGACCACCTCAGCCTGCCCTGGCCTCAGACCACCACAGCCTGCCCTCTCCTCAGACCACCACAGCCTGCCCTGGCCTCAGACCACCACAGACTGCCCTGGCCTCAGACAACCACAGCCTGCCCTGGCCTCAGACCACCACAGCTTGCCCTGGCCTCAGACCACCACAGCCTGACAACGGCACAGTGCACTAAGAAGAGGATTACACCTGTTTCCTTGATGTTTGTCTCTGGGGAATGGGCCGGTAGGCCTACATGGACCGGTTGCTATAATATAGCTTTATATCTTGGCGTCGGGGGTCTCAATAGCGCCATAGAGTCCCCTATCGGTTGGGGCCCTTGGGGGAACTGTTGGACCAGGCACAGCCAAATCAAGCCTCTCCTCCTGGCTGGCTGGAGAAGAAGGTCGCACAGCCACGGCCACGGATACAGCTTCACTTGTGGAGCTAGATGGCAATGATGGTGGTGAGCTATCGTTAGCCTCCGGCTACCGCTGCACGTCAACTTTGCTAACGTTAGCGCTCGATTTCGAGGACGATGTATGACAAAAAAAACGGTCTAATCTTGTCAGTTTAGCTGTTACATGTCCTTGTCCTCTCTTGTCCTTTCTCTTTTGAGCGCTGTTCTTGTGCTTTGGTTTGCTGTACATTATAAATGCAAGCTATTACATTTTTTATAATGCTGCCGAACTTGCTGCTGCTAGCTACAGTACAGGTTGATTAAACGGCTCGCTCGTCACGCAAGTTATCACATGACATGAAAGGGAGCAAGGTCACTGGACAGACAAATTACAAATTAATTTAGGTTGCTTGGTTACTTTGAAGACTGCGTGAACAGGTCGATGCCATTGAAAAATAATATTATATTATAATATTATATTTTTTGCATGGGCCCCTTGCCGGCTCGGGGCCCCGGTGCGTCGCACCGTCGATAGTTACGCCACTGAGTACATATGCCGGGCCTGTAAAGGCTAAAGTGTATGTTTAAGTGTTAGCACCCCCCGAAGAGACACAAGGTTGGTATTAACTATGATATAAACAAGTAGGTTGTGTCCTAATTCGTTTATAAGTTGTTTTGTAGCTCTGTGTGTTGGCTGTTTGCTGTTCACTTTTGGTAGTATACCAAACTGATTCTAATACGGATGGAGCCTAAATGTATTTGTTGTTTTTGTGTCTTTATAGCTCTGACGTTGATGTTGGAGATTTCAATAAATTAATATCACCAGTCAGGTCTTTGACCATTATTCGGAGGGAAATCTTAATTGATAAAAAAAACACATTTCCATGACCAGCTTTGAATAGACCCTTCATATTTCCCCTTATAAGCACTCTGAAGCTTCTGTTAAGTTATGGAGAGCTCAGCTGTGACGTTTCTTAAAGCATATTCAGGCAGAGAGGGAAAAAGCACACTCATCCTTTACTCAAGTAGAAGTACAGATACTCGTGTTTAAAAATACTCTGGTGAAAGTAGAAGTACTGACTAAACTTCTTTACTCAAGTCAAAGTAAAGAACTTTGAAATGTACTTCAGTAAAAAGTACCCATAACTAGCAGCTGTTTTAAAGAGTACCTGACCTCCCTTTATATTAACAGAACAATAATGTCATTGTTAGCTAATGAATGTTTCCATGGTGACCAACGGCAACATGACAACGTTTCCATTGGTCCCTCTTCTTTAGAGAAGACCAGGAAATGATGGATACACGGATCGTGTTCAAATCAATAGGCACGCAATGACTCTAAATAATAATGATCACGCCACCAAACACACATTCAGACTAAAGGAACCAGCCTGTTTGGAAAATGAGAGAAGTAGAAAGTACAGGTATTTGAGTTCAACATGTAAGAAGTAGAAAGTACAGGTATTTGTGTTCAACATGTGAGAAGTAGAAAGTACAGGTATTTGAGTTCAACATGTAAGAAGTAGAAAGTACAGGTATTTGAGTTCAACATGTAAGAAGTAGAAAGTACAGGTATTTGAGTTCAACATGTAAGAAGTAGAAAGTACAGGTATTTGAGTTCAACATGTAAGAAGTAGAAAGTTCAGGTATTTGAGTTCAACATGTGAGAAGTAGAAAGTACAGGTATTTGAGTTCAACATGTGAGAAGTAGAAAGTTCAGGTATTTGTGTTCAACATGTGAGAAGTAGAAAGTACAGGTATTTGAGTTCAACATGTAAGAAGTAGAAAGTACAGGTATTTGTGTTCAACATGTGAGAAGTAGAAAGTACAGGTATTTGAGTTCAACATGTAAGAAGTAGAAAGTACAGGTATTTGAGTTCAACATGTAAGAAGTAGAAAGTACAGGTATTTGAGTTCAACATGTAAGAAGTAGAAAGTTCAGGTATTTGAGTTCAACATGTGAGAAGTAGAAAGTACAGGTATTTGAGTTCAACATGTAAGAAGTAGAAAGTACAGGTATTGGAGTTCAACATGTGAGAAGTAGAAAGTTCAGGTATTTGTGTTACAAACGTAAGAAGTCAAAGTTAAAAGTCGTCAGAAAAATAAGTAGTGGAGTAAAGTAGATACCAGAATGATGTACTTAAGTACAGTAACAAAGTATTTGTACTTCACTACTTCCCACCTCAAGTATCAAGAATAATTTACCCTTATTTTCATTGATTTTGCTAACCCATAACTCCACTTTTGAGGAAAAGTACATCACCTATAGTGTATGGCCCTCAGAGGAATAAGTTTGGACACCCCTGAACTAAAATATATAAAATAAATACCCCACCAGCAGAGGGCAGCAAAGACACACGAGTGCCAGGTAGGTTTACACATACAAGGAATTTGTTTTGGTGTCAGGTGGTGCGAACAGAGAACATCTATATCTACACAATCCCATTGGACGAGGGAGATGCTGCCTTCAGGGACTACATCAAAGCATCAGAGGGTGATGTCTTAAATAAGTATTCAGTCTTTACTTTAGGAAAGTTTCAACACATTACGTCAAAAGATCTCCTGCAAACAAAATCACGAGTGAAATTAACTCTTATTAATACTTCTTAAACTGAAACCTCGATGTTAGAGCAGCATGTAAAGGCTGATTCAAATACTTTAAATATTGTTAGATAGTTCATTAATTATGTTAATGAGAGAAGACGGTTTCGCTTCCTATGATTTATTTAAGTAGGTAATAGTCTGTCATTTCATGCAGTGATGCAAATGAACTGAAGTACTGTTCTAAGACATGGAGGTTTAGTACTTCAGTATTTTACTCTATACTATATTATGCAGCCCTTAATCTGAACAGTAGTTGTATCTAACAGCCCCAGAAATCACTTTAAATCATTTTCTAACCAACTAAACGTTCCTTCTCGTAACTCTCCCTGAAATCATAAAGACCACAAACGGATAAAAAGAGGGTGATTTTATTTTTGATTTTCACAAGACAGACGAAACGTACTGTTCGTTAAAAATAAACCGTGTTCAGGCCTTCGGTTCGAGTGAGAAATCTGTCTCATTCATTTCATACAGAAAACATCCATCTCACTGTGTGTGTGTGTGTGTGTGTGTATGTGTATGTGTATGTGTGTGTGTGTGTGTGTGTGTGTGTGTGTGTTTCGTACTGCATGATAACATCATCAGTTTGATCATTATCATATCATCTCTTAAACATAATACAGTCTTATCGACACAAGCTTCCTTTTAGACTTTCTTTATGACACAGGCACAGAAATAATTGACTTTTAACACGTGTGTTAAGCACAGCTTCTGCACCAAACTGGGAGAACACTACTAAATGCATTTGGATCATAGTATTCCCCATTAATAAAAGTCCTTCAGAGATTTGGATTGGACATGCTGGGTGTTTAGCAGAAAGGGTTTAATGACAGAGGGAAGCGATTAAGAAGGATAAGAGGATAACTGGAATATGTCTGCAGGTGGGGGGGAGGAGGAGGAGGAGGAGGAGGAGGAGGAGGAGGAGGAGGAGGAGTCGTCGAGGTCCAGCAGCTGGTTGGTTCTCTTGTTTGCGATCCTTACGCCATGCTGAGGGAAACAGAGCAGAGGAGGAGTTCAAAACCACACTGACACGTTGAATGGTTTCTACAGGAAGTGAGGAAAGTAGGGCTGCTCGATTACGGCAAAAATCATGATCTCGATTATTTGGGTCAATAATTGTAATTGCGATTATTAAATGCGATTATTCATTGACTTTGAAAACATCCATTTATTGTACTTTAAAACAAATAATAATTTGAACTTTTTAACTGTTGAATTATACGTTCGGGGTAATCAACTGAAAAACCAATACAAAATAAAATAAATTATACATTCATGTCCACATTTAAATAAATAATATCAAAATAATAAATACCAATAAACAAGATCAACAAATATGTCACAACCTGAAAACTCCTTAACATATAGCCAACACTTTGGTAAAACATATTCAACTGGGTCAATAATCGATATCACGATTATTAAAAACGATTATCCATTTACTTTGAAAACATCAATTTATTGGAGAAAAAACATTTGAACAGTATGTTTCTAACAGTTGATGACCCCGAACTTTAAGCATAATTCAACTGAAAGTGATAATAAAAAAATAATCGTTTTATTTTGATTACGTTGTTTTCGTAATCGTTCCAAGCTATAATCGTAATCGCGATTGAAATATAATTAATTGAGCAGCCCTGGAGGAAATAACCGCTAAAAAGCTCTTCAAACAGAACTCGGGGGGGGTTACAGCTCTCTAAGGTTAGACGGACTTCATTCAATGTGGGATTTTTTCATTAATTCTGGATTGGATGAATTAACAAAGGAATCCAATGGAGGCGTTTCAATCCGTTTACATAACATCTCCTCTGTTATTGTAATATTTCTTAAAAGCTATTACATGAACAGGTGGTAGCCTGTGTGTGTGTGTGTGTGTGTGTGTGTGTGTGTGTGTGTGTGTGTGTGTGTGTCTGTGTGTGTGTGTGTGTGTGTGTGTGTGTGTGTGTGTGTGTGTGTGTGTGTGTGTGTGACCTTTTTTCATTCTGAGCGCAGAACAGCATCACATGTTATTATTAAACAGTGTGTGTGGGCGTGTCAGCGAGGATGATTGTGAGTGTGATTGTGAGTGTGAGTGTGTGAGATAGAGATGTCCCGATCCGATCACGTGATCGGAGCCGATCACGTGATTTTCAAAAGATCGGGAGAAAGAAATCGATCGGGATTTTTTTATTTTTTTATTTTTTTTAAATTTTGTATTCAATGTTACAAAACAAAAATGACCATGTTCAAGTCTTAAAGTCATCCTGAGGCCTTAGTTTTGGTTTCAAATGACAGAACATCATGTATGTGTTGCTTCTTTGGGGCTTGTAGACCTGGTTGCTTATTTCTCTCAAATCTGGCAACAGAGTGGGCGCAGTGTCTAATTGTAGCAGTAAGCTAACGAGTACTGAAAGCTTTATTTAGTTTTGATCCAATGCTGCACAACTGAACTGATCCAATGCTGCTGTGAAAGAAAGAAGCTATATCCATGTAGGATAGAATATCACATTTAAATAAAAAAATAACCTTAAGGGACAACTTGAATGATTTTTCTCTTAATGCATTGCATAAAGATCGGATCGGGAAAACTCGGTATCGGCAAATTGTCAAAATCAAATGATCGGAATCGGATCGGGAGCAAAAAGAGGTGATCGGGACATCCCTAGTGTGTGATGTTCCGGTGCAAACGAGTTTCTTTGTGGGTGTCACTGTGTTCTGCTGTATTGCATGACCTTGTACCTGCTGGGTGAGTAATAAAGGTGAGTAAAGAGTTCCTACCTGTCGATGAGCGAGTCCCTCATGGTGGTGGCGATGGCGGAGGGCTGCGCTGCGTCGCTGAGCCTGAAGACGCTCTCAATGACGGACAGCTCGGTGCTCGTGGTGTCCAGGCCGCAGAACGCACACCAGTCGTTCACCACCATCCCCCCGGCGATCACCTCGCTGCCTCGGTTCACCGTGCCCGCCTGCACAGGAAGCCACAAGTTAGCTGGAGACACTGCAGTGTGAATGATGAACGATGAAAAGACTGCAAATCCCCAAGGACACATACGGGCCGGAAGTCGCAGAGGAAACCAAACCAACTGAGACCCGTCTGTCCGCCACACACACACTGTACCACACACCTACACACTGTACCACACACACACTGTACCACACACCTACACACTGTACCACACACACACACAGTACAACACACCTACACACTGTACCACACACACTGTACCACACACACACTGTACCACACACACACACTGTACCACACACACTGTACCACACACACACTGTACCACACACACACTGTACCACACACACACACACACACACACTGTACCACACACACACTGTACCACACACACACACTGTACCACACACACAGTACCACACACACACACACACAGTACCACACACCCACACACTGTACCACACACACACACACACACAGTACCACACACACTGTACCACACACACACACACAGTACAACACACACACTGTACAACACACACTGTACCACACACACACACTGTACAACACACACACACACACTGTACAACACACACACACACTGTACCACACACACTGTACCACACACACACTGTACCACACACACACACACACACACACACACTGTACCCCACACACACTGTACCACACACACTGTACCACACACACACACACTGTACCACACACCCACACACTGTACCACACACACACTGTACCACACACCCACACACTGTACCACACACACTGTACCACACACACACACACACACACACAGTACAACACACACACTGTACCACACACACACTGTACCACACACACACACTGTACCACACACACACTGTACCACACACACTGTACCACACACACACACACACACTGTACCACACACACACTGTACCACACACACACACACTGTACCACACACACTGTACCACACACACACTGTACCACACACACACTGTACCACACACACTGTACCACACACACACTGTACCACACACACACACACACACTGTACCACACACACACTGTACCACACACACACACACTGTACCACACACACAGTACCACACACCTACACACTGTACCACACACACTGTACCACACACCCACACACTGTACCACACACACTGTACCACACACACACACACACACACACAGTACCACACACACTGTACCACACACACACACAGTACAACACACACACTGTACCACACACACACACTGTACCACACACACACACTGTACAACACACACACACACTGTACCACACACACTGTACCACACACACACTGTACCCCACACACACTGTACCACACACACTGTACCACACACACACACTGTACCACACACCCACACACTGTACCACACACACACTGTACCACACACACACACACACACAGTACAACACACACACTGTACCACACACACACACTGTACCACACACACAGTACAACACACACACTGTACCACACACACACACTGTACCACACACACTGTACCACACACACACTGTACCACACACACACACACTGTACCACACACACACTGTACCACACACACTGTACCACACACACACTGTACCACACACACACAGTACCACACACCTACACACTGTACCACACACACTGTACCACACACACACACACACTGTACCACACACACACACACACACTGTACCACACACACACTGTACCACACACACTGTACCACACACACACACAGTACCACACACCTACACACTGTACCACACACACTGTACCACACACACACACAGTACCACACACCTACACACTGTACCACACACACACTGTACCACACACACACACACACACACACACACACACACAGTACAACACACACAGTTTAGTCAGTACTTCTACCAGAGTATTTTTACACTCTAGTATCTGTACTTCTACTTGAGTGCAGGGTGTGTGTACTCCCTCCCTCTCTCTCTGCTCACAGGCATTTGTGTGTTTTCTTCCTGTATGTTCCTGTTCATGTCATAAGCTGCTCATAACCAATTGCCCCTTGTGGGATTGATTGATTGATTGATTGATTGATTGAGTCCACTCACCACCAGAGGGACCTGCAGCAGGGAGGAGAGCTCGTCCTGGTCCTCGATGGATGTCTTGGGGTGGACCAGGCCTCCCTGATTACTGAAGGCACAGTAAGACCCAACCAGAACCTGCTCAGCCACCGTCTGACGGAAGACCTCCACCTTCAGGGTGTCTGCCAGGATCTCCTCCGTCTCCTGCACACAGCACCACCATGAGAACACAGTATTTGGAACTGTGGTAACCAGAAGGAAAACCACTTCCATGTTTTCTGGGACTGCCCGGTTATCAAAGAGTACAGGAAGGAGAAACACAATGTGTGGACTCGCTCTGTTCAGCCCTAAAGGAGGACAGAACTCTGCTGGAAAGAAATGTCTCCTCTCTAGTTGGTCCGTCTCTCTTTCTCATCTGAGTTTTGTGTCATGTGGATATTGCTGAAAAAAACTATGAACAGATTGATGTCATTCATGTAAAGATGCAGTGTACGTCCACAACGGGAGAGTTCATCACACAGGAACATTTCCACTTTAGAAACACCTAAAAAACAATCCATCTATTAAAGCTCTCCTATTATACTATCTTTAGGCATATATTACAGGTCTCAGATATATATATAAAAACATGTCTCTGAAGTGTTTGAAACAGATCACCCATTCCAGCCTCATAGGGGCTTGGACTGGGAGCCGTAGGGTCGCCGGTTCAAGTCCCCGAACAGACCTAAACATGGAGTGTGGACTGCTCCTTGGAGAGGACCCAGTTCACCTCCTGCCCTGCCGTGGTGCCCTTGAGTGGCCCATGGTGGTGGTGGGGTTATGGTATGGGCAGGCGTATGGTATGGACGACGAACACAGGCCACTCGATTCACAACATTACCCTAACCCTAACCCTCACACCAGATACTGACTGGTTTTTGGACCCCCCCAGACCCCCCCAATAAAGCAAAACTGCACGTTTCAGAGTGGCCTTTTATTGTGGCCAGCCTAAGGCACACCTGTGCAATAATCATGCTGTCTAATCAGCATCTTGATATGCCACACCTGTGAGGTGGGATGGATTATCTCGGCAAAGGAGAAGTGCTCACTATCACACATTTTTTCAGATTTGTGAACAATATTTGAGAGAAATGGTTATTTTGTGTTTATAGAAAATGTTTTAGATCTTTGAGTTCATCTCATGAAAAATGGGAGCAAAAACAAAAGTGTTGCGTTTATATTTTTGTTCAGTGTATGTACATATATATATATATATATATATATATATATATACACACAGTTTTGTACGTTCTTTCCCACCATGACTATGTTTGTGATTAAGTATTAGCGCTGCTCGATTATGGCAAAAATCATAATCTCGATTATTTGGGTCAATAATTGATATCAAGATTATTAAAAAACGATTATCCATTTACTTTGAACACATCAATTTATTGGAGAACAAATGTTTTAACAGTATGTTTTTAACAGTTGATTACTCTGAACTTTAAGCAGAATTCAATTGAAAAAAATAATAATTCAAATTTATAACAAAAATTTTTTAATAGTAATAATAAAAAATCATCGTTTTATTTCGATTACGTTGTTTGCGTAATCGTTGAAAGCCATAATCGTACTTGCGATTAAAATACGATTAATTGAGCAGCCCTATTGAGCATGGTATTTTTAATCACAAACTGGAACTATTTGTGTCACGATGGAGAAAGTGGACTGATTTCGTAAAACCTCAGAGGCCACACTTTATTTTACTGTGAAGTCCGGATCGCTCCCTAATGTTCGTACTTTTTTATTTTAGGCATTTTGGACGGACAAATTTAAGATGTACAATTACCATGTCTTGAAAAAACACTGCTGCCAAATATATGACAAAACAGAGTATGGTATTTCGGTCAGGCTACGCCTTTTCTCCCTCCCTCGTTTTGCGATACCTTGCAGCCTTCAGGAACACAATCCCACACTGAGAAATATGCAACGTTGACTTTATTCAATCTATTATGTCAACAAATCTCACATAACTATCAGGTCAGTTGAAAGCAATAATATGAAATTGAAAGTAGGCGTACATGTCCCCGTGTATGTGAAACGTGTCTCTGGAACATTTAGCTGCATCAAGACTTCGCTCGGCAGCAAACCGATGAGATGTGTTCATATGTAACCGATGAAGAACACGGCGGTGTAATGTTGAGTCTCACCCGGTCGAGGTCAGGATGGACCAGAGCCACGTAGTCGTTGCAGGCGATGACGTTCCCCAGCGCCGACAGCCTCTCCTCGACCCGCTGCACGCGCACGGCGTCCGGCAGACTGTTCCTGATGTGCTGCAGCTCCTGGTCCGTCGCGCTGCTGGGCACAATCAGGCCGTGACGGTTCCCTGAACGCACCACGGACACAAAACCATCAGCACAGTTCCCTCTCTTGGATATCAGCATGTGAAGGACACTGTTCAGGAACTAGTTGATGCTCTGTATGTGATGACTACTTAAATGTTTGTGAATAAGTCAGAATTTGGTGAATAAAGTCAGAATATTTAGAAACAGTCAGAATTGTCAGAAACGCTGCCGGTGATGATGGCTGCCATGTTTTTGGCTCCTCTCCAACTCTGCCTTTTGTTTGTATTATTTCAGAGTTTGTTTACTTGTCACTGTGTTACCTGTTGGGGGAGGAGCCTGTGACCTCAGACCTCCATGGACACATCTACTCTTTACAACGCCACTGCTCTTCTGATTTGCAGCACTTCAGAGTTCTACTGCATCTTAAAATAACTTTGGCTAATGTTTTTTGTTTAATGTCTTCAACATGTGAAGGCCTTCTGCTCACATTCTTGGTAAAAAGCATCATGTCAAAAATGGTCAATATTTTATAAAAACACATCAAAATGTTCATTTAATCAACCTCATAAATATAAATGTTAAATTCACAGGACCTTAAATGTTTTGTAGCGATCGGTTTCCCGTGTGTGTGTGTGTGTGTGTGTGTGTGACTCACCCACACACATCCTCCCGATGATGCGACAGCCTGCGATGGAGGCGTGAAACACCGGGATGGTTTCTGACAACTCCCCCTCGAACACACTGCGTCACACAGACAACAACGGGCACTGGTTTCAGATCAGATCTTAAGTTTTTAAGCAATAAATAAACACGAACAATAATCACCATTTGACTGATATTGAAGTACTTCTACTTATCGGAATGATTATGTTAGAAACAATTACCATTGAAAACACTTGAAGATGTTTGAATTCGCCAAGATTTTCAGTAGTATTATAACCTTTGAGGTGGAAAGGTACTCCGACTTTGTACTGAAGTAGAAGTTCTCTGTGAGCTGCCACCAGACTAATATCTCAGGTGTGTTACCTGTAGAAGTTCTCTGTGAGCTGCCACCAGACTAATATCTCAGGTGTGTTACCTGTAGAAGTTCTCTATGAGCTGCCACCAGACTAATATCTCAGGTGTGTTACCTGTAGAAGTTCTCTGTGAGCTGCCACCAGACTAATATCTCAGGTGTGTTACCTGTAGAAGTTCTCTATGAGCTGCCACCAGACTAATATCTCAGGTGTGTTACCTGTAGAAGTTCTCTGTGAGCTGCCACCAGACTAATATCTCAGGTGTGTTACCTGTAGAAGTTCTCTGTGAGCTGCCACCAGACTAATATCTCAGGTGTGTTACCTGTAGAAGTTCTCTATGAGCTGCCACCAGGGTAATATCTCAGGTGTGTTACCTGTAGAAGTTCTCTATGAGCTGCCACCAGACTAATATCTCAGGTGTGTTACCTGTAGAAGTTCTCTGTGAGCTGCCACCAGACTAATATCTCAGGTGTGTTACCTGTAGAAGTTCTCTGTGAGCTGCCACCAGGCTAATATCTCAGGTGTGTTACCTGTAGAAGTTCTCTGTGAGCTGCCACCAGACTAATATCTCAGGTGTGTTACCTGTAGAAGTTCTCTGTGAGCTGCCACCAGACTAATATCTCAGGTGTGTTACCTGTAGAAGTTCTCTATGAGCTGCCACCAGACTAATATCTCAGGTGTGTTACCTGTAGAAGTTCTCTGTGAGCTGCCACCAGACTAATATCTCAGGTGTGTTACCTGTAGAAGTTCTCTGTGAGCTGCCACCAGGCTAATATCTCAGGTGTGTTACCTGTAGAAGTTCTCTATGAGCTGCCACCAGGCTAATATCTCAGGTGTGTTACCTGTAGAAGTTCTCTGTGAGCTGCCACCAGACTAATATCTCAGGTGTGTTACCTGTAGAAGTTCTCTGTGAGCTGCCACCAGACTAATATCTCAGGTGTGTTACCTGTAGAAGTTCTCTATGAGCTGCCACCAGACTAATATCTCAGGTGTGTTACCTGTAGAAGTTCTCTGTGAGCTGCCACCAGACTAATATCTCAGGTGTGTTACCTGTAGAAGTTCTCTGTGAGCTGCCACCAGACTAATATCTCAGGTGTGTTACCTGTAGAAGTTCTCTATGAGCTGCCACCAGGGTAATATCTCAGGTGTGTTACCTGTAGAAGTTCTCTATGAGCTGCCACCAGACTAATATCTCAGGTGTGTTACCTGTAGAAGTTCTCTGTGAGCTGCCACCAGACTAATATCTCAGGTGTGTTACCTGTAGAAGTTCTCTGTGAGCTGCCACCAGGCTAATATCTCAGGTGTGTTACCTGTAGAAGTTCTCTGTGAGCTGCCACCAGACTAATATCTCAGGTGTGTTACCTGTAGAAGTTCTCTGTGAGCTGCCACCAGACTAATATCTCAGGTGTGTTACCTGTAGAAGTTCTCTATGAGCTGCCACCAGACTAATATCTCAGGTGTGTTACCTGTAGAAGTTCTCTGTGAGCTGCCACCAGACTAATATCTCAGGTGTGTTACCTGTAGAAGTTCTCTGTGAGCTGCCACCAGGCTAATATCTCAGGTGTGTTACCTGTAGAAGTTCTCTATGAGCTGCCACCAGGCTAATATCTCAGGTGTGTTACCTGTAGAAGTTCTCTGTGAGCTGCCACCAGACTAATATCTCAGGTGTGTTACCTGTAGAAGTTCTCTGTGAGCTGCCACCAGACTAATATCTCAGGTGTGTTACCTGTAGAAGTTCTCTGTGAGCTGCCACCAGACTAATATCTCAGGTGTGTTACCTGTAGAAGTTCTCTGTGAGCTGCCACCAGACTAATATCTCAGGTGTGTTACCTGTAGAAGTTCTCTGTGAGCTGCCACCAGGCTAATATCTCAGGTGTGTTACCTGTAGAAGTTCTCTGTGAGCTGCCACCAGACTAATATCTCAGGTGTGTTACCTGTAGAAGTTCTCTGTGAGCTGCCACCAGACTAATATCTCAGGTGTGTTACCTGTAGAAGTTCTCTGTGAGCTGCCACCAGACTAATATCTCAGGTGTGTTACCTGTAGAAGTTCTCTGTGAGCTGCCACCAGACTAATATCTCAGATGTGTTACCTGTAGAAGTTCTCCGAGCCACCGACGGCCACCAGACAGTACGTGTTGGTGAGTTTAGCGAAGCAGCCGATCTCGTTGTTCTTCTCAAAAGACGCCCTCACAGCCATGATGACGGAGAGAGGGGAGGTTCAGTATGTATCCTGAAAGACAGATGTTAAAATCACATGGCTTTAAACACAGTGTTGGAAGAAGTCACTTTGTTTTGTTTTTTTAAAAAGGGGTGGGGACAGATAGAAACAACTGTATTGGACGCTACCTTTTTTTTGTACACACTAGTTTCCCTGCTATTTGTCAGCAACACCTGGACACAGGAATATGTGTGGCATGGGGAAAATGAATGAGGATGATCTCTGTCTAGTTTTAGGAGAAACACAAAGCTGCAAACGGACAATGTGTGAGAAAGATGACATGTCTGTAAACGGACCCCATGTGGTGCTATTTTAAATGTAAATAATGCATTCTGGGACTCTGAGAAAAAGAACAAAGAAAACATTTACTTCAGCCAAACAACACTGTAACATGTTTTTGGGTCATTTTAGAGTCAGTAGAGTAAGAGGAATTGTTTGTAGTTTACTTTAAAGTGCAGTGTCTCAGCAACAATGCTCGTTTTTACATTTTCTATTAAAAGTTACCGGATATGTCCAAATTGCACATCTTGGGTCCCCAGAATTACAGCCACCAAGTGTGAACAAACGGTTCCCAAGATGCACAAAATAACCCAGTGTTCTCGTTATTAGTAGGGCAGGTACAATAAGATGTTCTTCTCCCTGCTCCTTTACTCCATGGTCACAAACAGTGTACATCGTTTGTTTTAAAATAACTGCCATGTGTGGAATAAACAAATAAACAAGATTATATTTCTTTATGCACGCTATTTTCCAGAACATTTATAACAAGTTAGACTTTAAAAAGTTATTTGGACATGTTCCCAGCGTAAATGACTCCTATGCTTTTTACTCTGTTGCTGCCATAACACCTGAATGTCCATCTTATTGGACATTTTGTCCCAGAGCTAGCCGGCAAAAGCTAGCCACGTTTAAGTAGTTTTCGCTTTTTAACAGTCAGGGAGGAACACGTGTGAGACTAGCTCTTTGTACTGTCAATAAAGAGCTTCAAACTACTTCACAAAAGGTGTTTGTTTTTCAATAAAGACTGAAATGAAAAGAAACGAGTAGTGACAGTTTAGCACAAAGCTAGCCGGCTAAAGCTAGCCACGTTTAAGTAGTTTGTTTGTTAACAGTCAGAGAGAAACACGTGTGAGATTAGCTCCGGTTGTTGTTAAGAAACAGCTTTAAATCACTCCTCGGTGGAGTTAGTTTTACTATAGCCGCTTACATTAAGAGATAATAGTTTGTTACCTGAGTTCGGTTCTCTGAACATGCGTGGTGATTCCCTTCAGAAAACACACGTGTTGTAATTCCGCTTCCGGGTCAACGTGATGACGGAGAACGTACCATGCGTTGTATAAACAAAACATGCAACTTCGGGATAAAGACAGACACACACACACACACACACAGACACACAGACAGACACACAGACAGACAGACAGACAGACACACAGACAGACACACACACACACACACACAGACAGACAGACAGACAGACAGACAGACAGACAGACAGACACACACACACACACACACACACACACACACACACACACACACACACACACAGACAGACACACAGACAGACACACAGAGAGACACACACATATAGACATAGAGACATATACTTTATTTAAATTGTGAAACTATTTTGTCACAGCAGCATTTTGACCGTCAATCTACGAGAATTACAAAGTCATTTTACAGACATGTTGTAAAAGGTTTTCCACCAGAAATGATATCTAGGACCTTCAAGGATCACAACCTGGGTGGACAACCCAGTCAACTAGCTACTGGAAAGCTACAGTGAGGGTCCAAACAATGCAACCCCTATATGAAAACAAGTCAAACATTCTGTCTGGATCAGATGCCATCATTCTCTTTCTGATTGAATATCTCTGAAAGTTCATAGTAAAGACAAACTGAGCCATATTGAAAGAGCAGAACATAAGCTTTCAGGTGATGCCTTGGTTAAGCCTGTTCTCAATAAGGCCACTAGATGGCGCTGGGCCCATGTCTCTCCCTGTATTGCAATATACAGTTATGTTATTGTATAACATGTTGACTGCAACTTCTTCGTTTATTAAATATGGTCATCCAATTAAAAATGTTTCTATCTTTTATTAGAAATTTTACTTATTTAACTTATAAAACATATTTATATAATCACTTTGATTCATTTTTACGACTGACAAAACCCAATTTCCCCCAGGATAAATAAAGTATTTTCACTCTGTATCAGTATTTCACCACTATGAAAACTACTTGTGTATTTAACATTAATATTGAAATGTACATATTTAGTTTATCTTTCTTAATACTCTCTTTTGTCTGTGTGCACCGTTTACAGCTTTATGTGTATATAATATATAATGTGATATATATATATATATAACTCATGTCTGTGTTTATAGCTTCAGATCTGTCTCCACCACATTTTCCTGCTGCTTTCTTTTCAGCCCAGATGCAAACAACGTGTGTGTGTGTGTGTGTGTGTGTGTGTGTGTGTGTGTGTGTGTGTGTGTGTGTCTGTGTGTGTGTGTGTGTGTGTGTGTGTGTGTGTGTGTGTGTGTGTGTGTCTGTGTGTGTGTGTGTGTGTGTCCGTGCCCGTGCATGAGCCATTCAGAAAGACTTAAAGAAGTTAACCTGCATAGCAACTGCGGGCGGCGGGCTGTGAGCCAATCACGTCGACCGCGCAGTGTGACGTCTTGTTTGTTGACACTTCCATTAGCTCGCCACCTGTGTGACGTCATTGCAGCAGGTTGGGGGGGAGACAAAATGGTCTGAGCATATGGGAGGTCTCACTCCTCGCTGTTTTTCCCACACTCAACATCTGGCCTCACAACACTTTACATTCTGCGTTTATCTTAATCCACTTTACATGTATTACATTTTCTTTATTCTTGCAAATCACTTGCACCATTATGTCTTTTTCTAGGTTAAGTATTTTTGTGTGTTGCACAGTTATAGGAGCCTGGGACTTCTTTTTTGACAAAGTAAAGGTTAAACTGATTTATATTACCCAGTGCAGTATCAAATGTCTTGACACCTGTACCTGAACCATGACAGCGCAATATAGATATGTGGTGCAGGGATGACATATAGACCGACCCAGAAGGCCCTCCATCAAAATCCAATGGGATTTCTCCATTGGCTAATGTGGGGCTATAAGGAACTACTGCACGGTCACATGACTTCACGTCAACATAAACACCTATCATTTCAACCGCTAAGTTAAAGGTGACTAATGTTGGGCAATAAAGGAACCTTGCCTTGAATAACAGAGCAAATACCCATTCAGAAACCATTGACCTGCACATGAAGGAATCCAGAAGTGGTCAAATGCAGACTCATGGTTGTAGGACTCATTCCTGCACGGAGCTGGTATAAAAGTATACATCCTTTACTCAAGTAGAAGTACCGATACTCGTGTTTAAAATACTCTGGTGAAAGTAGAAGTACTGACTAAACTTATTTACTCAAGTGAAAGTAAAGAGGCTTTGAAATGTACTTCAGTAAAAAGTACCCATAACTAGCAGCTGTTTTAAAGAGTACCTGACCTCCCTTTATATTAATAGAACAATAATGTCATTGTTAGCTAATGAATGTTTCCATGGTGACCAACGGCAACATGACAACGTTTCCATTGGTCCCTCTTCTTTAGAGAAGACCAGGAAATGATGGATACACGGATCGTGTTCAAATCAATAGGCACGCAATGACTCTAAAGAATAATGATCACGCCACCAAACACACATTCAGACTAAAGGAACCAGCCTGTTTGGAAAATGAGAGAAGTAGAAAGTACAGGTATTTGAGTTCAACATGTAAGAAGTAGAAAGTACAGGTATTTGAGTTCAACATGTAAGAAGTAGAAAGTACAGGTATTTGAGTTCAACATGTAAGAAGTAGAAAGTTCAGGTATTTGGGTTCAACATGTAAGAAGTAGAAAGTACAAGTATTTGAGTTCAACATGTAAGAAGTAGAAAGTTCAGGTATTTGGGTTCAACATGTAAGAAGTAGAAAGTACAGGTATTTGAGTTCAAAATGTAAGAAGTAGAAAGTACAGGTATTTGAGTTCAACATGTAAGAAGTAGAAAGTACAGGTATTTGGGTTCAACATGTAAGAAGTAGAAAGTAAAAAGTGGTCAGAAAAATAAGTAGTGGAGTAAAGTACTGATACCAGAAACATGAACTTAATTACAGTAACAAAGTATTTGTACTCCAATACTTCCCACCTCTGCTCCTGCACCGCTCCACTTTGTCTGTTTTGCTCTAAAGCTCAGAGTGATGCCTCTCCTCGATGTGGAGGATCTTTGGATTCTCCTCCTCACGTCGCTCCGGTTTCTGCCTGGGAACACGGATCGGTACCGGAGAGACTGACGGGTCTCCGCGGATCTGAGGTGTCGATTAGGTGGGATGAAATCAATTTGTCTTCTCACACCTCTCTCTGGTTTTTATAAATCTCTCTGGAGGAGGAGCTTGAGCGCTTCCTGTCGCAGCAACACATTAAAGCAGCCAACACGTTAAAAATAAACGACAAATAGGTACTAAATACAGCTAACAGAAGATTTGTATTTTATTAGTAAAGCAATAATACGTTTATCCCTTAGGGGGAATGGGGATCGTCACAGTTGCTCTAATCTAGAATAGCCTTAGGTAAGATGAAATAGAAATTATATAGACATAAATACTTAAAGTCATAATATGCACATTGTTCCAGGTTTGTGACACTAAAATATAAGAAGTATTATATGAACATAAGAATATGTAAGTAATAAGAAGTAATGTAGGAAATGCACTTCAATAGAAACCAGTAAATATGTAACAGTGTGTAAATATGTAGAGTCCTTATTCTGCTTTCTCTCTCTCTCTCTCTCTCTCTCTCTCCCTCTCTCTCTCTCTCTCTCTCTCTCTCTCTCTCTCTCTCTCTCTCTTCTACACATGAAACAATGCTTTGACTTGTCAATAAATCACAGTATCATGCTTCACACAGACTTGTCGACGATGCCAATCAGAATTATTATCCAGATCCTTTGAGAGATACATACACATTAAAGTAAGTTGTGCATCACTCCAAATGTTTGGAAAATAACAATCTAAATTCTTCTTAATGAACCCAGTTTCTCTCCACCTATACAGTCACATGTAGGCTAAGTAAAACACTGTGCATCTGAAGGGGAGCGTTGTGAGGCAAAACAGAAATCCACATCTCAGAGATAGAGAGGGATCTATATTTAGCCCGTCTGCAGACAGCTGAGGGGAGGTGAGGCCACAGGACGATCACTGACGGAGACGCTGCTGGATTCATGAATGAAGCATGAGTAGCTCAGAATAACCTGTTACACTGCTTTACCATGCAAACTACAAAACAGCATAAAAGCAACCTTCAGACTTACAGTAAAGCAGTCCTGTAAATGCAACAATACCACCATTTTACTTTAAATACATTATTTAAGATATTACCATATGCACCAATGTATGTGCAAAAAAAAGGTTACTAAACATTTCAAAATAAAAATGTGCAATACAAATAATAACATTTGTATGAATAGAATAAGATATTGACATAAATATAAAAGTTAAATTAAATTGTGCAAACACATATAAAACAGAATAAGTGGAATAAAATATTAACATGAAGATAAAAAGTGAAATAAAAATATGCAAGAAATAGATCAAATGCACTCAATAAAACGCGTATAAGAGGAATATCAGTTGTGCTCCATGTCTCTAATCATTCTCAGTTTTTCTTTACTGGCTGACTGCGTCGCTCAGTTGTGGTTACATTTTAATGCCGTCCAGCAGACGCTCCCCCTCACGAGTTATATTTAGGTCGAGTAAAGGTCGGATCCATGATCAACTTTTATGTGAAAATGATCCCAAGTTATTGCTCCGCTGTTGTGTCAGAAGCCCAGAGCCGTAACACACCTGTGAGGCAATTAACCTCTCTTTTTTAAAAGCTGCACACCTTATTTCACTGCCAACCTTTACTCTATTTCTCTATTGACACACTGGTTTCAATCTGCATTTGTCAATGCTGAATAAAATCAGCTAGGAGTGTGAAAAGATTCAGCGGCATTTTGTTCCTGTTTGCAGCCCAGCATGTTGCTCATGTATCTTGTACAAAATAAGGGTTTAGATGATGAATTAATTTGTAATGTATAAACACATGACTCAACGCCACCACCGCTAAGCTAAAGGCGGCTAATGTTGGGCTATAAAGGAACTACAGCACGGTCACATGACTCAACGCCACCACCGCTAAGCTAAAGGCGGCTAATGTTGGGCTATGAAGGAACTACAGCACGGTCACATGACTTCACGTCACCACCGCTAAGCTAAAGGAGGCTAATGTTGGGCTATAAAGGAACTACAGCACGGTCACATGACTTCACGTCACCACCGCTAAGCTAAAGGAAGCTAATGTTGGGCTATAAAGGAACTACAGCACGGTCACATGACTTCACGTCACCACCGCTAAGCTAAAGGAAGCTAATGTTGGGCTATAAAGGAACTGCAGCACGGTCACATGACTTCACGTCACCACCGCTAAGCTAAAGGAAGCTAATGTTGGGCTATAAAGGAACAACAGCACGGTCACATGACTTCACGTCACCACCGCTAAGCTAAAGGAGGCTAATGTTGAGCTATAAAGGAACTGCAGCACGGTCACATGACTTCACGTCACCACCGCTAAGCTAAAGGAGGCTAATGTTGGGCTATAAAGGAACTACAGTACGGTCACATGACTTCACGTCACCACCGCTAAGCTAAAGGAGGCTAATGTTGAGCTATAAAGGAACTACAGCACGGTCACATGACTTCACGTCACCACCGGTAAGCTAAAGGAGGCTAATGTTGGGCTATAAAGGAACTACAGCACGGTCACATGACTTCACGTCACCACCGGTAAGCTAAAGGAGGCTAACTAGGAGGCGAAGGAGGCGAACTACAGCACGGTCACATTTAGGGATTTTAGTTCCTGTACTGTACCTTTCATAATGACTGTATAAATTCAGTGTACCAATTAGAAAATGCAACAGGGAGAACTTCAGAACAAAGCTACAGCTAACTGTATTATTAAAATAACTTCCTGTCTAAACTATAAAAAAGCTATATCTGTGTATTTTGGCTCAGGTGTGAGGGTGACGATGGGAGGTGAGCAGAGCCATGAGGAGAAGGCTGAGGAGGCTGACAAACAGAAACCATCTGCCCACACCCAGAGCTCAGGATCTGCTGCTGGAGGTACCGGAGGCGCTTCCACGTTGCCTTGTTTTCTGTTCCAACTTCTGTTTTAGTGCTATTCCTTTGCGTCACTCTTGACCAACCTACTTGCCAAGTAGACCGTTTTAAGCGTTTAAATAAACTGTCATTAGGTATTAACACTCTTTTAGAATAGAACGTAAGCATTTACATTCCTAATATGTGATTACTTTATCTACAAAACTCATATTTAGGAATTGACGCTGATGTTTGAACTGTGAGGAGCAGCTGGCTGTGTGAGACAAAACACATGGCAACCAAGATCTTATTAAAATATATAATGTATCGTTAATATTAACTCTAACTGCCGGGAGGGTAGACACAGGTCCATACGGCAAGTTTAACCATAGGGTGTTAAATAATAAGTGTAATTTAAAGTCACTGTTACAAGCTGGCTCTGCTTGTAACAAAAGGACAACAGTTCCACACAGGAGTTGCCCAAAACAATAATTTATTTATCCCAACGCAGTAGTTACAACCAACACTAAAACACACAGAGGTGACCTGGTGCACCGAGCAGGGCAGCCGAGAGAGAGCGAGAGCCTGTTCTGTAGCCCTCTTACTGGAACCAGGTGCCACAGGTGGGTCTCATCACTGCTGGTTACAAGGAAACACACAGGTTGCACCACATGTTGGACAACCACAGGGTTGTCACAGTCACCAATTTGCTTAATGTTTGCTTCTTGTAAGATTGGTAGCTAACGGTATCTAGCTAGCTTGTTAGCTTGGTAGCTAATGCTAGCTAACCAGCACTGACAGGTTAACTGAGTGGTTCTCTGGGGAACTTGTTTTTATAAATGTCAACAAAGTGGACCTTTGTCTACCCTCCTGGCAGTGAGAGTTATTATAAACTGTCCGCATGAGGTTAATACACTCCAATCAGGGTCGGCCCTGACCCATTTGCTGCCCTCTAGAGGCAAGATTTTAGCTGGCGCCCCCCCCCCCCCAAATTGCAGACACTCACTATGACTCGCGCATGCATGCACGTGCACAGCTGTGGCATGACCACCAAAACAGAAAGATATGGATACAAGATGTGTGCAACTGTATTTAGTTTCCTATCCATTTGAACATGATTTAAGTGGTGGGGGGTCCTCACCTCCTCTTGGGGGGTCCGGGGGCATGCTTTTTAATATTGAAGTTAAAAGCATCAACCTGGTGCACTTTGAGAGCAACATTAGGAGATCTATGGATACCTCTCTCAACACCCATATGAAACAGAACTGGAAGCAGATTTTCTTTTTTCTTTATGGATATTTTACAAATCACTCCCCTTTCAAACTGTATTCTTGTTTATTAATAACAACTTTTTTTACTGTCATATTATAAAATACTATATATACTTTTTTTTTGTATAACTATAATGATCATATCATTATAACAACATCAGGAGGATACGTCCCCAGCTGACCCAGAAAGAGACGCAGGTTCTGGTCCAGGCTCTCCTCATCTCACGCCTAGACTACTGCAACTCCCTCCTGGCTGGTCTACCTGCATGTGCCCTCCGACCTCTACAGCTCATCCAGAATGCAGCGGCTCGTCTGGTCTTCAACCTTCCTAAATGTTCCCACACCACGCCGCTCCTCCGCTCCCTTCACTGGCTTCCAGTAACTGCTAGAATCCACTTCAAGACACTGGTACTTGCATACCATGCTGTGAATGGATCTGGCCCTTCCTACATCCAGGACATGGTTAAACCGTACACCCCAGCACGTGCACTCCGCTCTGCATCAGCCAAACAGCTCGCTGCACCCGCACTGCGACGGGGACCCAAGTTCCCATCAGCAGAAACACGTGGGTTTGCTATCCTGGCTCCAAAATGGTGGAATGAGCTCCCCATTGAAATCAGGACAGCAGAAAGCTTACACATCTTCTTCAGACTGAGAACTCATCTCTTTGGACTCCACTTCGAGCGATAGAATTACTAACAAAGCACTTATATACTAATAAAGGGCTGGCTGATCTAAAGCCAGTTGAGTAGCTCTTGAAATGTCTGGCTCTATGAAACCTGATGTACTGATATGATTCGGTTTTCTTCAAGGTTGTACTTTGTTGGTCGAACGCACTTATTGTAAGTCTCTCTGGATAAAAGCCTCAGCTAAATGCAATGAAATATCAAGGTGTGCCTTTACCTCACTGAGCTGAGGTTATCAGAGCCTCTCAGTCTTTCAGGAGAGAGCTCTCTAAAGCTCTCCCCCCTCGGCCGCTTACACAGTCAATTCCGATGTTAATAGAAGCTGTATACGTTTTTTGGGAGTTTGATTTATTTTAAATTAACACAAATACAAAATTAAAACCTATAATTGCACACTAAAACCATTATTAAAAAAAACAAAACTATTTCACATTAACCTCTGGTTTTTACTGGGGCTGGGGCAGTTCAACTCAATTTTGGGGGGGGGGGGTGCGCCATAGTTTATGGACGCTGTACGCGATATAGGCGTAGTTCTGTTAGTATAAGATAATAAGATGCACTTTGTTGATCCAAAATCGGGAAATTGTGTTGTTATGAAATACAATTAAAAAAAAAAAAAAAATCTAACTTTTTTTAATTTTCGGCGCCCCCCATTGATTGATGCGCCCTTAGTATTCGCCTATACTGCCTATGCCAAGGGCCGGCCCTAACTCCAATTGTACTTTTATCGAAGTAGGGTAGTATCGTATTTTCATATTCATTCTGTCGATAGTGTCTGTATTATATTGTATATTTCTATACCTGATCTATAGTGTATTCAGTGTGTATGCTGCTGTTGAAACCACCTTAGAGGGTTCACAGTGTTAATACATCAGTTTGTGGACATCCACCGCATGTATATATTTATATTATGCTTTATACTCTGCTTGTTGTGTGTGTCTGGTTGGATGCTAACTGCATTTCGTTGTCTTAGTACCTGTACATTAAGACTCTGATGTATAATTACAGAACTACTTACCACCCCTTTCCCCCAAAGTGACTCAGCTGTTTTGTTTGAGTCATCTTCAACTGTTTAAGATCCTAAAACATGGCAAGAATAAATATCATTGCACACATTATGAAATAAAGATAATGATTCATTAAATGTGTTGTAATCCCACAGACACCCCAGGAGAGCTGCCCCAGTGCCAGATGGGAGACAGGAAGGTGGACAACATGTGTTTCATGATCTCGTGCACCAACTGGTACTAAAGTGGTCCTGGAACAGCTGCTTAGTGAAAGCATTACACATTCATGGAGCCACCGAAAAACAAACTAAGCCATTGCTGAAGTTCACGAAGATGTACAGAGATGTCTTTATCTGTATCTGGTTAAATAACTAATGATCTGTATTCACCAACCCACTCTCTTCAGTCTGCGTATACAAATGACACGACTTTACACAGAAGTCCGATTTTGCCTGAATATGATACGCCACATTTCGTGCCTGCACCACTTATTTTTGTCCGGTCGGGCCTTGGTAGACCTGAAGCTGTGTGGTTCATAAAAACATGTTCTTACTCAATACCAAGCCACGATTATTGTTTTTATTTTAAATCGTATAATGTCTGACTTTTTTTTGCCGTCTGTGAGGAAAATAAACTGGGCTCAGAGCCTCAGGATACTGAAACCTGTATTTTTTTAAATCTTTTTCCTTCTAATTTGTTATTCTGTTCTAAATAACACACTGTTATTTATTCACCAATAACATACAATTATCCTTGTTTTTATTTATTGGTTTGATTCTATAATCTTGGGCTTTTTAGCCATAAATAAAGTCACCGGAAACAGACGTAAGCCTATACGGGACATTTCAAGCATCATTGCGATACACACCACACACCCACTGAGCTGATTACCCAAGATCCTCAGCTTGAAGCTCGGTGATTGGATGTTTTAACCACAATGCACGTTGGGATATGGTGTTAATGCGATATGAAATCCGAAAAACATTTCAGAGTTTAGGATGGCCGAAGACACTACACTACCCATAATCCCCAGCTATCGTTTGGGACTACAGTCCCGTTGACAAACCCCGTGATCAATCTTCAAGCTCTGGGATGGGATGTTGGAGTGGCAGTGCGCCAAGGTTACGCCGAGCGTCAAACAGCTCTTTGAAATGGAACGAAACCACGGCAGACTATTCAAAACTGGACTCCAACGCCCCCCCAGAACTACACATGCTGGCTATTGTGTTTCGCAACATGTTCTCTATGGCACGTCTCTACTGGGAATTGTAGTTTTAAAAGACGTTTTCTTTTTTCCCACAGTTAGAAGTCCGTATTAAACTGTGTACAGCCCTGGAGGTTTAGGCGATGGGTGAAAATCGCTTGTATCCATAATGTGCAGCTTTAATATATACCCACATGACAGCTCATTGTTACTTTGTAATTCTACTACGATTCAGAGGTTAACCTGGTATTTTTACTCCACTACATTTATTTGAGTTACTTTGCAGATTCTGATTAATGATGTGAAATATAAACAACCCTTAAAGCAGACTTTAGTTACACCTGAGTAAAATTCAGGGAAGGTGATTTTCAAGTGCCAACAATCAGGAGAGATATTTGATAGTTGGTGTTTGAGAAGACTAAACATTTATCTGCAGATCTTCATAAAGTATATTCATTACTCGTTATTCTCTACTAATAGTTAATTAAAAACTGTATAATGACTATTTTGCACATCCCTTTCAAGATTTCCTAAGGTTTTCAAAGGTTTATTGACATATCATACACACAACTACAGTGTAGTTATGCAATGAATGAAAAACTTCACACAGGTTCCTCAACAGCGCATTAGAAGATGTAAATGAAGTAACGAAGTTGCCTTAATTAAAAGGAATAACGCAATTAATGTCATAGTTCAATTAGATAAATAAATACTTGATTTCATGTTATCTTATAATCGTTGAATATGGCATGATTTAATACAGTTTGTTTTACATGTTAAACCGATATGCGTATGTGTTTCTTGTGCCTAGGAACTAATGTTTGTTCATGTGCTGGTACTGCGTGTTTTGTTGTTACACTGGACAACTCAACGTGGGTTGACATCTTTGTTTGAAGCTCTGCTGAAGTCTGTGACAAAGTTTAATGCAATTATTAGACGTTAAGTACTTTGTCAGGCTTAATATTTATCTGTAGATACCCCCAAAGCTTTTTTCTTATTTGAAAGAAGACCTTAATCTAAAGTATTCTTTAATGTTTAAATAAAGGTTAATTAGTTTGTCTGTTTTGCTCATCCTCATATTAATATCTTTGTACATCCTGCACTAAACTGTTTTATTGTAGAGATCACTTACAGTATCTTCTTGATTTTTTATATTTTATATTTCTATCATTGACCTTCTACTTTCCCCCTATGAAAGCATGTAATATTTTTTTCATCAAATAACATTATTCAACAAAAATAACATTATTCAACAAAAATTACATTATTCAACAAAAGTAATTCAATAACGTGCTTTAACCACTAGGCGGTGCACACAAGGTACACACAGCATACTAATGATAACTTTGTATTATTAGTGTAGGACACTTATGTATGTATAACTTCTCAAGATGTGTAGTTTTATTCATGTTTTCACATAATTTTCCAGGATATTGCTATACTATTTCTAATGTTTTACTTCTACACATTAATATCTGATTTGTAAAACATCACAGACAGAAAGGTATATCCGTCATTTAATGGTAAGCTATTGAAATTGTGATTCCATAGATGTGTCTCCCATCACCCAAACCCCCTGACTATTCTCTCAACTCAGTATTTACATTCTTATATTCAAAGAAAATCAGTAATATCTTTAAAAACTACAAGTCCCTTTCTATCAGCTGTGCACCGTTATGGTGTAAATATAATCTATCTACCAATTGGATCAAATATAAAAGTCAGCCGAATTACTATTGATACTGCAAGGAGACGTATTGCGTGAAGAGAAATGGAAGATGTTGTTTAATTGCTGATATATTTATGATCCACGTCACATATTCAGTTTTGGCGGCAGTTCTTCAAGTTTGTCCAGAAGTCTTCTCATCAGGGCTCTATAAATAGAGAACTACGGCAGATGTGTAATATGTAATGCAGCCGAACCGTGTATTACAATGCCGTTATGTGATGACTTTCAAAGAGAAAAGCAAGCACACTCGGAATAAAGTATTGTTTATTTATTTTTTAAATGTTTCTGGGATTTCACATCACATAAACACCATTTCCCAACGTGCATTGCGGCTAAACCATCCAAATCCCCGAGCTTCTAGCTGAGGATCTTGGGTAATCAGTTCAGTGGGTTTGTGGTGTGTATCGCCATAGATATGTCGGCTACAGGGATCACACAAACCCATGATTCTTAGAGCTAAAATTATTAAAACTGTCAGATCTTGTTGAATTCCAAATCGCACAAATCATGTTTAAGGCAAAAAACGTTCAATGACCTGGAATATTCAGATATTGTTCAATGAAAGACAAGGGAATTATTATTTACGTGGTTCATTTATATTCACTAATGTTAGGGTGCGCACTACAAAGAGGAGTGTTTGTGTTTCTGTGTGTGGGGTGAAGATCTGGAACAATGTGAGTGAGGAGCTAAAGGGATGTCCAAACATCAAACTATTCAAAAAGAGGTATAAAGGTACAGGGAGGACACTGCTAAACCATAACTGTTTATATTCTTCTTTTGTATTCTATTTATGAATGTTTGTATGAATTTGTGTACATATGTATATATTGTAGTGCCGAGGATATGGAGTCAGAGGCGGTGCAAGGAAGGTGCAGAAATAGTAATTTATTAACAAGCTGCAAGGGACATGTTGTCGGGTCGCAGCCCGGGTCGACAAGAGAGAGAGCCAAGAGGGCACACACTATATATAGGTAACCCATAACATGTCCGTGTGGGAACAATAACCGCAACTGTAGTTCCTAGTTTGAATTGTGTCCCAGTGGTTAAATAGGTGGTCACCACACAAGCCCCCCCAGAATTCAAACAGGGCAAAATAAATCCTCGCGCCCGTGGAGGAAGCACCATAGGGGCCTACGAGGGTGTGGTCGCAGGTGAGGACCGGGCCATGAAACGGGCCACGAAAGGGGGCCGCAGGAGCGGGTAGGGGTCCTAACGAGGGCACCCCCACCGGGGGCGGGCCGCAGCAGGAGCTGAGGCGTCCCCGGAAAGCAGGAGAGCAACCCGGCCGCAGGCAGACGTGCCGCGGCAACGGGCATGAAGTCCTCAGCAGGCGCCGAGGCGTCCCCGGGAAGCAGGAGAGCAACCCGGCCGCAGGCAGACGTGCCGCGGCGGCGGGCATGAAGTCCTCAGCAGGCGCTGAGGCGTCCCCGGGAAGCAGGAGAGGAACCCGGCCGCAGGCAGACGTGCCGCGGCGGCGGGCATGAAATCCCCGGGAAGCAGGACAGGTCAGACAGGGTCCCGGAGCGTGCCACCCATGGGTCGATGGAGCATGGGCGACGTCCGGAACTGTTAAGGCGAGACGGGGTCCAGGAGTGCACCACCCAGGCATCGATGAAAACCTGAGTGGCGTCTGGAACCACCGTCGATGTGGTGAAAAAGGTGAGAATGTCCACATGAGGTCAACCGGCTGGTCGAACCTCCTCTCCGGCACCAGAAAACTCAGAAGGGCCGATAGCCGTTAGCACTAGCCGTTAGCACTAGCCGTTAGCACTAGCCGTTAGCCGCTAGCTAGCAGCCTTGGGTAGCTGCTAGCCGTCGTTAGCCCCACGTGGTTAGCAGCCGGGATGTGCAGTCGCACGCCCCGAAGAACAAACCCACGAGGTAGCAATGGGGTTGCTGGTCGACCCAGCAGGTCGTGCATCGTCCCCCTGTTGTATAGAAAGCCGATGCGGGAACGGCGAGCAACGTCCCCAGCCTTCTGCGGAGCGCGCACGAGCCTCAGTGCCGGTGGCAGCCATGGACGTCTCCAATCAAACCCCGGCATTTCGAGAAAGGAAAAGGGGTTCCTTTTGCCGTGTTCGGCTCCGTCCAGGAAACTTCCCAAGACGTATCGGGGTCACCAGTGTAGTGCCGAGGATATGGAGTTAGAGGCGGTGCAAGGAAGGTGCAGAAATAGTAATTTATTAACAAGCTGCAAGGGACATGTTGTCGGGTCGCAGCCCGGGTCGACAAGAGAGAGAGCCAAGAGGGCACACACTATATATAGGTAACCCATAACATGTCCGTGTGGGAACAATAACCGCAACTGTAGTTCCTAGTTTGAATTGTGTCCCAGTGGTTAAATAGGTGGTCACCACAATATATAAATATTTAGAGACCATTCTCCTAACTGGCCTGTATATATTATATGAATGATTATATAAATTATTCAAGGCTAAAGTATACATTTATATTGTATGTTAACATATATTAAGATCAGTGAAAATATTTTTGGTGGGGCTGTGGAAATGGTGACAAAACCATACTAGGGCGGTCCGGGGGATCGTCCCCCGGAATGATTTTTTGAGAAATGACCCCTTCAATTATGACTTCTGGTGATGTTAGAGGCGGGGGGGGGGGGGGGGGGGACTGCGGAACACTGGTGTTTTGGGAAGACTCAAATGATTTAATTCACATTTAAAATCATTAAACTAAATACGAACATTGTGTGTGTGTGTGTGTGTGTGTGTGTGTGTGTGTGTGTGTGTGTGTGTGTGTGTGTGTGTGTGTGTGTGTGTGTGTGTGTGTGTGTGTGTGTGTGTGTGTGTGTGTGTGTGTGTGTGTTATACTTGCCAACCCTCCCGATTTTCGCGGGAGCCTCCCGCATTTCTCCCGATTTCTGACAAAATCTGATTTACTGACGACTGTTTCCACTCGGACTTTAATACAGCTACACCCTTGTTTGGTTTCCATGGTAGCGCGTCTCTTTAGCAGCGCGCGCAACTCAAAGTCTGAGAGGGTGAGGAAGATGAAAACTGAACAAGAATCGACAACTCGACCCTCTGATCACTCCTTTCCTGTAAAATACAGGTCCAGCCCACACATATACTCCATGGTGCCACAGGCATTGCCCTTACAACTACAATAAGCATGTAAATGTTAATCTACAGCTCCGGCGATCCACTAGCACAGGAGTCTACACCTGCAGACAACAACTGTAGCGTCACCCTGGATACGAGCCCAAACAACTCACAGACACACAGGCCAGGGCGCTGAAAGGGGGTTATGGCTAGAAAGGATCCGTCTAATGTAAATATGACGTCACGTTCTCGTTCTAACTCTCGTTGTAATCGGAGCGGCTCGGTTGTAATCGGAGCGGCTCGGAAGCGCAGTCACGTGGCTGAATGTTTACGTTTGGGATGGCGAGAAACTAAACTATATTAAATATGTAAATACTTGTTAGCGGTCTTGCTGTTGAAAGAAGAATGACAACACTGTAGATCAGCAACACTATGGTTTATTTTGTATTCACAGGCAAGTCAACGTTGTTGCAGTAAAAGTCCCAAGATAGCTCCTGGTGCAATAACATGTATGTTGCATGTTACTGCTGTAGATGTGTTTACCTCTTTTATATCCCGTTGGGTCGTTTAATCTGCAGCAATGCATCATATTCTATAATATCATCATATATGTGTAGCTTTGTCTCTGTCGTATCTTTCAAAAGTAAAGTGAAACAGCTGTTTTCAGCTTTGTGATGATGTATTTTCCAGCTGGTCCAAGAGGCTTTTTAAACACCTTACTTGGCTTAAGAGGGAGGGGAATTTTCTCAACACATAAAGGAACACTTTATCCTTCAGTTTATCACAAACATTACATTAACACATTTGGAGATCCTAATTTGAATCCAGTCTGTAATTTGATATTAAGGTTTTAATAATGAAATGAGGTCATGAATCGAGTTCAAGGTTAAGATCATCTTTATTATCCTATGTACAAAAATGAACATACAACATTAATATAACAGTAACGAATAAAACAAAATAACATTATGCAACTCTGATCTTCTTGCTGATACTTTTCAAAGTTACTTTGACATTTGCTCTACTTCTCCTGCTACTGTTTGCTCTGCTTTCAACTTCTCTTTCAACTCTGCTCTTTACTCTGCTTTCCCTGTTCCCTCTGTTCTCCTCTCCTCATCTTCTCCTCAGACTCTCCTCCTTTTGCTGTCTCCTCTCCTCTCCTCTCCTGTTCTCCTCTCCTCAGACTCTCCTCCTTTTGCTGTCTCCTCTCCTCTGTTCTCCTCATCTCCTCTCCTCCTCAGACTCTCCTCCTTTTGCTGTTAGATATTTAGACTGTAATGACAGCTTATGATATACTTTTTATAACTACATCAATCACATGCAATGGATTCAAAACGTTGTTTTACTTAGCACCTCTTTGCCTCTTTGCCTCTTTGCCTCTTTGCCTCTTTGCCTCTTTGCAGCTCCATTCATCTCCAAGCTTCCAACATTCACCTGGCGGTGGTGCCTTGGATGAAAACAACTTTTGATATGATACAATACAAGAACAATAGTTAACACCTATCCACAGCAATAAGCACAATGAGAAGACTAATGGTCTCTTTTATATCAGTTTCTATTGGAGTGAAATGAACTGTGCCATGTCACATATGATTGGCTGTGTTTTGTGAATATAGAGGAGATGGCAAAAGTAAATATACTTTGTTCTTACCTAAAGCATCTATCCTCCTCTTCGTACCCCTGCCTGCTCCTCCCACATTAGACTCTGGGGACTTAGCTTTTAAAATCTTGTTCAAGCTGTCCACTCGGTAGTTGGATCTCATGACCTCAGCTTTATGACCCACCCGGCCTGAAAAAGGGTGTCTACGATGGCTGGTGCTGAGAGGTGTTGATATGATGATACTACAGATTATTCAATTATTAATTAAATATTTCGTTTTGTTATTGCATTCATTTGTATAGTACTGTATCATGTCTGTATCATCTTTTGTTTCATTTGTATTTTCTTTGGTTTTACACGCTCGAAATAAATAAATAAACTAACTAAACTTAGCTTATCATATGCACGCAAAATCGAACTTCTGCGTATCTATTGCACGCACTTCCAATGTGTAAAGTCGTGTCATTTGTACGCAGACTGAAGAGAGTGGGTTGGTATTCACTCAGGAGACCGGAGGAGAGGGAGGTTTCTACCAGAAGTCACATTAAATACATCAAATGTTTTATTTTTTAAGCTTATATTCAATGGCTGTGTAGTTGATCAAAGCATCAACATTTATTTACTAATGGAATATAATTATCTATAAAATGTATTTCCCCATCCTCGTTCTGTATTTTAAATGTTTCTCTGTCTCTTTTTTGTTTCTAACCTAACTATGTTTTATGAAGACTCTGAACGCACCACCGCCCTTTCACTGGTGGACAGAAATATACAGCGCTTTCTGTCACACTGATGAATACTGAGTGAACTACATGTTTGTTTATTGTATATTTTTGAATGAAAATAAATACATACTAGAACAAACTAAAGGGTATTGATTTCATTTCGATGTACAATTTGAAAGAGTTCAAAGCAGCCGGTGTGGGAAGAGTTCGGACAAGCCATGGAGAAGGACTTTCGGTCCAAAGTGGTTCTTAAGTGCAGAACTCCTGTATCTGGGAAAAAAAGCCAAACCCCGACCAATACATAACCAGTTCATGATTCAGTATGGTAGGCTATTAGAGATATGGACTTTTGAAATACCTTTACACTCTTATAATTTATTAAACGATATCAACTCCTCCACTACAACCTTTATTCCAGCAATGAGTCAGCCCTTTGCACTGAGACACTTCCTGTGTTACAAAAGAGGAAACAGAGTTCAGCAGAGTAGGCGTGACAGAGCTCCTCCCTCACTGACTCACTGAGAAGTGAAACCAGGAAACAGTTTGTTCCTCTTCCTCACTGCAGAGAGACAGACGGACTGAAAAACAGACGATCAGATTCACCTTCAGACCAAACTAACAACTTCCTCTGAGTTCAGCTACAGGAGAGAAAAGAGGAAACTACAGCCCTGCTGCTTCAACCTGAGGACCCTCCACCCCCTGAAGGTGAGTCTCCAAACACTCAGAGAGAATTTCAGTGAAGTCAGTAGAGGAGGGGGAGGGGAGCCATGACTGACTGAACTTCCTGTCTGCTGTGTTTCAGCTTCACTCAGAGACAACATGGCTTCCAGGTTAGAGGAAGATCTCTGCTGTCCGGTCTGTAAGGACGTCTTTAGAGATCCTGTTCTTCTGTCCTGTAGCCACAGCTTCTGTAAAGCCTGTCTGAAGACCTGGTGGAGACAGAAACCATCACGAGAGTGTCCAGTCTGTAAGACAAAACATTCAGAGATAGAACCTCCCTGTAACCTGGCTTTAAAGAACCTGAGTGAGGCCTTCTTACTGGAGAGAGGTCAGAGACCTCCAGAGGCTCTCTGCAGTCTACACTCTGAGAGACTCAGACTCTTCTGTCTGGACCATCAGCAGCCAGTGTGTCTCATCTGCAGAGACTCAAGAACACACACCAACCACAGATTCAGACCCATGGATGAAGCTGCTCAGGATCTCAGAGAGGAGCTCCAGAAAGCTCTGCAGCCCTTTCAGGAGAAACTGAAGCTCTTTGAAGAAGTTAAAGTGAAGTTTGATCAAACAGCAGGACCCATGAAGGTCCAGGCTCAACACACAGAGACGCAGATTAAGGAGCAGTTCAAGAAGCTTCACCAGTTTCTAGAAGAGGAAGAGGAGGCCAGGATGGCTGCACTGAGGGAGGAAGAGGAGCAGAAGAGGAGGATGATGGAGGAGAAGATGGAGGCTGTGAGCAGAGAGATAGCAGCTCTTTCACTCACAGTCAGAGCCACAGAGGAGGAGCTGAGAGCTGAAGACGTCTCCTTCCTGCACAACTACAAGGCTGCAGTGGAGAGGCTGCAGCGCCCCCTGCTGGAGGCTCCACAGCTGCCCTCAGGAGCTCTGATAGACCAGGCCAAACACCTGGGCAACCTCAGCTTCAACATCTGGAGCAAGATGAAGGACATGGTGTCCTACTCTCCTCTCATCCTGGACCCAAACACTGCTCCTCCAGACCTCATCCTGTCTGAAGATCTGACCAGAGTGAGACGAGGAGAGAGACAGAAACTTCCTGATAATCCAGAGAGGATTGATAAACACCTCTCTGTCCTGGGCTCTGAGGGCTTTGACTCAGGGACTCACAGCTGGGATGTCCAGGTTACAGACAGTACATGGTGGTCACTTGGTGTGTTAGCAGAGTCTGTCCGGAGGAAGGGATTCATACTGTCTGGATCATGGAGAATAGGTTTCTATAAAGGTACATACTTAGCAGAGTCATCATCAGATCCACTCACTCTTCTCAGCCTGAAGAAGAGGCTCCAGAGGGTCAGAGTGAATCTGGACTGGAACAGAGGAGAGTTGTCGTTCTCTGATCCTGACACTAACACACACATACACACCTTCACACACACTTTCACTGAGAAGATGTTTCCATACTTTATGACTCTGGATGAAGTGAAGATATTACCACTGAAGGTGTGTGTGACAGTGGATCAGAGCAGGTAGAGATACACAGGATCATTATATCTATGATGTTTATCTCTTAAAGGCATCATTCACTGACCTCTGAAGCACCTCCTGTCCTCCGTCTCATTATTCTTAACAAATATTTGTCTCTTATCTTTTTTAATTATAGATTAATTTGGCTGTCCTTTAGTTTGATCTGATTTTTATTTTTCAAAGATCTTTACACGTTAAAAGATTTGACTCATTTTCAGATCCTTATGTTTGACTAGTTTAACCTTTTCTTTTTTATTAATACTGTGTGATTTTAAGTTGCTGTTCATGAGTTCAACTTTTGGGATACAGAACTAGAAAAAGCATTTCATCGTTCAGATCGAACAATCTTTATTTTAAATGATTTTGTATAAATCTTCCAATCATTAAAATCAATGTTTAATCACATGACATTTTTATATATTTTTTTTTAATTGAAAGTTGAATTTATAAAGAAAATATGGGGTTTCTGACAATGTGTTGCAACAGCTAAAGTTGACCCCCTGCTGGGGCCGAGCGTCAAAGATAAACATTATTTTTTTGTATTTGAAATGATCTTTTAAATGTTAGTTTTATGTAAGCATTAACAGACTTGGGTGCCAGGCCTTAAAGCATCTCCGGCATAAACCCAGATCCATGTACACTTTCCTATCTGATGTAATGAAGAACAGGAGATTCTGTCAGCAACAAGGGGACATTCACCAAACAGGAGAAGCATGTACTAAACTAAATATCTATTGTTTGTCACGATTCTTATGTCATGTCACGGTTTTAGTTTGGTGTGTCTGGTAATGGGTTTTTGCTGTTCTGTTCTCCCTGTCGTTAGTTTCTCTGGTGTGTCTGATTATCTGATTGTGTTCACCTGTACCCCTTGTGTGTCTCCTGTGCTCATCATCAGCGTCAGCCCCGCCCCTGATTGTTCCCACCTGTGTCTTGTTATCCTGTGTTTAACCTCCCCTGTCTCCCAGTGTTCAGGGTCAGTTCGTCTTGTCTCTTGCTATGGTTAGGTCTATGCTCTCTGTGCTCTTGAAAAGTGTTGTTCCTCACTATACTTTCATTTTGTTCTCAATTTTTGTCATCTCAACTTGAGATTCAATAGTGACCATTTTTTGTTCATCTTGCTGTATTTTGTAAAAATAAAGTATCTTACCAATACTTTACCTCTGTCTCCCGGGTCGTGCAATTGGGTCCTACATCCTAAGTGTCTGAGTTCGTAACATTGTTCTATATAAAATGTATATAAAGCTATACTTTGAGGCGTGTATTGTTGACGTTCTGTTTTTAGGGCACTTTAACACAAGTCGTTTTAATGAGAGCTTTTCACACAGTAAGCCAAACAGGACAGAGCAGTCAGACCAGGTGTAAGTGTGCCTGCCAGGTGATAGATAGAGGTGTGTTTGAGACGTGGCCCTGCTCCAGATCCCTCACTAGATTACCTTATTAAAGGGGACACATTGGAAACAGGGAGTGGTCTTTCTTGATTGTAGAGTTGGCGTCGGTGCTTTTTGACTGATAAAGGTATGAAATCGCTAAATTCAAAGAGAAAACCTCCATATTCAGAAACTGTGCCTTTAAATGAGCCGTCAGGACATTCGAAATGTTCTCATGTCACAACTCTGTAAGGGATAATGTTCATAGTAACAGTCCCTTGATCAGTGCTTCCTTAGCAACAGTCTTTTCTCCTTAGCAACAGTGTGTTATCCTTAGCAACAGTCTGTTCTCCTTAGCAACAGTGTTTCCTCCTTCAATCAATCAATCAATGTTTATTTATATAGCCCAATATCACAAATGTTACATTTGTCTCAGTGGACTTCACAGTTTGTACAGAATATCAGTATGACAATACGACACCCTCTGTCCTTAGACCCTCTGTCCTTAGACCCTCACATCGTACAAGGAAAAACTTCCAGAGAAAACCCACAGTTTAAAGGGGAACATGGGAGAAACCTCAGGGAGAGCAACAGAGGAGGGATCCCTCTCCCAGGACGGACAGACGTGCAATAGATGCCGTGTGTAAATTGAAAAGATAATACATTTGCAACATAGGTAGACCAAATGTTTGGAAATGCATGTGTGTATAATAGGAAGATGAATCCATGAGTATATCCATCCAGGACTTATGATCCAGGACCACAGCCACGACTCAAGGTCCAGGACTCGCAATCCATGACACAGGACCGCAGGATCATCCATGACTCCGGATCCCGGCGTATATAGACACCAAAAAGAAAGAAATTTGGGGAAGCTGGGTTAATCGGAACATGAGAGTACACAGGTATAGACAGAGAGAAGGAAGAAGTAAGATGTCCCCCGACAAACTAAGCCTATATCAGCAAAACTAGGGGCTGAATCTAATCAGCCCTAACTATAAGCTTTATCAAAAAGGAAGGTCTTAAGCGCACTCTTAAAAATGGATAGGGTGTCTGCCGTCCGAACACAAACTGGAAGCTGATTCCACAAAAGTGGAGCTTGATAAGAAAAGGCTCTGGCTCCCATTGTACTTTTAGAGACTCTAGGAACAACCAACAACCCTGCATTCTTGGAACGCAATGCCCTAGTAGGACAGTAGGGTATAATGAGTTCTTTAAGGTAAGATGGCGCCTGCCCATTAAGGGCTTTGTAGGCCAGAAGAAGAATTTTAAATTCTATCCTGTGTTCTATAGGGAGCCAGTGTAAGGCATCCAGAACAGGAGTAATGTGGTCCCTTTTCCTAACTCTGGTTAGTACACGAGCTGCAGCATTTTGAATCAGCTGAAGAGACTTGACTGACTTCTTGGTACAGCCTGATAATAAGGAGTTACAATAATCCAGCCTTGAAGTAATAAATGCATGGACTAGTTTCTCTGCATCGTTTTGAGGCAAGATATGCCTGATTTTTGCAATGTTATGTAGATGGAAGTAGGCGGTCCTTGAAATTGATTTTATGTGGGTGTTAAAGGATAAATCCTGATCAAATATAACACCAAGATTCCTTACAGTCTCACTGGAGGCCAAATTAATGCCATCCATAGTTAGTATATCTTTAGATAATTTGTTTCGTCGATTCTTCGGGCCAAGTACAATAACTTCAGTTTTGGTCGTGTTTAACATCAAAAAATGTAAGGTCATCCACGTTTTTAAGTCCTTGAGGCAGTCTTGAATTTTGTTTAGATGATTAATTTCATAAGGCTTGATTGATAAATATAGTTGAGTATCATCCGCATAACAATGAAAGTTTACAGAATGATTCCTTATAATATTGCCTAACGGAAGCATATATAGGGTGAACAAAATAGGTCCAAGCACTGAGCCCTGTGGCACTCCATGGCTAACTTTGGTTTGCATGGAAGATTCATCGTTGACACGTACAAACTGAGAGCGTTCAGATAGATAGAACCTAAACCAGCCTAAAGCAGTTCCCTGTATGCCAACTAAGTGCTCTAGTCTTTGCAATAGGATATCATGGTCGATAGTATCAAATGCAGCACTAAGATCGAGCAAGACAAGAATAGAGACAAGTCCCTTGTCTGAGGCTATTAGAATGTCATTTGTGACTTTAACCAGAGCTGTCTCTGTGCTATGATGTGTTCTAAAGCCAGACTGAAAATCTTCAAAAGTCCTTAGCAACAGTCTGTTATCCTTAGCAACAGTGTCTCCTCCTTAGCAACAGTGTGTTCTCCTAAGCAACAGTCTTTTCTCCTTAGCAACAGTCTTTTCTCCTTTGCAAAGGTGTGTTCTCCTTAGCAACAGTCTGTTGTTCTTAGCTACAGTCTGTTCTCCTTAGCAACAGTCTTTTCTCCTTAGCAACAGTGTGTTCTCCTTAGCAACAGTCTGTTGTTCGTAGCTACAGTCTGTTCTCCTTATGTAACCCACTCAAATAATGCATTGAGTTTTTCACCTTGTAATAAACAGCAGCTCCCACTTGGGGCAGTGCTGGGGCAGCAGAGTCTCTCTATATCAATCAATGTTCATTTATATAGCCCAATATCACAAATGTTACATTTGTCTTAGTGGTCTTCACAGTGTGTACAGAAGGGAGGAGGAGGAAGAGGAGAGGAAGAGCAGGCCAGGGTGGTTGTTAATGAGGCTCAATGAGTGGCAGCTGGGTGTGGGCCCTGTGTGTGTGAGAGTGTAAGCAGTGTTCGAATTGTTTGTGATGTGTTTTTTGCTGCTACAAAAAAACAGGAACTAACAGAACCGATGAAAGTTTTGGAGCTGCAGTTTTTGTTTTGGATTCCACTCTCCCGGGTTCGATTATTGTTTGTTTTGTTTCTGATAGCAGATTGGGTTTCACTGGGGTGGATGAGGGGTTTGTGAAAGTGTTGTATAAATGTTTAATAAAATGCCGGCTATATTAATTTAATATTGTTATTTCTATTTATATTATCTTCTACTCCTCATTGAAAGCAACCTTTTACATAGAAGTGTTACACTTTCTCTTTAGCAACAGTGTGTTCTCCTTAGCAACAGTCTGGTGTCCTTAGCAACAGTTTGTTCCTCTTAGCAAGGCTCTCTTAACGAAAAATAACCAACCTCTGTAATGTCCAAAGTGACCAATCAGAATCGACTTTTAAACCAAGCCGTCTAATTAACAATTGATATATTTGTAGAAAGTGATGCTAAAGTCATTCACGGCTACACGAATCGTGCAGGGACTGAAACACTGACCAATCAGAGCAGAGGGGGCTTCTTCGGGAGGCAGAGAGTGAATACAGGTAGGCCTATATATTCAAACAAAATCAATATTTGTAATTTATTTTAAAAGCATACTTGTATTACAAATGATCCATGAGCATGTGTGTCTGAACGTCTGAATAAAAACACATTTTAGAGAATGAAGTTTCCACCTTTATTGACATGTCATTGTAAACAGAACATGGTGTTATTGGTATATAATTGGCGTGGGACAGTAAAACCAAACCAAACATAGAACCAAAAGAATCTTCTCTGCTCCAGATATGTTAGCGTTTTAAATAATAAAACGTTGTCTCATTAAATAATAAAGAAATAAAAGTTGAATTACAGTAAAGTCATCAGAAAGTCATAAACGTAAACATGCCTATCAACCATGAGCATTGTCATAAAAAGGGTCCAACATCATGTGCAAATAATCAGGACTTTCATCTCAAATGAGACAAATAAAAATACATTGGTCTTCATATTTACATGAGCTGATACTTGCCATCCGACTGGAGAGGACGTCGAGATGACTCAACAAAAACTAAACTAAATTAAATGGTGCATCTTTTTGCATGTAAAGAAGTGAGCCATGGTCCACATTTTTTCATTTAGATTTTATAATCAAACCATTTGGTCAAAAAAACCCAAACCAAAAAAAACTCAAAAGTATTTACAGAAAACGTTTCTTTGTCTTTATAAGAAAAGAAAAAAAACTGAATCTCTCTTAAAGCTATAATCTGATCAAATCTCCCTAGAAGTAGTTCTAGTAGAAGTTGTGATATTATCCAAAGAACTTTAATATATCTTTTTACTTCAAAAAGTCTGCCCAGAATACCTTTGATATGTTTTTATTCACCTACACATATATATATATTTACTTTTTAAGAAAAGAGAACATTAGAAACTAAAGGCAACAACAGGCAAGTTAAAGGAAGACTTAGCCACGGGAAGCCACTCCAAACTCACGCTGACTAACAAACTCAAATTGTAAAATTGTAGGAATAGAACCATTGCTGGAACAAAATACAAGATGGAGTGGGTCAACTATTTATACTATCAGTTTGAAGTACACTCTTTTGTTTTGTCTGTAAGGCGATGTTACGCATTACATTTTTAAGGTTAAATGTCCTAAATGAAAGGTTAAGAAAGGTTACGTTTTATTTTGAATATTAAAACCTCGCTGTTCATAATGGCCGCCTCTTCCAATGGAAGCGATTGGGAACAAAACCATACGACAATATTTTGTATTACTGCCGATTTTTATTCCATATTTGATTCCTTCTTACTCCGTTCCATTGCAATGTAAATACTTTTATATTTGACTATATATTTTATATTTTTCTAGTTCTCTACCTGAGTTTTTAATTCTTGTTTTGAGGCACCACGACACCAAGTCAAACCCCTCGTACGTGTAAACCTACCTGGTAATAAACCTGATTCTGATATTTTTATACAAACTATGGTCAAAGTCATTAGTTTACTAGTTTGTCCAATTTAAATGGATGCCTCCTTATAACCTTCTACAAATACATGTGTTTTTTAAAGATTGTTAAACCGAGCGTTACCCAGATGTCCACATGTTTGCACAACTTAAAGACAAATCTGCATCATTGTGATTGTAATTATGGATTGAAGGGAGTAGTTTTCTGAGTTTACGGTAGATAAGATCTACGGAGAGTGTCAGTGCTGATTGGGAGTGGCTTCACCAGGAAACTAAGTCTCTCTTTGAAGGCAACTCACTGTTGTCCAGAGCCACCAGAACGTCACCAGACCCGGGACAAAATGACCCCTCCACGCTGCTTCTCTCAAGACTAAAACCTTTCTGTGTTTCTTTTAGTTTCTTTTCGACCTGAAACTGAGCTCCTTCCCTCCTCTTAGGAAGCGCCATGAAGGACGCACAGGAAGTGGTGTGAAATGTCCAAAGAGATTGCAACATGAACAAAGACGAGGATCAAATGGTGGCACGTTGGGACAAATCCCTCCCGCAGTTTGTCCCAGGTCTGCGTACAATAACCATAAAAGAAGCATATCTTCAGAGGACCCTTTGCCCTCGAAGTAAAGAACCTGAATAAATAGGTTTCAAACTAAAAATCACATGTACATATATTTAGTCTTTATGTGTCTATGAATAGGCGACAGTAAATCACTACGGTATGTTTTCTTCAAGTACCTTACTTCCATTCCCACTAACAGACATCTGCTGAAGAACACTGTACGTTTGTAAACTGCTATTCTCTGTAAAACTCAGTTATTATTTACACAGCTTCAGTCTTTCTCTCCCAGGGGGTCAACGCAGTGCGGTGTCTCTTTCACATCACGTGTGACCTGCACTTTTAACCCCTTCTCTTAAAAACATTTCACACATTTCCCAACGCTTCCCTTTAACAATCGTTCCTTTTACAAATGACCTCCCCAAACAAAAAGCACTCTCAATCAGGTCTCCAAGGACATTTTCTCCCAGTTTTCCTGCAGTTTTGCAATTATGAAATTAGAAAAACAACAAAAGGACTTGATAATGTTTAGTCAAAGATCACAGTTTGGCTTCAAACACGTATGTTTGACGTCTGACTAAGCTAACTTAAGTTAAAATAAGTCAACGTATACTTTTGGTTTACACAGGAGTGTATATCATCTTAACCAGATTTTGATTAGAGACCTATTTCCGAGCACCAAGCACGAGCTCATGGGGCACGATGAGAACTCGCCCTGTAGAGCGGGTGTCCCATGTGCCAAGGGAAGGAGACATTTCAAACTAATCGGGAGAAAATACATTTCCCTTGAAAAGTTATTGACAAAGTACATTTGTTGAATGGGAATGCAATTTGTTTGGATGACTGTAATATAACCAGTGTAACCTGATGAGCTGAGAACAGGAGTCATTCCTAGTCGGAGCAACAGTGGGGGGGCGACAGGAGCCTAAACCGTACAAAAACAAACAAAGACGTGAAACCAACCAGAAAATTGCCGGCTTTAACGCCTCAGAAAATCAGCTCTAAAAACTGCACGAGAAGCTCTCTTCCTTAAAACATCTACTGCTGAAGTGCCGTGAAGCAAGGCACTTAATCCCCGGTTGCATCAGTGCAGCGTGTCAGGAAGAGAAAGGTGTTTCAATCAGCCTGGAAAACCTGCAGGAAGTCCCTGAAAGCAAAACTGAAGTCATAAGCCCGTACGCCAGGTGCCTTCTACTGAACGAGCGCCAAGGACAACAATGACCGTCTGTGACATTACACTGGAGGTATGATTATTATTACATGTCGGAGTGGGGAGTGTGGAGTGTGGGAGTGGGGAGTGGGAAGTGGGGAGTGTGGAGTGTGGAGTGGGGAGTCTAGGAGTGGGGAGTGGGGAGTGTAGGAGTGGGGAGTGGGGAGTGTGGAGTGGGGAGTGTAGGAGTGGGGAGTGGGGAGTGGGTGGAATAACTTGCTCCCACCATCCCTCATATTAAACCACACCGTCACTAACCTGCAGTAGGAGCTGTGTTAACTCGTCACCTCTCCCCTCTTGTGTTAATAAGTGCCGTAAAGCAGAACACCTGAAGGGTCTTTCCTCAGAACGTCATGGAAACAGTGAAATAAACCTAAACCGTCCAACATTTCAGAATCAGAGCTCCGTTCTATATGTTTAAAAACGAAAGACAGAAATTGGTCTAACAGGCAGTTTTTCTCAAGATAGACATTCACGTTTCCCACGAGCCTCCGGTCTGAGCGTGGACAGGCTGAGCGGTAAAAGGAGATCTCTCACTCTGCGTTCGTCCTCGAGGAACACATGCTTTTCTTCTGAGCGCCGTCGGGACATTGAGCATGGATGTGTGCTGAGCTGCTCCCGACAGCAGCAAGTCATTGCACATACGGAGGGAACACATTCAGTGCAGGACGGAGAGCTCTGTGAGTAATGCAGAGCTGGAGACAGGAGGTACTCCATCACATGTAAAGTGGCCTCGAGAGTGATCTGGAGAAGCAACATAATGAAGTACATTTACTCAAGTATTTCACTTTTCAATTCTGAGGTACTTGTGTTTTCAATTAGGGCCTTTTCATACTTCTACTCCACTGCAGCTAGGAGGCTAGTACTGTACTTTATACTCCACTGCAGCTAGGAGGCTAGTACTGTACTTTATACTCCACTGCAGCTAGGAGGCTAGTACTGTACTTTATACTCCACTGCAGCTAGGAGGCTAGTACTGTACTTTATACTCCACTGCAGCTAGGAGGCTAGTACTCTACTTTATACTCCACTGCAGCTAGGAGGCTAGTACTGTACTTTATACTCCACTGCAGCTAGGAGGCTAGTACTGTACTTTATACTCCACTGCAGCTAGGAGGCGAGTACTGTACTTTATACTCCACTGCAGCTAGGAGGCTAGTACTCTACTTTATACTCCACTGCAGCTAGGAGGCTCGTACTTTACTTTATACTCCACTGCAGCTAGGAGGCTAGTACTCTACTTTATACTCCACTGCAGCTAGGAGGCTAGTACTCTACTTTATACTCAACTGCAGCTAGGAGGCTAGTACTCTACTTTATACTCCACTGCAGCTAGGAGGCTAGTACTCTACTTTATACTCCACTGCAGCTAGGAGGCTAGTACTCTACTTTATACTCCACTGCAGCTAGGAGGCTAGTACTGTACTTTATACTCCACTTCAGCTAGGAGGCTAGTACTGTACTTTATACTCCACTGCAGCTAGGAGGCTAGTACTTTACTTTATACTCCACTGCAGCTAGGAGGCTAGTACTCTACTTTATACTCCACTGCAGCTAGGAGGCTAGTACTCTACTTTATACTCCACTGCAGCTAGGAGGCTAGTACTCTACTTTATACTCCACTGCAGCTAGGAGGCTAGTACTCTACTTTATACTCCACTGCAGGTGAGTGAGTGAGTGAGTAAGGTTTTGAATGGAGTTTGTTTTTTTACTCCTAGCAGAGTATTTTAACAATTTAGTATTTCTACTTTTATTGATCTCCTGCCTGGTAGGGCGGGGGGGGGGGGGGTTTGGGTCGTGGACGGGGGGCTCCAGAACCCCACTGGGAATCCGACTGGCCTCTAAATGAACCGTTATGAGTCACAATGGAGTTAATGACATTTAAATGAGCAGCTTGTGTATTCAAATAAGTTAGAGCTGCAGTGCTGCTGTTCTACAAGAGCTATAAAGAAATGTTCCTTTTTGTTCACGCGTCGCTATTTTCTGAAACAATCAACAATCCCATTGGTTTTTCGTGGAGGGAACTCTTGGCTAGCTCAACTCTGGTCTGCCCGACAGAAAGAAACCTCATCTCTTCACCACCATGAATCCTTTCATTGAAGTTGAACATGGCAACTTTCTCTCATCCCAAAGAAATAAAATGAGTATTCAAACTGTTTGATCAAATCTTAGGTTAAGTCTTTTTGTAACTGGGATTGTAACCACGCCTACACGCCTACACGTCGACATGTCAGAATCACATTGTCTTCATTCACGTAGTTTCTCCAAATGCTACCCGATTGAAGTTCTTAAATCCCTGTAAATTAAATTCCTTGCTCACAGAAACCTCCAGCACCTTTTAAACATTCCTGCCCCCTTTAAACATATCGAATGATCCTAAGTACAGAAATACAACAAGGCGTGTTTAAAAAGTGTCAACAAATCCTTCTGAGAGGCAAAGGTCGAGTATCGAGAACCAAAGACAAGACATTTTGGCACTTTTTGATGAAAACTGGAGGCAAATTACAAGCTCCTTAGTTTCAAGAAACAATTAAAGCACTTATTAAATCATGACGTGGGACAAAGACAGATGGACGGTGAGAAGAGACGGAGGACGAGGAGCCCCTGTCAGAGCTTTGGGAACAGAAGTACTTCATTAAGCTCGGTCGACGTCTCCTTGCTGCAGACTGCATACTAATTCAGAGCCACATGTGTCCTCTGTGCACCCCCCCTCGAATCCACTCACATGCAGGAGCAGAGAGGAATACAACCACGAGGATCAAAACACCTACTGTAGCTCTGTCAGGGCCCGTATTTACCAAACCTCTAAGAATTACACTTAAAACTCAAAGTTATTTTAAGTGTGAGAGACATTTATCAAGTAGTAAAGTGTAACATAAGGGAAGCTTGATTACATGTGAGCCTCATATATGTCACACTGTTCATTTATTAGAAAATTGCTTTAATAGTAAGTGCAAAATGTGTAATTTAAAAGTCCAAAATCACAGGTATCAATTAATAAAATATATAAGAATCTGTAAACAAGCATTTTAATATGTTTGAAGTATGTAAAAAGAGATCGATTATTAGGAAATTGGCTTAAATGGTAAAAAAAAAACAAATTCCAAAATTCAATTCCAAAGTTAAAGATACAAAATAAATACAATTAGTTTTGTTGTTGTTTGTACACCTGCCTTATGCATTAATATCCAATCCATGCACACACAGAATAATTGTTGCTTCAGTCACTTATAAGTTTGATAAATACGAGCCCTGGTTTGCGTTCATCTTGTTAAATATGCGCATATGTTTGGAGACAGAGATAAGGCTGTTAAAGTGTCATTCATCTTTTCTATCAACATGCTGACGACTCGCTGTTCTCCAAATCCAGAAGTCCTTCGGTCGATGCTGGGAAAATCAAAGCAGGGCAGTTTAAAGTTGACAAATCCTTTAGTTAATGCTGAGAAAGATGTTGTTTTGTTGAGTAACGTGAAGAGAGAAGAAGGTCCTCTTTGACAACGTCGCAGGTCCATACAAGTAGAAATAAATACAAATTAAATGAAAAGATCGAGAGAGAGATCCGTGTTTTTTTTGTTTTTCTTATATGGCCTTTCTACCTACATGTTTTCTTCAAGTTTGATATTTTATTCTTTATTTTCTTGTCGTTAAGTGGAAGTAGTTCACGTGTACAAGTTGTTGTTGGAACAAACTTGGACGTGGCTTCAAGGAGCATATTCTTTCCGCCCCGAATCCTCGTTGTTATTTTTTTTCCACTGAGAAGGAGAGTTGTGTTTCAGGTCCGAGAAGTCAAAGTCCTGATGAGACCCCGTTTCACTTAAAGAGAGGTGTGTTTCCTGTCCTTATCCAATCAGATCCTCTGCGTGGACTTCGCTCGCTCCCTTCCCCGCTGAGGAACGGGAAAAAGTCATAATCGGACAACTTGCCGCTTTACACTTGTGTCACAAGACAGGCACGGACTTCTCTCTAAGACTGATCGATGTCTAACCCTACAGTGTCCGCCTGTTCATCACAAGCTAGCACAATTAGCGTCTTTCAGCGTTGACTTTCCATTGTTTTTGTTGCTAGCGATCCTGGCCTAAAGCTAACATGAGCTAGCCAACGGTCTTCTTTAGTCCATGACCTCGTCAAAGTCACACCCACTCCTGAACGGGGTATTTGTAGTAGTGCTGCGTAATGGTGCTCTGCTGCACTCCTTTGTTTTTGAACTGAAATATGGTGTACACCAGCACCAGGATGCACAGCGACAGGATGCACGGGATCACCACGGCGATGGCGTTGACCGTCGTCGGGAAGTCGTTGATGGTCACCATGATGTCCACGTCGTCTAGCGGCAGATGGCGGTCTCCACGGTTCCCTTTGCTGCCAGAGCGCTCCATGTCCGACTGATCGCAGCCCATCCAGTCTCGCAGGATGGACTTCGGGTATCCGGGCTCCACCGTCAGCTTCTGGTTGTCGAACTTCCAGTACTCCTTCCCCTTGTAGAAGTAGGTGTAGTCTGAAGAGGGGAGGATGAGGAGGGCAGGGAGGTATGAAGAAAGAAAGGTGGATGGGGAGGTCAAGGAATCAGAAAAGGTAAATGAGGGGGTTGCAGTTGTAAAGCCTGCAACACACAGTATAACACAACACTGGGTTCAACCTGAAACGAGCTGAACCCAGCTTAATGTAAAATCCATTTAACGTCATCGTTAATCTTCATTTTAAGGGAACACTTGTTTTGAAAACATGACTTTTAGTTTTACAGATTTCAGTAGTCCACATCAACGACTCGAGGAACATTGACAAAATAAACAAAATCTACCAAATCAAAAAAAGGTGGTCCTGCTAACATCAGAGGGCCATCGCATCCCCTCTATAGAAAAGGGGGTCCCACCCCAGAATCACATTTAGTGACATCTGAAGTTTACATGGTGATAGGTCCCAGGTTCAAATCCCGGACCAACCCCCAATTGTTAATGACAAAGAATGGGAGAAAGACCTGATCCGCTTAAAAGGAAGTGCCAACTTCCGGCAGCTGGACAGCTCAGGCTTTAGAGTTCGACTCCCGAGCCAGCGGACAATTTCAGGAAATGTATCTTCCCCTTTCAACACTGTACCTCTGACACTCCCTGCATTACAAAGGGGTCCCAATCCAAGAACCACATTCACATTAGCGATGTCTGATGTTAACTTGTTTATAGGGGAAGGGTTCAAATCACGGCCGAGCGCCCAGTTTGTGATAGCAAAGAATGGGAGAGTGTGGATTATTCTCAAAATGTACCGAATTTAAATAAGATAGGCCCTGCTGAACTGGGAGTTACCCTCCGTAACAAGAGGGTCCCAGAACCACAATGAAATCTATCGACATCTGACGTTTAGGTGGTGAAAGGTCCCGGTTTCAAATCCCGGACGAACCCCCAAAAAAGGGGATGGATGGGATTTCCTCAACTTTTACAGAATTTCAAAAAAAAAGTTCCATCACACTCCCTCCGTAAAAAAGGGTTCCAAACCCAGATAAACAATCACATCTAGCAACATCTGAAGTTTACGTGGGTAATAGGTCAGGGGTTCAAATCCCGGACAAACTTCCAAAATAGGAGAAAGATGGGATTTACTCAACATTTACTGAATAAGAAAAGAATAGGCCCTACTGACATGGTAGAGCCATCTCACTCCCTCCGTAAGAAGGGGGCCCCAACCTAGAACCACAATGAAATCTACCAACATCTGCAGTTTGGGAGCTGATAGGTCCCGGGTTCAAATCCCGGACAAGCCCCCAAAATAGGAGATGGAAGGGATTTCCTCAAAAGGTACTGAATTTCAAAAAACATCAAGATCACAAGTGTTCATTAAATAGAGTTGGATTGTATGCATGGAACCAAATAAAAACATATGTCAATCTAACTTCAAGCCACCCTGGCCAAATTCCACATGACTATGATCACTCAATGTTTCCTCAAGAGCTCACTCTCAGGAGACACACACTGCATCAGCTCTCTCTTTAAAATAAGCTCCCTCTCTAACTGGGAGTCATCCGTCTGCGTCCTCAGCCGCCTCGCTCGGCTCCCGTTCATCCCCGTGAAGCAGGATCTCATTAGAGGAAATCACATTTCTGCTGTGACACGTTGGTTATAAGCAGCTACAGCCTTTCAGTGGTCGTGTTTATTGAAGGGCAATATCATTTAATGCCTGCGAGACAGCCGCTGAGTGAAGAATGGGATGTGAGGGGGAGATATGGAGGGGGAGATGCAGAGGGGGAGATGCAGAGGGGGAGGACACATGAAGTGATTCAGCCTCACAACACACACTCTCACCAAACACACACACACTCTTACCAAACACACACTCTCACCAAACACACACACACTCTCACCAAACACACACTCTCACCAAACACACACTCTCACCAAACACACACACACTCTCACCAAACACACACTCTCACCAAACACACACTCTCACCAAACACACACTCTCACCAAACACACACTCAACACAAGTGCATATTAGTGTAAGCTAACATCAGGCACCAACCACACAACCAACACAGACTATCTGTAAAACAGGATTTCTTGTTTCCTTTTATTCAATTACATTTATATTTCATTTAAATAAAAATGTTAATTATATTTCAGATCATTTTTTATTAAGAGCCTAGATTTGTAACTTTTGCCCCAATAACAGCTTTAAGGTTATTAAAAACTACATTTACTGTAATACAGAACAACAACAAGGATCCAAGGGCACACACACACACACACACACACACACACACACACACACACACACACACACACACACACACACACACACAGCACACTTGCCTGTTGCCTCTGAAGTCCCTGCAGGACAGCTTCTCATCTAACACAGAGACAACATGGCCCACTGACCATGTCACCACCTCTGAACATGCACACACACACACACACACACACACACACACACACACACACACACACACACACACACACACACACACACACACACACACACACACACACACACACACACACACACACACACACACACACACACAAAAATACACACACACACCCTCTGAGGCCGCCACTAGGTCACAAGGTCAGGCCTTGACAAGGGGAAGTGATGATGTGTGTCTTTGTCCTGCAGACAGAGTCTGGGGCCTCACAGGATGAACTGTGTGTTGATGTTTATATTTTCTTCATTCATGCATTTCCCTGCACCATTATGTCTCTTGCAATATGTAATTGAACCATTGGAAGGTCAGAATCAGAACCAGGTTGAATACCAGGTGGGTTGACACGTACGAGGAATTTGGCTTGTTAAAAATGTAATGTATTATTATTATTGGTATCACTATGCTGTTACTCACATCCCTCGCGGCTGATGAAGGCCCCCTGCGGTGCGTCGGGGACCCCCTTCCACACGGTGATGGGCTTGGGGTACCCGGGGTCCGCCGTGTTCTTCTCCTCGTTGTAGCGCCAGTACTGCTCTCCTTTGAAGAAGTATGTTTTCCCGACGGGCTCCCAGCGCAGCGCCGTGTCGATGCCGTCCTTCGGGAGGCAGCTGCCCAGCTCCACCAGGCTGTGGGGGAACCCGGGCTCCACCGTCACCTCCTTGAACACCCAGAACTTATCTCCTGCAGGGGGGTGGGATGACATGGGTCAGCACATATTTGAAGACCTTTGACCTCTAACATTTAGAGTCATATGTACCCCGAACCGGAACTGGATGTGTGAGAGAAAGAGAGTCTGCAGCTGAGAGAGCGAAAGCTATTCATATCTGCTCCTGGCTGGCCGAGAGCGGGACACTCCATCAGAAGATGTCGGTGTGTGTGTGTGTGTGTGAGTGTGTGTGTGTGTGTGTGTGTGTGTGTGTGTGTGTGTGTGTGTGTGTGTGTGTGTGTGTGTGTGTGTGTGTGTGTGTGTGTGTGTGTGTGTGTGTGTGTGTGTGTGTGTGTGTGTGTGTGTGTGTGTGTGTGTAAAATAGCCCAATTGCTTTTAGAATAAATAAACATTGAATGTGTTTAATTGAATAGGAAAGGGGTTAGTTAAAACCGAATGCCGAAAGCCCGAAAATGATTAATAGAAATATATATATATAATGTATACATTTTTTACCAATGTTGTTCAGCTACCTGATTATGGAAAAAGACATGATTATGGCAAAACTTAACTTAAATAATAATCACTATTATGGGTCCATAAAACATTTATTCAGCACTTTTGAATGCATACAGTACATTCATTCCAAGTCAAGTGCATTTTCTTTTCTCTGTAGGATAACTAGAACAAAGTGCATTCAGAACAAAGCCAAGGTGCTTTAAAATAAACATCTAGGCCAGGAGGCCTACAACAACATAGTGTGAATAAAGACTGTAACAGCCAGGCCTTCAACTAAAACAAATGCACCTATAAGTTTGGTAACCTAACGTGTCGTTGTGATGACGTAATCAAAACGCGGCGATAAGCACGGCGCGCGACCATGCTCGCGGCTGGCTCACAGCCAACATGTCTGCCGCTTGGAGATATTTCAAAATATCAGAGAAAGAGGCGCGGATTGCGATTTGTAAAACGTGTTCAGCTGACATTTCTCGAGGGAGTGTAACTGCGAAGACTTTCACCACTTCGGGATTACTCCACCACTTGAAATCAAAACACCCGGACAAATATGCGGAGTATGATCAACGTAACCCTGTTCTCGGACATTCGGTGATATTTTTTCGGTGCTAAAACCCTTTTTAACATTTTTCGGCCGATAATTTTCGGTGGCCGAATATTCGTTGCATCCCGATCAGTAACTTAGTATTAAATGACACAGAGTTTGGTGCACTATAGAGCAAATTAAATACATTTGTGCAAAATTATTTTTAAATATACTTTACATAAACAGTTTTTAGGAAGTTTTGCTACAACGTTTACTGGTTTAATTTATCACTCAAACTGTTTTTGAATTTGTCAAAGTAAGGTATCAAAAAGAGTATTGTTTGGTGCCAAAACATAAGATTTAAGCAAAAGCATGAGCAGTGTCTGAATTCCTTCTGATAACAGTTCATGAAGATCGTCCCTAACCCTTCGTATTATGATGAAAATATCACATATTTGTAATGGTAATGGTCACATGACTTCAGCTCCTCAATAAACATTATGGTGGTATAATTATTTGTCAATTCGAATTTTGTTTTGTAAAACCTGCTATACAAGGCCTCAAGAAAAGGTACTGCTTGGAAATAATGAAGCATCAGTTAGATTTATAATGAGTTTATGTGATGCATACAGTGTCAATTAGAGATCCCCTTGTCATGTAATGCTGGAAACTAAGTCTACAAGGGCATGGTTAGCAACTTCCTGGAAGCAGGAATGGGAGTCGGCTGAGCTCACACGTCTGCACCATCACATCCAAGACCCGGGAGATGGAGTCGAAGGAGAACATCTACCACGCCGGCACTGGACCCTACTGAACCGCCTCCGTACTAGGGTTGGTCGTTTCAAATCATCAATGAAGGAGTGGGGCCTGGCAGACAGCGCAGTATGCGAGTGTGGCGAGCCTGAGCAGACTGCCGACCACATAATCACCACCTGTCCTCTGTACAGACCTCCTTCAGAGGCTGGCCTCTTCCAAGTGGGACCAGAGACGAGAGCGTGGCTTTGTGACACTGAGCTGGACATATGACGACGATACACGAAAGAAAATTGTTTTTAACCTTGTTGTACGGCGACCTTGAGTGCCTTGAAAGGCGCCTTATAAAATAAATGCATTATTATTATTATTATTATTAAGAAGAAGGAAACTAAGTGTACCATGGTATAGTTGAATCTGGACCAAGAACATTTCTTTCCATCCTGCTTAAAAAATCTCTTTTCAAGACCCACAGAGCAATGGGCAAAAAGCTGAGTTCAATTGTATGGGCTACTTACCAAACATAAGCACTGAGCGTGTAAATTACAAATGAGTCAGTCAAAAAGGTTGATCTTAAACTAGCAAGAGAGAGGTGTAAGAGAGGCCCCTAAGTGTTTAACAGTAAAATATGGTTCTCTAAATGCATGGAAGTGTAGCTGGTTGCTGTGTGGTTAAAACAAAAAAACGATGTAGTTATATTTTAAGGTTGACTGATAACGGCTTGAATAGTCATCATTACGTTTGGGATAAATTGTCTATAAAAACATGTTGCACCCACGACGTCCAACTGGCTCCCTCATTGTAAAAATGCATCACTTAAAATACATTTAGCCACTTTTTGTGTGGATGTTCAATTAATGTTAATTGGTAATGTTGTTGATTGAAGGAAAATATCTCAAAGACAGTATGGGCCAGGGGTATCCAAACTACGCCAAGGGGGCCAAATGCGGCAGTCGGACCATTTTGAATTGGCCCTCAGCAAATCCAAAAAATATAATGTAATACATGAAAAACCATGGGCAGCGAAGGCAAAACCAGACAATACACAACATGCTTTACGGAGCCAAAACCGCAAATACGGCTTGTCTTTGCTGTTTTCTGATCCAAAAAGTTGTGTTCAATGGCATTAAAACGATGAAAACGCTGCTGAAGGTTAATCCAATGTGTCTGTGTCACTTTGAAATGATTACTGATAATCCATCATTCCATTTTAGAAATGGAGATTTGATATAGTGTGTGAGAGCAATAACGCAGCTTCCGGTTTTGGGCCTTCTGGCTGTGCATCACTCTGTTCACCAGTGGTAATGTTTAGATGGATTTTAGGATCTTTGTCGATTTTCTTTTGGCTCTAACGGTTCAAAACAGGTGTCAATCATCAAAATCGACCGATGGGTTCCGGAGATATGGCAAATACACCAAATGACTGTAAAATGAAGTTTTTTTTTTGTGCTAAATTTCTCTAAAAAGGACAAATGTCAGTTGTTTTGCATCAATCTTGATACAGGGTACTTATTATATGTTATAGTTTGGATTCCTAAAGCTTTTAGTCTACTATCCCATCATGCAAGGGTGGTTTTCACTATAAGTAATGTTTATTTTTTGGATGGACACTATCATTTACATTTTTTTACTATGTTCAATCTGAATTTACTTTAAAATGAAAAAAATGCTGTATTGATTCTGACTTTTCTACATCCAACTCACAGGTTTATCATTGCTTTGAGAAAAAAAGATTATTAATTTTCTCCTTTTAGAATTGACCTTTCGCAAAGCCACGTAACCCTTGGTTACTGTTGCTAGTCCGACAAGCTGAGAGCCAGATGCGTTAAACAAAGGTCAATTGAAGATATAGTCATTTGTTCTGGGAATTTCATTTTCGAGCCTGAGACCTGAAAAACAGGCTCGGGGCTTAACAGGTTAACTCCCTAGATTTTCCCTAGATTGTGTTTCCATAGACACCACAGTAATGTCAGAGTTATCTTGAGGTTATCTTTCTCTCAGACGCCACTCTTTTATTTATTTTTGGTTAATTAAATCCGATGATCACTTTTGCAAAGGCTCCTTTTATATTATAATTATTTACAGTACAATTATACAGTACATTTCCTAATAAAACGTAGAAGTGTCAAGGAGGCCTAATTAAACTAGCTGTGAGTAATGCCAGCTAAACTACGATTATGCAACTTTTGGAGCTAGGGCTGCTAACAACTCTCATTGTAGAAGTCTTTACAAGTTTGAATCTAGCTTACTCATGCTGGCTTCTGTTCAATATTTAACCTTGCTCCATTTCCTGACTCATTTCCACATTCTTAACAATGGCATGGCATTGCACAATCCTGCCGAGCACGGGAAAATCGCAGACACGTCCTACTGTGCACTAGTTAAAAGGAGTGAGACGTGAAGACTCAGTCACACTCTCACTGGATTCCTCCAGGCGCTTTACACCGGCTCTAAAAGCACTACCCGAATAAGCACTCCAACTATAGGAAACCATGCCAAGCAGTAAAGTATATCTCCTGGCAACTCTGTGCTCCCTGGTCATCCTGTCAACCTTTATCGGCAGCACACAGTCAGGTGAGTTCTACAGATCAAGCTACAGATAATACATGTGCAGTTTTGTTTGTGTCATCTTTGGCACGTGTAGATGCATTTAGAAAAGGATAAGGAAACAAGTCCTGTCATTTATTTAGCTTGTGTTACATGAAGTACCTGCAAATCCTAAAGCTCTGGAAACAGGCAGATTTACCATTGTATGTTTCAGGGTCAAATCCAGGTTAAAAGACAAATTATTTAACTAGAAAAATGTTTATAATGTATTTTTGTTCACAATGTGTTTGCAGCGATCTGCTGCCTGAGGTTAACCAGTCGTCGTTTGCCATGCCAACGGCTGCTCGGCTACACCGTCCAGACCATTAACAGGTCCTGTGACATCAACACTATTATGTGAGTAAATGATTAAATCTCTTTTCAGACTACAATTCTGCACTTCAGTAGTAACAGCAGAACAGGGAGCAAGTCAGTGACAACAGTCTCACATGGATATTACAAACATAATTTTATGGACAAAAGGTGCAATTGCACTTAAATAAACTATAATTATTAATATTAATTCATCTGCAGACATCTTTCTAAATTGAATTATCCCTATGACAATATACTACATACCAAGGTGATGTGTCAAATAACGTAACATACTTAATTGCTTTCTTGAGTTGGTTGGCTTGTTTGCTTTATGACCAAAAAGTATTTTTTATTTCATCTGATAATCAGTTAATTGACAAATCATTGTGGCCCTACTTAGAAATAGTGGCAGTGGACCTAAGATAAACAAGTTTGGGTGTCTGACATTTTTTAGAAAAGGAGACGTTAGGAACATATAAACAAGCAAACACTCCGGAGAGTGGATTTTAAATGGTATATCTTATATCTTGAATATCTTGTGTATTCCTTGTTTTTCATTAAACATATCCTTCTGTCAGAAAAGCAATGTATGTTAGATTCAAACTGCAGTTAACATGGTCATTGATTTTGCTTTCTTTCTGTCCAGTTAGATGACTCAAAATCAATCATTATGTGCTGCAGGATTCACCCCCGTATGTAACTGTTGCAATATGTAGAGTATAGAGACACGAACAGGTTAATACACAACCTGGAAAGCATTCATGCGTCTCGTGTTCGATGAAGTCTTCACCTTTTTTTTACAGATTCCACCTCCCAGGAAGGTTCGTGTGTACTGACCCTTCAAGCATCCATACTCAGAGAGGGATGAAATGTCTGGAGTGAGTATACTCATTTGTCTCTAACTTCAATAAGTATTCTTACCGAATATTGAACTCAAATAATATTGTGTTTTCATTCTTCTCTGCAGTGAAAGGAAGAAGAAGAACAGTAAGATCATAGCAAACCGAACCTGATGCCATGACACATGAGCTGTATACGGAAGTTACTGTATGAAGGATATAACTAATATTTAAAAGCCTTCGTACACCGAAGTAAATTATCATGTCATTTTGTTAAATTATTATATTACATCTTATTATATAAGATTGTGTGTTTTATAAACAGGTAGTAAATTGTACACTGAAGGTGCAGAGCATCATTGAAGTATATTTTTGTAAAGACATTTTAGTAAAGAGGAATGGAGAGTTAAACGTTTGAATTGTAATTTATATTGTCAAAGGATTAATACAAATAGAGATGTTTAATAATGCATTTGTCTGAGTTTCATAACATTCAGCATATATGTTACATATATCTGCTGCACATTGTAAATGTTATCCTAGTTTACAGTGTTTAACGAGTAAACCAAAGGTCAGAATTTAAAATAGGGTGCAAAGAATCAAGAGGAGCACAATACAGTATACATGATATAACAGTAGATAAATCACAACGACAGAATAGGGTTGAAAATCAGTTTTCTGATCATTAATAAAGTAAATAGGCATAAACGACAAAAACCCATTTGAAATATAAGATTTTAATTTTGTTTTAATAGAATAGCTTTAAAATCATCTCCACTGTTTGATTGTATCACATTGTTCTAGCTTTTCATTGATATATAATTCAACAATATCCTAGAGTTTCGCACCATGAAAGGTAACTTATTCTGCAAAATCCACTTTTTCATATTTTAAACACAAACATGTGTCCCCTCTGTGTAAAGAGATTCTAAAAAATTCCGTCTGAAAATGAGTGGATCAGTTTTTGGCCACTTTATGATGTCATGATTGTTTGGCTTGTGTAACCATTAGCCAATCAGCAACCAACGTAACACTCGCCCACCTTATCACCTGGATCTCATCGAATCAAATCGTATCTTCATAAAGTAAAAGACAGGGAATCAGCACTTTTTAAACAGGGCTGAAACAGAAGGGTTTATGGGATGCTACACTGCATGATGTGTTTGGTATTTCGAGCCAAACACTTCAGAGACATGTTTTGAATATATCTGAGACATATAATATATTGATGAAAAACAGTATATTAGGGGGCCTTTAACATTTCCCATAATTTGAAGTCTACAGTTTTTGTATCTCTTGAAACTTTAGGAGAAGTAAAGTCCTGTAGGTTTGAATAAAGTTTGACTGTGAAATATGCATTTGTAAGCGTTATGGAATGAACTAAAACATAGAAAAGTAGAGAGCTCATTAAACTGCTTTTAAGATCAAATCAAAGAAGTTAAAACAAAGGTTTAAATTCAATATATACATTTTTACAAGAGACAGTCTTCCAGAAAACTGTCAAAGAGTGAAATCAAACTGCCGCATCCTAAAAGATGATCATAATCATGACTATCTGTTCACTGCCCCATTCTAGAAGTGAAAGTAGGGCTCAACTGCTTCTGGAAAAACACATTTCATTCATACTTAGTCATAACTTGGTCTTCCAGTTTGTGTGTATGGAAACTATTGAAATTCATTTCCATTTCAGTTAAACCAGTCAGAGCAGCAAACCAACAAATCCCAATACGACTCCAAATCTCACATAAAGAGGATTATATTTCCTTTCCATCATGGTCTGTCCCCCACAATGAGGAGTAATCTGTCCTTGTTGATATCTTCTCTGTTCTTCAGAGCCTGGCAGAGTTTCTTCTTCTTATTATTACTACTATTATTATTGTTATTATATATGTAGGAGAAGGGGGTAAGTTGAGCCAGTGGGTAAGTTGAACCACTCCTTGTAACCAGGCAACGCCTTATAGTTGTAATCAAGTGACCAGAAATTATGCAAGCTCCACCCATTTCTCATTTCCTGTGAAAGAGAGATACTCATCGTGGTCTGGTAAGTAAACATTTTTACAAAAAAACGTTTTTTGCTTGTCGAAGTACATTTTCTAGATGTCAGCTATATCGGCTGTCATGTCAAAAAAAAAGTATCCAGGTTTAAACACATATATTGTATATGTTGATGTGTTGGCAGCGTATTAAACCATGTGAGTCATTAAGCTAAAGATGACTCTGAATTGTAATGCTAGGCTATTTTTTCTAAAATGGTGGCTATGGGGTAAAGTGAACCATGGGCCTTGGGGTAAGTTGAGCCAGTTTTTCAATGGAGAAATGAATGAAAGTAGGCCAAGTTGATAAAAAGAGCTCATTGTGGCTGTACCTTTAAAGTTTAATTTACCCTGTGTTTGATTGGTAAGATGTATGAAATTGTATCACCATCTGTATGATTACTTTTCCTTTGAACATGTAAAAAAAAAATCAATCAATTCAATCGAAATTTATATTAAAAATATTTGAAAAACTAAGCTTGTATTTGGTTTGTTATTTATTGTTTATAGTTACCTTTAAGATGTGTTGTAGGTGTGCCCAGGTTTGAACAATGGTTCAATTTACCCCCTGACCTGGATCAACTTACCCCTACACTGGGGCAAGTTGAGCCACAAGACTTTTTTTTTAAAGAAGTAATATTTTCACTGCCCTTGATCAAATATTAATTATTATCATTGCCATTGATAGGAGACATCCTGAATTATAGGTGTGTGTTTTCATTTTTAATATGTGTCATTTCTCCTTGCTTAGAGGACAGCATAACTAAACAATGGCTCAACTTACCCCACTCTCCCCTAATATTTTTCACTTTTCATTTTTCTAATGAGGCACCCCCGTAGAACTGGGCCTGCCACCTCCATCAACCAGATCCAACTGGTGCTCTTTGGCTTCCAGCACTCGGTACGCAGTGCACACATTCACATCTGAAATACAAGCTTATACAGTTATCACTGATACAGTATGATTCAATTAATTATCTCAGATATATTTTATATTCAGGAAAAATAAGCCCATCAACTTCTGTTTTCCAGGTCTCAGGCTCGAAAATGACATTCCCAAAACAAATGACTATATCTTCTAAAGGGTCAATTACTAATCTTTTTCTCAAAGCAATGATAAACCTTTGAGTTGGATGTAGAAAAGTCAGAATCAATATAGATATTTTTAAATTTTAAAGTAAATTCCGATTGAACATTGTTAAAAAAATGTAAATTATAGTGTCCGTCCAAAAAAAAACATTGCTTATAGTGAAAACCACCCTTGAATGATGGGATCGGAAACTAAAACCTTAGGGATCCAAACTATAAAATATATCAGGATTGATGCAAAACAAGTGACATTTGACCTTTTTAGAGAGATTTTGAAAAAAATACTTGGATGCATTTTCCATATCTCTGGACCCCTCGGTTGATTTAGATGATTGACACCTCTTTTGAACCGTTAGAACCAATAGAATCGAGGGGAAGTTCCTAAAATCCATCTAAACATTATCCATTGGTGAATGAGTGATGTCTAGCCAGAATGCCCAAAACCGGAAGCTGTCATACACTCTCGTAGCAGCTAATATGAAATCTCCGTTATTGACATAAATATGAAGATGGATTATCAGTAATCATTTCAAAGTGACACAGACACATTGGATTAACCTTCAGCAGCGTTGCATGTGTTTTATTGCCATTGAACACAACTTTTGATCAGAAAACAGCAACGGTAAGACTTATTTTCCGCTTTGGTCCTGTAAAGCTACGTTGTGTGTTGTCTGGGTTTGCTTCCCCTGCCGCGAGTTTTGGTCGCTCAGTGATGATACTTATACCCCTAGAATCTGTGGAATCTCAGTTTGCTAGCTGATATCTTGTTTGTGCAGATCCGATAAGTAATAAGGTATCTCTACCGTGAGTTATGTGCTAAGTGCGTTAGCATTTTTTTAGCTCAGGGCTAATTCAGAGGCTTGGTATGACCCTTGTGTTGCGTTTAGCTAAAAATGGTTAATATTGTCTGATAGCGGGGTTTCTTCCCGTTAAGTGGGTATGACACATTCATAGTTTGTTAAATATTAAGAAGCCCTCAGACGCTGTTTCTTGCAAGATGTTGCTTTTTGCTCCCGGTACCGGGGGCATGGGGCTTAAATGGTTTAAACCAGAGGTGGGGAACCTTTTTCCTCTCAAGGGCCATTTCAATTTTTACAACATCCTTCAAGGGCCGCACAAATTATTGAACTCAACGTCTGCTTAAAAAAATCAAATAACAGCCCATTCATTTCGCGTTTCTTTCATGCTGTGTAAAGAAAAAGCAACCTCTTAATCCAGATATTTGACCATGACCCGCGCATTCATGCACCGTGGCATGACCACCAAAACAGAAAGATATTGACACAAGATGTGTGCAAATGTATTTAGTTTCATATCCATGTGGACATGATTTAAATGGGGGGGGGGGGGGGGGGGGGGCGGATCTAACCTCATCTAGGAGGGTTTGGGGGCATGCACCACCAGGAAGATTTTTTTTAAATGTTGAAGTTAAAAGCATCCATCTGGTGCACTTTGAGAGCAACATGAAGAGATCTATGGATACATCTCTCAACACCCAGATGAAACAGAACTGTAAGCAGATTTTTTTCTTTATGGATATTTTACAAATCACTTCCCTTTTAAACTGTATTCTTGTTTATTAATAACAACTTTTTTTTACTGTCATATTAGTATTGTATACCTGTTTACTTTATTCTCTTATTTTTCTATAACTATAATGATAATATAAAGATGTGCCTTTACCTCACTGGTTGTAAAAAAAGCCTCTTATATTCGTTAGCATAGCTAGCTAACCAGATGCTAATAACAACAAAGTTATTGACTGTATGATCAGTATGACAGATGAACAGATCGCCACTGGGCTTTCAACTAAAGACACAGCCACGCAAAAACTGCGGCAT
>NC_136903.1:91607458-91614958 GCF_949606895.1 Notothenia rossii
ATTAGAACACCAAAGGCAAACCTTATTGTGCTGCTAAAGGAAAGGTCATAGGGTTGACCAAACCCAGAGAGACGTATCCTCTGGGGAACACGAACGTCCGTGCAAAACATCTGATAGTCGGGAAAATACAAAAACTACAGTGTCAGAGATCTGTGGTTCCTACACATCATCCACTGAGTGTCTGCAGACGAGCGAAGGATACAGATGTTCCCTCTCTCTCTGTCTCTGCATCTCATCCTCTTTCAACTAAACAGATGTGCTCAGTTTGCAGAAAGCTATTTTAAGCAATGCAGCCGAAACATCAACATCAAAGGGAACCATCTTCTTTAAGTTCTTTCCTCTCTCTCTGTTTCTTTCTACTCTGTTTCTATTCACCTCCCAGTCCCGAGGCATCATCCTGCAGCTGCAGCTTTCAGCAGCTCTTAAACTCCTCTCTCTGCATTGCTGTCAGCGTCAGAGCAAAGAGGAAACTCATCCCGACTGAACTTCTCAAATATCACAGGGTTCTGTAGTATCTGAAACACAAGCAGAGTAACCTTTGTTTCCCATGTTATCAGTGAAAACAGATGAGAGCGTGTTCCAACGGCTCGTTTCCATCAGGAGAAACGCGCTGCAGCTTCAGAAACGATGCAGATACAAAAAAAGAAATTAAAACAAAGGAAGAAACATCTCCAGCAACTTGAGGAGACATGGCAGAAGCTAAGAGCACAACGGAGACCAGGGGACACTAAAGAGCGACGCACACAGCTGGGAGACCAGGGGACACTAAAGAGCGACGCACACAGCTGGGAGACCAGGGGACACTAAAGAGTGACGCACACAGCTGGGAGACCAGGGGACACTAAAGAGTGACGCACACAGCTGGAGACCAGGGGACACTAAAGAGTGACGCACACAGCTGGGAGACCAGGGGACACTAAAAAGTGACGCACACAGCTGGAGACCAGGGGACACTAAAGAGTGATGCACACCGCTGGGAGACCAGGGGACACTAAAGAGTGACACACACAGCTGGAGACCAGGGGGCACTAAAGAGTGACGCACACAGCTGGAGACCAGGGACACTAAAGAGTGATGCACACAGCTGGGAGACCAGGGGACACTAAAGAGTGACGCACACAGCTGGGAGACCAGGGGACACTAAAGATTGACGCACACAGCTGGGAGACAAGGGGACACTAATGATTGACACACACAGCTGGGAGACCAGGGGACACTAAAGAGTGACGCACACAGCTGGAGACCAGGGGACACTAAAGAGTGATGCACACAGCTGGGAGACCAGGGGACACTAAAGAGTGACGCACACAGCTGGGAGACCAGGGGACACTAAAGATTGACACACACAGCTGGAGACCAGGGGACACTAAAGACTGATGCACACAGTTGGAGACCAGGGGACACTAAAGAGTGACGCACACAGCTGGGACGGGGCGCTTGGTGACGTTAAGGATGATAAAGCGGAACAACTGTCTCTGTTGTTGGAAACTTACCTAAAAAATGTTATGGTCTTATTTGAACAAAGTGATCACATGACTCCTACTGCAGATCTGCTGTTAGCTAACGTAGCTAACGTAGCTATTGTAGCTAACGTAGCTATTGTAGCTAACGTAGCTAACGTAGCTATTGTAGCTAACGTAGCTAACCTAGTCATTTCAGCTATACTGGCAAACACTCACAGTTATGAGAATTATTCCAGCACGTATCAGAAACATAGCACATCCCATCCATTAACTGTTTATTATTTAAGCTAACTTTAAATTCATTCAGTTTAGTCCAATCAGAGGCCTCTTCTCCAGGTCATCTAACCACATCCCATTTAACATAACGTTGTGATTCCATATGACGTAGTTCCCAAAATCCCAAGCCAGGGTACGTTTGACTAGACCAAATCAGAGGCCTTGACATGTTTGCCTTGTATACCAATCCCTTCTTCTCCAGGGAAACGTTATAAACATGACATTTTCGACATCTTTAGGGACTCTGCTTTGGAAACGGACCAAATGTTGGTTTGTGTTAGAGCCTTGAGAAAAGGAAAACCACATGCAGCTAAGACTAACCAAAAGGAGCAACTCAAAGTCACCGTGTATTTCATGCCCGGTGCCATGGGGTTAGGAATAACGAGGATAAGAACATCAACCTACTTCTCGCCGTGCCAGGGAACATAGGTCTGTAAATAATGTAACCCTGGCAGCACTTGTCAGAAACATAAAACGATGCAAATGAGTTACATACGAGGGGAATTCATCGGAGACGGCGCTGGCTCTAGAGATAGTTTGGCGCCTTAGCAGGAGAACAATCGAGTTAGCAAACGATTAGAGTAATGCAGCCCGAACAGTGACAGCCGGTGAAACAAAGAGGAGACTCACATACAGTAAGAGGTAACCGGAGAGGAGTGATCTCACACTGTGGGGTGTGGAGCGGGGTGTAATGCAGGAGTGCCAGGATGCCTGCAGTGCCTCGTGGGAGAGCCGTCATTTGCATTAGCTGAGAGTGGGGTGGAGTGGAGGAAAAGGAGGAGAGGAAGGATGAGGAGGAAAAGCCGGCTTCATTCATTGTTGTGTTTGCCGTGTTTCAAATGACTGAGCTTTTCTGTCCCGCTGAGAATACCTGCTACCAGACACCAGAGACTCCCTAAGTCACGGACGCTTAAAACGCTTTCACAAGGTCGCGTTTCATCTAATTCAATCAAACTCTGGTGCGCTTCATTTGTACACAATGAGAATAATACAAATACATCCAAAGGCAGTCCAAACAGTGGTGGCTGCACGGAGCTTCCCTTTTCTTCGAGTGCTTTGGCAAGCAAGCATTTGGTCCATTTCCAAAGACGGAAAGCTAAAGAAAATGCAAAATAAAGTCCACGGAAGAAAGTGGAGAAAGTGTTCATGAAGAAAACTCTGGATACGAAGGATTTGTTGTTGTTCATCCGTACGTTGAGCTTTAGGAAATGTATTTTTTAATCAAATCTGCTTTTAGTTGTGAAACCGAACTAGACTAAATATAAAATGAAGTACATTTCTTCAGTGGGAACACAGCCTCTGATTGCAGTCAACTGAACGAATATTGTTCGGGAACAATTCTCCTTTACTCCCAGATATCTAACCTTTGCCCTTTGACGGTTATGACCAACCCTGACGTCTGTTATCTCCATTAAAGTGGACCTATCATGCTATATGTGAATAATATAGTGTAGGTCAATACCTATATAAGGCATATTGATACTTTTTATTTTTCAAAATACCAAACAGATCATGCATTTTAGCCATTCCTCATTTCGCTCAATGTAACACTGTCTTTGTATCATGGGCTGATTCTGTGAGAACAGCACCATCTACAGGCCTGGCATATGTACTACAGCGTCTCCAGCGCTTTCCAACGGCAATGTCCGTGGCTGTCTCCTCCTGATTGGTGGAGTTGGCCCAATAGCCGTAGCTCCACTTCTGTGACGTCATAGAAGTGTTCAAATCTGGATCAGTCTGTATCAGATCCGTTCCAGACCCTTTTTAAGAGATTTGGGTATGGAGGGAAATAGAGAGGGTTGTGTTTTCTGACACTTGGTGAGTTCCCTGGAACACCGGGGACACATGTTCATGTAGAAAAGACGTACACAAGTGCATTTTGCATGATAGGTCCCCTTTAAGGAAAGGGCTGCTTCAGTCAGTTGTTGTTCCCAGTTTATGACCGGGCGACTCTCGGTCACAAATGGTTTATGGTTGTGAGAACGCTGGCTTTGAGGCCATAAGGGTCAGACAAGTGATTCGGTGTTCCCAGATGTTTAGGCTATCTCCTTTACTATGTTGATTACTCTCTGTGCACATATTCAGAGGTCTAGTGAGAGAGAGGTGCTTCAGAATTGACGTGGCAACTCTCCCGTGCAGTCAGAACCTCTGGCTGTGTGAGATGTGATGTGAATCCTCCGGCCGATACTCGTAATGAGCCATCAGTGTTTGACTTCAAAGCTCCGACTCTCCTCGTGTCTCCTTCGAGTCGGTGACTCCTCCTGCATCGCTACACAGAAGTTCCCCTTACAAATATAAGAGTTAACAGACAGGTTGCTTCTGACGGGACTACATGTTATCTCGCTGGACGCCTCTGATCTGCATCAGACCGTCACTGATGGTCTGATGGTCTGATGGTCTGATGGTACAAGAATTGTACTTGAGTTAAAGTAGAAGTACTCAGATCTTGAGTAAAAGTAGAAGTACTCAGATCTTGTACTTGAGTTAAAGTAGAAGTACTCAGATCTTGAGTAAAAGTAGAAGTATTCAGATCTTGTACTTGAGTGAAAGTAGAAGTACTCAGATCTTGAGTAAAAGTAGAAGTATTCAGATCTTGTACTTGAGTAAAAGTAGAAGTACTCAGATCTTGTACTTGAGTTAAAGTAGAGGTACTCAGATCTTGAGTAAAAGTAGAAGTACTCAGATCTTGTACTTGAGTGAAAGTAGAAGTACTCAGATCTTGAGTAAAAGTAGAAGTATTCAGATCTTGTACTTGAGTAAAAGTAGAAGTACTCAGATCTTGTACTTGAGTAAAAGTAGAAGTACTCAGATCTTGTACTTGAGTAAAAGTAGAAGTACTCAGATCTTGTACTTCAGTAAAAGTAGAAGTACTCAGATATTGTACTTGAGTAAAAGTAGAAGTACTCAGATCTTGTACTTGAGTAAAAGTAGAAGTACTCAGATCTTGTACTTGAGTAAAAGTAGAAGTACTCAGATCTTGTACTTCAGTAAAAGTAGAAGTACTCAGATATTGTACTTGAGTAAAAGTAGAAGTACTCAGATATTGTACTTGAGTAAAAGTAGAAGTACTCAGATCTTGTTCTTGAGTAAAAGTAGAAGTACCCAGATCTTGTTCTTGAGTAAAAGTAGAAGTACTCAGATCTTGTATTTGAGTAAAAGTAGAAGTACTCAGATCTTGTACTTGAGTAAAAGTAGAAGTACTCAGATCTTGTTCTTGAGTAAAAGTAGAAGTACTCAGATATTGTACTTGAGTAAAAGTAGAAGTACCCAGATCTTGTTCTTGAGTAAAAGTAGAAGTACTCAGGTCTTGTACTTGAGTAAAAGTAGAAGTACTCAGATCTTGTTCTTGATGGTCTGATGGTCTGATGGTCTGATGATCTGATGGTCTGATCGTCTCCTTGTCTCCTCGTCTCCTCGTCTCTGATCGTCTGATCGTCTCCTAGTCTCCTCATACAGTGGAGGGTTACATCTATATAGACAGTAGGAGACAATAGAACAGGTTAGATAGAGAGGAGGAGTGAAGAGAAAGATGGAGAGACGAGTGGGTGGACGTGATGCAGGAACACGAGATGCATTCAGGGTCCTGTGGGACGGAGATAATTCACATTAAGCTTCGATTCGTTCAGGCTGGGAGAGAGGAGGAAGATGGAAAGAGAACGGGAGAGAAAAGAGAGAGAAGAGCCTTCGCACAGAGGTGGAGAAGTAATTATATCTGGTAGAAGTAGAAGTACTCAGATCTTGTAGTTGAGTTAAAATAGAAGTACTCAGATCTTGTATTTGAGTAAAAGTAGAAGTACTCAGATCTTGTACTTGAGTAAAAGTAGAAGTACTCAGATATTGTACTTGAGTAAAAGTAGAAGTACTCAGATCTTGTATTTGAGTTAAAATAGAAGTACTCAGATCTTGTAGTTGAGTTAAAATAGAAGTACTCAGATCTTGTATTTGAGTAAAAGTAGAAGTACTCAGATCTTGTACTTGAGTAAAAGTAGAAGTACTCAGATCTTGTATTTGAGTAAAAGTAGAAGTACTCAGATCTTGTAGTTGAGTAAAAGTAGAAGTACTCAGGTCTTGTACTTGAGTAAAAGTAGAAGTACTCAGATATTGTACTTGAGTAAAAGTAGAAGTACTCAGATCTTGTACTTGAGTAAAAGTAGAAGTACTCAGATCTTGTACTTGAGTAAAAGTAGAAGTACTCAGATCTTGTACTTGAGTAAAAGTAGAAGTACTCAGGTCTTGTACTTGAGTAAAAGTAGAAGTACTGAGATCTTGTACTTGAGTAAAAGTAGAAGTACTCAGATATTGTACTTGGGTAAAAGTAGAAGTACTCAGGTCTTGTACTTGAGTAAAAGTAGAAGTACTCAGATCTTGTACTTGAGTAAAAGTAGAAGTACTCAGGTCTTGTACTTGAGTAAAAGTAGAAGTACTCAGATCTTGTACTTGAGTAAAAGTAGAAGTATTCAGATCTTGTACTTGAGTAAAAGTAGAAGTACTTAGATCTTGTACTTGAGTAAAAGTAGAAGTACTCAGATCTTGTACTTGAGTAAAAGTAGAAGTATTCAGATCTTGTACTTGAGTAAAAGTAGAAGTACTTAGATCTTGTACTTGAGTAAAAGTAGAAGTACTCAGATCTTGTACTTGGGTAAAAGTAGAAGTACTCAGATCTTGTACTTGAGTAAAAGTAGAAGTACTCAGATCTTGTACTTGAGTAAAAGTAGAAGTACTCAGATCTTGTACTTGGGTAAAAGTAGAAGTACTCAGATCTTGTACTTGAGTAAAAGTAGAAGTACTCAGATCTTGTACTTGAGTAAAAGTAGAAGTACTCAGATCTTGTACTTGGGTAAAAGTAGAAGTACTCAGATCTTGTACTTGAGTAAAAGTAGAAGTACTCAGATCTTGTACTTGAGTTAAAGTAGAAGTACTCAGGTCTTGTACTTGAGTAAAAGTAGAAGTACTCAGATCTTGTACTTGAGTAAAAGTAGAAGTACTCAGGTCTTGTACTTGAGTAAAAGTAGAAGTACTCAGATCTTGTACTTGAGTAAAAGTAGAAGTATTCAGATCTTGTACTTGAGTAAAAGTAGAAGTACTTAGATCTTGTACTTGAGTAAAAGTAGAAGTACTCAGATCTTGTACTTGAGTAAAAGTAGAAGTATTCAGATCTTGTACTTGAGTAAAAGTAGAAGTACTTAGATCTTGTACTTGAGTAAAAGTAGAAGTACTCAGATCTTGTACTTGGGTAAAAGTAGAAGTACTCAGATCTTGTACTTGAGTAAAAGTAGAAGTACTCAGATCTTGTACTTGAGTAAAAGTAGAAGTACTCAGATCTTGTACTTGGGTAAAAGTAGAAGTACTCAGATCTTGTACTTGAGTAAAAGTAGAAGTACTCAGATCTTGTACTTGAGTAAAAGTAGAAGTACCAGAGTGTAGGAATACTCTGTTTCAGTAAAAGTCCTCATTCAAAATGTTCCTCAACTAAAAGTAGAAAAGTATTCTCATCAAAATATAGTGAAAGACAGTAAAAGTAGTCATTGTGCAGATTGGGCCATATCAGAATTATATATATGATATGTTTTATAATGATTGATCATGAAAGTGTTCTCAAAGCTGGTAAAGGTGCAGCTAGTTTGAATGACTTTGTCTACTGCAGGGTAGCTGGTGGATTTACTCCAGGTCAAATCATGCAAAATGCACTTTTGTACGTCTTGTATACATGAACATGTGTCCCCGGTGTTCCAGGGAACTCACCAAGTGTCAGAAAACACAA
>NC_136903.1:91619958-91622458 GCF_949606895.1 Notothenia rossii
CGTGAAGCAAAGATATATTTGAAATAATGAGACGGAGGACAGGAGGTGCTTCAGAGGCCAGTGAATGATGCCTTTAAGAGATAAACATCATAGATATAATGATCCTGTGTATCTCTACCTGCTCTGATCCACTGTCACACACACCTTCAGCGGTAATATCTTCACTTCACCCAGAGTGTTAAAGTATGGAAACATCTTCTCAGTGAAAGTGTGTGTGAAGGTGTGTATGTGTGTGTTAGTGTCAGGATCAGAGAACGACAACTCTCCTCTGTTCCAGTCCAGATTCACTCTGAACCTCTGGAGCTTCTTCTGCAGGCGGAGAGGAGTGTCTGGAGCTGATGGTGACCATGCTGAGTATTTACCTTTAGAGAAACGTATTCTCCATGATCCAGACCGTATGTCTCCCTTCCTCTGGACAGACTCTTCTAACACACCCAGTACCCAGCATGCACTGTCTCTAACCTGGACATCCCAGCTGTGAGTCCCTGAGTCAAAGCCCTCAGAGCTCAGGACAGAGAGGAGATTATCAAACCTCTCTGGATTATCAGGAAGTTTCTGTCTCTCTCCTCCTCGTCTCACTCTGGTCAGATCTTCAGACAGGATGAGTTCTGGATGAGCAGTGTTTGGGTCCAGGATGAGAGGAGAGTAGGACACCATGTCCTTCATCTTGCTCCAGATGTTGAAGCTGAGGTTGCCCAGGTGTTTGGCCTGGTCTATCAGAGCTCCTGAGGGCAGCTGTGGAGCCTCCAGCAGGGGGCGCTGCAGCCTCTCCACTGCAGCCTTGTAGTTGTGCAGGAAGGAGAAGTCTTCAGCTCTCAGCTCCTTCTCTGTGGCTCTGACTGTGTGTGAAAGAGCTGCTATCTCTCTGCTCACAGCCTCCATCTTCTCCTCCATCATCCTCCTCTTCTGCTCCTCTTCCTCCCTCAGTGCAGCCATCCTGGCCTCCTCTTCCTCTTCTAGAAACTGGTGAAGCTTCTTGAACTGCTCCTTAATCTGCGTCTCTGTGTGTTGAGCCTGGACCTTCATGTGTCCTGCTGTTTGATCAAACTTCACTTTAACTTCTTCAAAGAGCTTCAGTTTCTCCTGAAAGGGCTGCAGAGCTTTCTGGAGCTCCTCTCTGAGATCCTGAGCAGCTTCATCCATGGGTCTGAATCTGTGGTTGGTGTGTGTTCTTGAGTCTCTGCAGACGAGACACACTGGCTGCTGATGGTCCAGACAGAAGAGTCTGAGTTTCTCAGAGTGCAGACTGCAGAGAGCCTCTGGAGGTCTCTGACCTCTCTCCAGTAAGAAGGTCTCACTCAGGTTCTTTAAAGCCAGGTTACAGGGAGGTTCTATCTCTGAATGTTCTGTCTTACAGACTGGACACTCTCGTGATGGTCTCTGTCTCCACCAGGTCTGCAGACAGGCTTTACAGAAGCTGTGGCTACAGGACAGAACAACAGGATCTCTAAAGACGTCCTGACAGACCGGACAGCAGAGATCTTCCTCTAACCTGGAAGCCATGTTGTCTCTGAGTGAAGCTGAAACACAGCAGACAGGAAGTACAGTCAGTCATGGCTCCCCTCCCCCTCCTCTAATGACTTCACTGAAATTCTCTTTGAGTGTTTGGAGACTCACCTTCAGGGGGTGGAGGGTCCTCAGGTTGAAGCAGCAGGGCTGTAGTTTCCTCTTTTCTCTCCTGTAGCTGAACTCAGAGGAAGTTGTTAGTTTGGTCTGAAGGTGAATCTGATCGTCTGTTTTTCAGTCCGTCTGTCTCTCTGCAGTGAGGAAGAGGAACAAACTGTTTCCTGGTTTATCTCAGTGAGTCAGTGAGGGAGGAGCTCTGTCACGCCTCCTCTGCTGAACTCTGTGTCCTCTTGTGTAACTCAGGGAGTGTCTCAGTGCAAAGGGCTGACTCATTGCTGGATTAAAGGTTGTAGTGAAGGAGCTAAATATTAACTTAGATATTCTTGGATAGCAGTAGGCTAGTATCTTCCAAACCAATTTCTATAATTTGAAATTCTCCTCTGGCTCAGCTCTCTTTTCGTCACAACGGTGCGGTAAAGTTCCTGCGTTTCAGACTCTCCGATTTCTCCGGCTCCATCGTCCCCTCACTTGTGAACAAGACCCCGAGATACTTGGACTCCTTCACTTGGGGTAAGGACTCATTCCCTACTTGGAGTGGACAGTCCATCGGTTTCCTGCTGAGAACCATGGCCTCAGATTTGGAGGTGCTGATCCTCATCCCAAACGCTTCACACTGGGCAGGGAACAGATCCAGGGTCTGCTGAAGCCATCAAACCACATAATCTCCAAAAAGCATTGATGCAGTCTTTAGTCCACCGAACAGCCAGAGGTGGGAAGTAGTGGAGTACAAATACTTTGTTACTGTAAGTACGTGTTTCTGGTATCAGTACTTTGCTCCACTACACTGCACTTTTTATACCTTACATTTTCCAAACAGCTGGTTCCTTTAGTCTGAATGTGTGTTTGGTGGCGTCATCATTATTATTTAGAGTCA
>NC_136903.1:91627458-91639958 GCF_949606895.1 Notothenia rossii
TACCACACACACACCTACACACTGTACCACACACACACCTACACACTGTACCACACACACCTACACACTGTACCACACACACACCTATACACTGTACCACACACACACCTATACACTGTACCACACACACACCTACACACTGTACCACACACACACTTCCACACTGTACCACACACACACCTACACACTGTACAACACACACACCTACACACTGTACCACACACACCTACACACTGTACCACACACACCTACACACTGTACCACACACACACCTACACACTGTACAACACACACACCTACACACTGTACCACACACACCTACACAATGTACCACACACACACCTACACACTGTACCACACACACACCTATACACTGTACCACACACACACCTACACACTGTACAACACACACACCTACACACTGTACCACACACACACCTACACACTGTACCACACACACACCTACACACTGTACCACACACACACCTACACACTGTACAACACACACACCTACACACTGTACCACACACACACCTACACACTGTACCACACACACACCTACACACTGTACCACACACACACCTACACACTGTACCACACACACACCTACACACTGTACCACACACACCTACACACTGTACCACACACACACCTACACACTGTACAACACACACACCTACACACTGTACCACACACACCTACACAATGTACCACACACACACCTACACACTGTACCACACACACACCTATACACTGTACCACACACACACCTACACACTGTACCACACACACCTACACACTGCACCACACACACACCTACACACTGTACCACACACACCTACACACTGCACCACACACACACCTACACACTGTACCACACACACACCTACACACTGTACAACACACACACCTACACACTGTACCACACACACTTACACAATGTACCACACACACACCTACACACTGTACCACACACACACACCTATACACTGTACCACACACACACCTACACACTGTACCACACACACCTACACACTGCACCACACACACACCTACACACTGTACCACACACACCTACACACTGTACCACACACACACCTACACACTGTACCACACACACCTACACACTGTACCACACACACACCTACACACTGTACCACACACACCTACACACTGTACCACACACACACCTACACACTGTACCACACACACCTACACACTGTACCACACACACACCTACACACTGTACCACACACACCTACACACTGTACCACACACACACCTACACACTGTACCACACACACCTACACACTGTACCACACACACCTACACACTGTACCACACACACACCTACACACTGTACCACACACACCTACACACTGTACCACACACACCTACACACTGTACCACCATACTTGCCAACCCTCCCGATTTTCGCGGGAAACTCCCGAAGATTTCACTGCCCTCTCCCGGTTTCCTCCCAGGGTCGTATTTCTCCCGCATTTTATTATGTGAATCACTAAATGGTCATAAAAATATCGACTCTTTGTTTGAAGATATCTACTAAACTAAAGCATACAAATACAGAAAGTAATGTAGTAGGCCTGTTATACTGAGTGATATATATTGTACACACTGCTCTGCTTTCTGCACAGACCTTGCGTTGCGATGAAAGCAGTTACTAATATAATATCCAGGGGATGCATGCAGAGCTGTGATTGGCTGAGATAAGTCCGGCCGTGCGTCACGCCTCCCCCGTTCCCAGAAATGCATCCGTGGAGGACCCATCAGTGTCTCCTCGGTTAGAGCTCCTCCAGAGAGCCTCCTCGATGCTCGATGCTTGGTTCTCGAAGTGCATTTAGAGAAATGAGATGTTCTTCAAAATGGCGCGCTGAAATTAATTTCCGGGTCACTAACGGAGGACCGAGGAGTCGAGGAGTCGAGGAGTCGAGGAGTCGAGGAGGGGAAATTTGAGTATCGAGAAACCTCTACTGTGTTCAACTCTGTGTTCAGAGCATTTCAAGGTGAAGCTTTATTCCTGATGAGGCTTTTTAAATATTCCTAAAATCCCCTATTGAATAACAATAAGCAGCTTTCGCCCAACATGTTCCCAAACTTCGGAACAACCAACCAGGAAATATTAGAGGTCACATCAGGAGACAATAGTTTCTCATTTTGTATTATGTTTTTCTTACTATCACTAGGTGGGTTATCTAGGGAGATAGACAGCAGTAAAACAGCGTGAAATGTAAGAAAAAGACAATGAGAAAAATAACAGTAATAAAGGATTGAATATTTAAATGCACCGCTACCAAACTGCGCCTACATTTCCCACAATGCAACTGGATCAAGGATAACTCAGTGAGGGAAATCCGACCACTAACCACGGCTGACATATTTAATAAAATGTATATTTAATCATCCAAATGGCTTATCATGTAATAATATAATTTAAAAGTAATTTGTACTTATTGTAAATATTTGTATGTACCTGGAAAATAATGATTCTATTACGCCATCCCTGTGAACTGAGCCGGAGATTATTTCCAAGTTGAGGAAAATGTAAAGCAACATTTAAACAGACTGTAGTAACGCTTACTCAACGAAGGTTAAAGGTTAAATTCCCTCCGGGGCAATCTGCGCTTCAAACGTATGCCGTCACGTTGCTGAGAGGCACTTTGGATAAAAGCATCTGCCCGACAACACACCGTCAGGTGAAGCTCCTCCGTCTGGAAAATGTCAAACTTCACAGAAACCAAAAATAACCGTTCTGTTTTTAACTTGATGACAACGACAGACCCTGAAGGCAGCTTCGCCCCGGTCCAATGGGATTTCTCCATGTGATTTTGGATTATTGCAGAAAAAATCTCTCTGTCAAACGAACGTTTATGATACTCCACATATTAACACCACTTTATGATTTCTGAAGTCAAAAGCTAATGTTGGGCTATAAAGGAACTACAGCACGGTCACATGACTTCACGTCACCACCGCTAAGCTAAAGGAGGCTAATGTTGGGCTATAAAGGAACTACAGCACGGTCACATGACTTCACGTCACCACCGCTAAGCTAAAGGAGGCTAATGTTGGGCTATAAAGGAACTACAGCACGGTCACATGACTTCACGTCACCACCGCTAAGCTAAAGGAGGCTAATGTTGGGCTATAAAGGAACTACAGCACGGTCACATGACTTCACGTCACCACCGCTAAGCTAAAGGAGGCTAATGTTGGGCTATAAAGGAACTACAGCACGGTCACATGACTTCACGTCACCACCGCTAAGCTAAAGGTGGCTAATGTTGGGCTATAAAGGAACTACAGCACGGTCACATGACTTCACGTCACCACCGCTAAGCTAAAGGAGGCTAATGTTGGGCTATGAAGGAACTACAGCACGGTCACATGACTTCACGTCACCACCGCTAAGCTAAAGGAGGCTAATGTTGGGCTATAAAGGAACTACAGCACGGTCACATGACTTCACGTCACCACCGCTAAGCTAAAGGAGGCTAATGTTGGGCTATAAAGGAACTACAGCACGGTCACATGACTTCACGTCACAACCGCTAAGCTAAAGGAGGCTAATGTTGGGCTATAAAGGAACTACAGCATGGTCACATGACTTCACGTCACCACCGCTAAGCTAAAGGCGGCTAATGTTGGGCTATAACATACACACACACACACACACACACACACACACATTTTTATGTAACAGGAAACCCTTTTGAAGAATGCTCTCACAGTTCTGACCTCACACACACACACACACACACACACACACACACACACACACACACACACACACACACACAAACACACACACACACACACACACACACACACACTCAGAGATACAGCAATCAATGACCACCCTGATTCAGATGATAAAAGGCGACTGACACACACACACACACAGCAAAAATAACTTTTCAGTTCTTACAAAGCCTTACAAAAATCTCTGAATTAAAAAATACTTTATTTAGGGTAATGAGATACCATTATAAATGAAGCTTTAATATACTAGAGCTTATTTTGTCCTCTTCTCTATATCAGCAGCTGCAGAAGAAGCACATGCTACTGACATCCTGTCGAACACATCGAACATAACATTAGTCCTGTGCAGATTATTTAACATCTTTATTCCGGATGAATGATGGTTTTCCTGAATTTGCTAATTAGGAACGTTTTTATTATATCAACTTACTGCAGTGATAAAGTTCTGTTTCCAGCTTCTTTCCACTAAAACCTTGTCAAAAATACACCTTTAATACATTATCTTGGTGCATTAGAGTGTCAACACGCAGGCTGCCCTTTGGTGTGTTTCCACCATGTTTTAATTAGTGAAGTCCTAAAAAATAACACTGACAAACAATTCAATTACTGTGTGATCAGTAATGAACGTTATGGTGCTGCAGCAGGATGAGATTTACACGCTGCAGGCACAAGTTATAATTAAATTTACATCTGGGTTTGAAATGGTTTCCTCTCCCCGTGCAGCCGCTGATCAAACGCAACCAGAAAGGCTTTCTCTGTAACGCCATATTCATTTTTAATTAGAGTTGCACTCTCCGTCCTGCTCAGTTTCTCATGTTCTCTCATGTAGAGCGGCAACCCACTGCTAACGCGCTAAAGAAAGCTTTATGCTGCCAATCAGTTCCTGGAACATATTTAAAGAGGCCCTATTCTGCTTTCTGGGGTTTGCCCACTTCTGTAGTGTGTTATATAGGTTTTAGTGCATGTAAATGGTCTGCAAAGGCTAAAATCCCACCCCTTAAACCGCCTGAAACGCCTCAGATAGACCCATTTGTTTACTTCTTATAGAGTGCCACAGCGACGCGTCCTAAAACCCGGAAGTAAACTAGAAATAAGTTCTGTGGTTGAAACACATTTAAGAGATGGATCACGTTTTGATCAGCCGGATAATCTCCACATGTCAACCCTACTTTTATAATTTTCTAATCGTAAATCTCGTCGCCAGAAGCAAAATGCTAACGTTATGCTATAAAGGAACTACAGCAGGGTCGCTGCTTCAACGTCTCGCCAACTTCAGATCCAGATTCAAACACACAGATTCTAGATGGAAGGAGTTGAAGCGTTTGTTTGAACAGTCTGCAGGAGGCAGGGACTTGCTCTCAAGCAGAACAGAAACTAACTTAGAGGAGTGTTTACGTGTTCGGCGTAATGACGTACAACGGCCTCCACGACTTCTGTAGTCCTATTCAGCCACTTGGTAACAACCATCGTTTCTCAGACACGTACACTCTTCAGAGATCACCAGTGGGGTCACTGCTGATGATTTAATGTCCTAGAACAAAACGTGATCCGTCTCTTTGTCTCACCCACAGACCTTAGTTCAGATAGTTTCCTAAATCCTATGGAGAGATCCCATTGGCTCTGAGACGAGGGAACAGGAAGTGGTGAAATGCTGACTCACTTCCGGGTTTTTAGGACGCATCACCGTGGCGGCCTCGGGCGGGACATCTCTAAGCGGTTGACCAGTTAAAAGAGGTGCTGCAGCACAGGCAGTATGAGGAAAATAAAGAGCTTTTTGAACATTAAAGCACGGAGACATGTCTGTTTGTCCCAAAGAAATACAGTTTTGATTCTGACACACACCTATAGAAAGCCTCAATAGATACAACTGAAATTGTTTATCATGCAAAAAATCAAATTCATTAACTTATATCAGTTTGAAAAGCATGTCAGTTATTTAAAAGAGGTTGAGTTCATCTTCCAAATACTCCCAACTGTTCTTCAGATGGAGGTTGCTTCAGGCTTGCTGCATGTAAACCGTACAATACCTTCATCAAACATGACAACCCCTCTTATTTACAGCTGCAGATCGTGCAGGAAAGTGTGTGTGATTGTGTGTGTGTGTGTGTGTGTGTGTGTGTGTGTGTGTGTGTGTGTGTGTGTGTGTGTGTGTGTGTGTGTGTGTGTGTGTGTGTGTGTGTGTGTGTGTGTGTGTGTGTGTGTGTGTGTGTGTGTGTGTGTGTGTGTGTCTGTGTGTGTGTGTGTGTGTGTGTGTGTGTGTGTGTGTGTGTGTGGGCGAGAAACACAATGACTGTAGAGGAGGGAAGTGAAAGAGACAGAAGAATAAAGAGGCAGCGAGAGGAAGGAGTGTCAACAATAACGCTGTCCATCAAAAAGCCAGAATGAGATCACCAAAAAAGACGTGAAGAAGAAGAAAAATAAGTTTGTGTGCTTTTCTCTCCAACGGTGGCAAATCAGGACAACGCTAACTAGTAACAGCCCTGAATTCACACCCGCCCACACAGTGTACACACTCGCAGTGCTGAGATAAGTGCAGCGTTGCAGGCTCATTTAGCCCATTTCTCGGGTGTAATGTAGTGTTTACTTCTCCCCGGGGAGCAGCCTTTCTCCCACAGCTCCTCTCCTCTGGGGAGGGAGGAGGAAGCAGAAGGAGAAACATCCCAGAGAGACTTGACAACACACTTTCATCTCATAAAACCATCAACTCAAACACCATCTATTGCCCAAACGTTCACTCATTCTCATCCACCTCTTACTGTCTGTTATCCAGAGGTGGAAGAGGCATTTAAAGAGTCCTCTCCTGCTGATGTTCAGGTGTATATCAGTATGTAGTGTCTCTACTTTAAAGAGTCCTCTCCTGCTGATGTTCAGGTGTATATCAGTATGTAGTGTTTCTTCTTTAAAGAGTCCTCTCCTGCTGATGTTCAGGTGTATATCAGTATGTAGTGTTTCTTCTTTAAAGAGTCCTCTCCTGCTGATGTTCGGGTGTATATCAGTATGTAGTGTCTCTTCTTTAAAGAGTCCTCTCCTGCTGATGTTCAGGTGTATATAAGTATGTAGTGTCTCTACTTTAAAGAGTCCTCTCCTGCTGATGTTCAGGTGTATATCAGTATGTAGTGTCTCTTCTTTAAAGAGTCCTCTCCTGCTGATGTTCAGGTGTATATCAGTATGTAGTGTCTCTACTTTAAAGAGTCCTCTCCTGCTGATGTTCAGGTGTATATCAGTATGTAGTGTCTCTTCTTTAAAGAGTCCTCTCCTGCTGATGTTCAGGTGTATATCAGTATGTAGTGTATCTACTTTAAAGAGTCCTCTCCTGCTGATGTTCAGGTGTATATCAGTATGTAGTGTATCTACTTTAAAGAGTCCTCTCCTGCTGATGTTCAGGTGTATATCAGTATGTAGTGTCTCTACTTTAAAGAGTCCTCTCCAGCTGATGTTCAGGTGTATATCAGTATGTGATGTCTCTACTTTAAAGAGTCCTCTCCTGCTGATGTTCAGGTGTATATCAGTATGTAGTGTCTCTACTTTAAAGAGTCCTCTCCTGCTGATGTTCAGGTGTATATCAGTATGTAGTGTCTCTTCTTTAAAGAGTCCTCTCCTACTGATGTTCAGGTGTATATCAGTATGTGGTGTCTCTACTTTAAAGAGTCCTCTCCTGCTGATGTTCAGGTGTATATCAGTATGTAGAGTCTCTACTTTAAAGAGTCCTCTCCTGCTGATGTTCAGGTGTATATCAGTATGTAGTATCTATACTTTAAAGAGTCCTCTCCTGCTGATGTTCAGGTGTATATCAGTATGTAGTGTCTCTACTTTAAAGAGTCCTCTCCTGCTGATGTTCAGGTGTATATCAGTATGTATTGTCTCTACTTTAAAGAGTCCTCTCCTGCTGATGTTCAGGTGTATATCAGTATGTAGTGTCTCTACTTTAAAGAGTCCTCTCCAGCTGATGTTCAGGTGTATATCAGTATGTGATGTCTCTACTTTAAAGAGTCCTCTCCTGCTGATGTTCAGGTGTATATCAGTATGTAGTGTCTCTACTTTAAAGAGTCCTCTCCTGCTGATGTTCAGGTGTATATCAGTATAAAGTGTCTCTACTTTAAAGAGTGCTCTCCTGCTGATGTTCAGGTATATATCAGTATGTAGTGTCTCTACTTTAAAGAGTCCTCTCCTGCTGATGTTCAGGTGTATATCAGTATGTAGTATCTCTACATTAAAGAGTCCTCTCCTGCTGATGTTCAGGTGTATATCAGTATGTAGTGTCTCTACTTTAAAGAGTGCTCTCCTGCTGATGTTCAGGTGTATATCAGTATGTAGTGTCTCTACTTTAAAGAGTCCTCTCCTGCTGATGTTCAGGTGTATATCAGTAGTGTCTCTACTTTAAAGAGTCCTCTCCTGCTGATGTTCAGGTGTATATCAGTAGTGTCTCTACTTTAAAGAGTTCTCTCCTGCTGATGTTCAGGTGTATATCAGTATGTAGTGTTTCTTCTTTAAAGAGTCCTCTCCTGCTGATGTTCGGGTGTATATCAGTATGTAGTGTCTCTACTTTAAAGAGTCCTCTCCTGCTGATGTTCAGGTGTATATCAGTTTGTAGTGTCTCTTCTTTAAAGAGTCCTCTCCTGCTGATGTTCAGGTGTATATCAGTATGTAGTGTCTCTACTTTAAAGAGTCCTCTCCTGCTGATGTTCAGGTGTATATCAGTATGTAGTGTCTCTTCTTTAAAGAGTCCTCTCCTGCTGATGTTCAGGTGTATATCAGTATGTAGTGTCTCTACTTTAAAGAGTCCTCTCCTGCTGATGTTCAGGTGTATATCAGTATGTAGTGTCTCTACTTTAAAGAGTCCTCTCCTGCTGATGTTCAGGTGTATATCAGTATGTAGTGTCTCTTCTTTAAAGAGTCCTCTCCTGCTGATGTTCAGGTGTATATCAGTATGTAGAGTCTCTACTTTAAAGAGTCCTCTCCTGCTGATGTTCAGGTGTATATCAGTATGTAGAGTCTCTACTTTAAAGAGTCCTCTCCTGCTGATGTTCAGGTGTATATCAGTATGTAGTATCTATACTTTAAAGAGTCCTCTCCTGCTGATGTTCAGGTGTATATCAGTATGTAGTGTCTCTACTTTAAAGAGTCCTCTCCTGCTGATGTTCAGGAGTATATCAGTATGTATTGTCTCTACTTTAAAGAGTCCTCTCCTGCTGATGTTCAGGTGTATATCAGTATGTAGTGTCTCTACTTTAAAGAGTCCTCTCCTGCGGATGTTCTGGTGTATATCAGTATGTAGTGTCTCTACTTTAAAGAGTCCTCTCCTGCTGATGTCCAGGTATATTTCAGTATGTAGTGTCTCTACTTTAAAGAGTCCTCTCCAGCTGATGTTCAGGTGTATATCAGTATGTGATGTCTCTACTTTAAAGAGTCCTCTCCTGCTGATGTTCAGGTGTATATCAGTATGTAGTGTCTATACTTTAAAGGGTCCTCTCCTGCTGATGTTCAGGTGTATATCAGTATGTGATGTCACTACTTTAAAGAGTCCTCTCCTGCTGATGTTCAGGTGTATATCAGTATGTAGTGTCTCTACTTTAAAGAGTCCTCTCCTGCTGATGTTCAGGTGTATATCAGTATGCAGTGTGTCTACTTTAAAGAGTCCTCTCCTGCTGATGTTCAGGTGTTGTGATTGGTCAACTGCTTAGAGATGTCCCGCCCCTTAGTCTATCCCATACAATGTGTTGAAGCGCTAGCCAATAGGAGTGTGAGTGTTACAACGTGAGTACAGAAGTAAACAAAGTGTGTTTACTTGACACTATGTAAGAAGAGGAATGTGTCGTTTCTTGACTCAAAAGCTTAAAATCTATTTTTTATGAATAATTTAACTTTAACTAAGCATGTGAGACTTTTTGCATTTTTAGCTTATTGTCTTTGGGTTTAAAAGCCCACAAATCCAGTGTCTCCCGCAGCGGGCAGCAGCTTCCAGTTTAAACACAATGTGCACGGTTTGCAGGAAGAAAACATTACATTGTAAATCACCCTAAGCAATTAGTGATTTGTCCGTGCCGGGCGTTGCTCATGAAGAGAATCAGCACATTCGTTAACCTCGGATGCTTCTTATTAAGCTCATTAACACCACTCTGTGACTCTGTGCTCGATAAATACTGTCGTCTTATCAATTAATCAATCAACCAATCAATAATTTAGGTCGATCACGAACTTTAAACAAATCTACAGGCAGACAATCTGCTCCAGCCAGCCCTCTGTGAGTCAGTGCCCCTAAATGTCCAAAATGACCCTTAAATTCATTAAAAACAATTAAACAAAAGGCATTATACCTTTTTTAAAACATGGGGCAAATAATACTTATTGACAGTTTATATACCATATTTAATTTATTTGAATTTTATTTTATTGTTATTTTTTATTTAATTATATTTTTTATTTCTTACTATCTCTTTTTATTTGTATTACTCAATATTATTATTTGTATATTTCTGTAAAAGAATATTTATTTATTGGCTTTCTTTACTATAATGTCTGCATCAGTGCAATTACTTTTACTACTGAACTTTTGGTAGACGGCTTTTGCTGCAAAAACAAAATGTATTTATTAAAATTTGATAATAATAAAAAGGTAATTCAACCACAGCCTGCTTCACCTGCCCCAGGTAAAAAACTGCCCAAAACTCAGACGCCTGAATATGTTCTGACTTCTGAGTGCAGGAATCTGACCTCTTGTGTAAACAGGCGAACAGACAAAGGAGCGGTGAGTCAGACGGAGAATCGAACGCCTCCTCCTCTGCAACAGGAAGGAGGTGTGTGTCGGCCATCAGTGTTTCATATGCAGTCTTTAGAGCTTCATACTGATGGAGGATTATTTAAAGGGGCCCTTTAATGGGGAGTTCCCTCTCCAGTAGTGAGCTCTAGGTTTTAGTGCATGTAAATGGTCTCTAAAGGCTCAAGTCCTCCATTGGACTCCGTTGTTTACTTCCGGAACATCGTGACATCTCTATGGGACCTGCGCTCCTTTTGGCAAGCGCTCCAACACATTGTAAATGATTGGCTAATGGTCGGGACATCTGTAAGCAGTTGACCAATCACAAAAGAGCCGGCCAGCTAACCAATCAGATCAGCTCTGGTTTCAGACATAGGGTGAAAAGAGGTGCTGCAGCACAGGCAGTATGAGAACAATAAAGAGCATTTTGAACATTAAAGACTGGAGACATGTAGAGACACTACATACTGATATACACCTGAACATCAGCAGGAGAGGACTCTTTAAAGTAGAGACACTACATACTGATATACACCTGAACATCAGCAGGAGAGGACTCTTTAAAGTAGAGACACTACATACTGATATACACCTGAACATCAGCAGGAGAGGACTCTTTAAAGTAGAGACACTACATACTGATATACACCTGAACATCAGCAGGAGAGGACTCTTTAAAGTAGAGACACTACATACTGATATACACCTGAACATCAGCAGGAGAGGACTCTTTAAAGTAGAGACACTACATACTGATATACACCTGAACATCAGCAGGAGAGGACTCTTTAAAGTAGAGACACTACATACTGATATACACCTGAACATCAGCAGGAGAGGACTCTTTAAAGTAGAGACATTACGTACTGATATACAGCTGAACATCAGCAGGAGAGGACTCTTTAAAGTAGAGACACTACATACTGATATACACCTGAACATCAGCAGGAGAGGACTCTTTAAAGTAGAGACACTACACACTGATATACACCTGAACATCAGCAGGAGAGGACTCTTTAAAGTAGAGACACTACATACTGATATACACCTGAACATCAGCAGGAGAGGACTCTTTAAAGTAGAGACACTACACACTGATATACACCTGAACATCAGCAGGAGAGGACTCTTTAAAGTAGAGACACTACATACTGATATACACCTGAACATCAGCAGGAGAGGACTCTTTAAAGTAGAGACACTACATACTGATATATACCTGAACATCAGCTGGAGAGGACTCTTTAAAGTAGAGACACTACATACTGATATACACCTGAACATCAGCTGGAGAGGACTCTTTAAAGTAGAGACACTACATACTGATATACACCTGAACATCAGCAGGAGAGGACTCTTTAAAGTAGAGACACTACATACTGATATACACCTGAACATCAGCAGGAGAGGACTCTTTAAAGTAGAGACACTACACACTGATATACACCTGAACGTCAGCAGGAGAGGACTCTTTAAAGTAAATACACTACATACTGATATACACTTGAACAACAGCAGGAGAGGACTCTTTAAAGTAGAGACACTACATACTGATAAACACCTGAACATCAGCAGGAGAGGACTCTTTAAAGTAGAGACACTACATACTGATATACACCTGAACATCAGCAGGAGAGGACTCTTTAAAGTAGAGAGGACTCTTTAAAGTAGAGACACTACACACTGATATACACCTGAACATCAGCAGGAGAGGACTCTTTAAAGTAAATACACTACATACTGATATACACCTGAACATCAGCAGGAGAGGACTCTTTAAAGTAGAGACACTACATACTGATAAACACCTGAACATCAGCAGGAGAGGACTCTTTAAAGTAGAGACAATACATACTGATATACACTTGAACAACAGCAGGAGAGGACTCTTTAAAGTAGAGACACTACATACTGATAAACACCTGAACATCAGCAGGAGAGGACTCTTTAAAGTAGAGACACTCCA
>NC_136903.1:91644958-91757458 GCF_949606895.1 Notothenia rossii
CACCAAATACACCAAGGCACATTCATGTGTGTAAACCTACTTGTCAATAGACCTGATTTCTGATTCATTAACCCCCCCAGTAAAACCAGTATAACCGCCACTGGCACAACCCATCAAAACATGGTGGGTTCATTCCTGTACACCCTGCGAGCTATAAGGTGCATATTAAGGAAATACAAAAATAAAAACACACACACGCACAAAAACAGACCCACAAATGATGTTTTTTTTTGTATATTTTTGTGCACTGTGCACTAAACACATTGTTTTAAACACACCCACCTCCACTATGAGCGTCTTCTCCTCCCCGCACACGGTAACGACACAGAACAGGATGGGGAAATAGCATGTTTTCCAGCACAATCCCGCGAGCCCCGCTTTCCTTCTCCTCTGCCTCGCGCCTCCGCCCCCCCCACCGCCCCCTGTCGCCATGTCTGGTTCCCCGAAATCCCCCCCTCCAGCTCGGCTGTGAGATGTCCAGAATCCCGGTCCTCTGCTTCACTGGAGGAACCGCTCCATCCCGACCGTGTCTCTCCGAGTCTGTGTGAGAGTGTGATAAAGTGTGTGTGTGTGTGTGTCTCTTTCTCTCTCCCTCTGTTCTCCTGTGCAGAAGCGCTATTGGTTTCCTTCATTGCGCATGCGCAGTGAGGGGAGAAGAGGAACCGCTGGGGAAGCCTGGCTACAAGAAAGCGAGGCTGCAGGTTGGTCCTTCGGAGAGGATTATTATGTTGTTGCAGGGTCGCTTTGAAACACCAGCAGCGCTGCAGAGAGACCCCTCCGTCTCTCATAGTGTACATGTAAACACGCAATGTATAAGAGCCAGCAGAGGACCTTTATTCATATACATTTGTTAGAGCAAAGAGCCAAAGACCTTATTTAATTGTGTCTATTTATGTATATAATATCTTGTTATTGTTGATTTGTAATGTATATTTTCTACTTTCTTGTTTATTTCTTGTCTTTTGATTTGTATTGTACAATGCCATGTCTTTTCATGCTGCTGCAACACAAACATGTCCTAACTTGGGATCAATAAAGTACGTCTATCTCTCTTAATGTACATTTCATTTCACATTCTGTTCTTGTACATATCATATTCTATTTACATGTATATAGACTTCTTGCACCATTTTGTATTTTTGTATTTTATTATATATGTTGCATTGTTGGAGGAGCTCAGGTCAGAAGAATTGCATTGCCATTTCTACACTGTAGCCTATGTTCATATGACATATGAAAAAATGTGAATTTGAAAGCTTAACTCTAAGTAGGAAGCATGCATAAAAAAAAAATGAAAGACACAGTATTAAAGGTGGAAGTATATATTGCACAGCACCCCATAGTTTCTTTTATTTGCATATTGACTGGTTAATGTGCCATTTCATTTGTGCTTTACGACCGTCTGTCTGCCTGTATTGTGTTGTGTTCATTTGTTGTTACTTTGTTCATGCTGCCCTCTTGGTCAGGTCGCTCTTGAAAAATAGGTTTTTAATCTGAATGAGACTTTTACGTTGTTAAATAAAAGTATACAGGATGTGTATTCTGTATGTAATTGTTTATGCATGCTTCGTAGGCCCCGTCCACACGGAGACGATATCAGTTGAATCCGCTAACGTTCTCTATGGCATAGACGGCTCATCCACACGAGGCCGCACGGAGCCGCAGCTTCGGAGTCCGAACCCGACACACTTTGATAACGTCTCCCAAAGGTCTGAGGACGAACCGCTTGCGGCTCCGTGTGTACTTCCTATGCGATCATTTCCTGAATCGATGACGCCATAGCCCCGCCTCTCCCCACCTCTCCTGCTCACCCCCGCGTCATTGCTGATGCGTTTCGCCAACAACAACAACAATAATGGCGTATCACAGGGTTGTGTCCGTGCTCCAGACGCCACTGACCGTGATACAGATTTCAGTGCTTCTCCCTTGTTTGTTTTTGCCTTATGCCCATGCTCGGGTCTTATTCGATGCTTTTGGTGTATTTTGTGGCGGAAGTACAGCACCACTTATGTACTACAGCATTTCGTTTGGACGGACACATTTCTTGAGCCGATGCCGTGTGGACGGAAGACTTTTTTGAAATCGACTTTGGTTCGAAATGTGCTTCGTCTCCGTGTGGACGGGGCCTTAGTTAACATTAAGCTGTCTTTGGCTCTTTTCTGCTGTAACAAAGTCACATGTCCTCTCTGTGGGAGACGACTAAAGGTATTCTGATCTGAATGTAAGAGCTAGCAGAGGACCTTTATCCATTTGCATTGATACAGCAAAGAACAAAACATTATTATTAATAAGAAGCATGCATACAAATATTAAAGATAAAACTAGAAATTACACAATTTACCAAATACACATCCAGTACCAGCAGCAGTTTTGAGATAGCAGCCAGGTGAAAGTCTTAACGCTGTTTATATTCCTCACAGCTCTTTGTTTAGAAGAAGATGAACCTTTATTGATTCAGTTTTCCACACTGTTTAGTAGCGACACAGAGCAAACACACACAGGCTTAAAGGTTCATTTAGAAACCTTACCTTGGTCCGATAGAGTCGGTCTGAACGTGGCCTCAGAATTGTTTTTAAACCTAATATAATGTGTTGTGTTAATCCCCCTCTCAAGGCCTCTTCATCGTTTACCTTCATTCATGATCTCCTCTTCTTAATCCCCCCTTTCTGCTGCTTTCATTCCCCCCTCCCTTCCTGTCTTTTCTGGCTCGGTTTAATGAAATATTTCAGTGTCAAGGTTAAAAAATACTTCCTCTACATCTCAGTGGACCGATGTGTTGTTGCACGTGTATTGCCCGTACACTTTCAAACACACCTGAGGACAAATGCCTCATGAATCAATACTCATCCATGGTATCAGAGCGTGTGGAACAGAGTGGGAGAAAACGACCTTGGAACGACGTTAACAATGACAGCAAAGACTTCAGAGACTTTCCTGAAGCTGCAGATCTGAGGATACGATCTGACTGAGTGCTGCTTGAGATTTCCATGCTTTAGCAGCTGCGTACATTTTGATACAAAGTCTGTTAAGTACATGTTCTGTGATTTCTCTGAATGATGCATCTTTTCCTCCTACAGTATGCGTATGTCTCTCTCTGTGTTCACACTCTGTCACATAGAAACACATAGTTATCACATATAAAGGGTGTGTGGGTGAGATTAAAGTGACGCAGTGTTTAGTACACATGTAAACAGATGCATGAAACAGCTGTTTGATGTTCACTTAACAATCGTTTTACCACTTTAAGGGGAAAGCAGAATAAAACAACTGATATGTTTCTACTTCTCTGGCCGTATTCAAGTCTTTTCTCACACACGAACAAGCACAACAACTAGTCTCTCTTCAGGTCAGACGTGAAACCACGGAACTTACCCACAATCCTCCCTGCTCACTCTCAGACAGTGTGTGAATAAACACCATCTGAGGAGAACAGGCCGCCAACTAACCCCACAGATCATTCTCTTGCTCGTATTCATATCTGCCATTATTCTTCTCTCTGTAAAGCTGTGATTCCCTCATTTGTATTCCTCACCTCGGCTGGTCAGCTGTCAATCTCTGCAACACTTGAACTCATCATCTGCCCTCTCAGTAAACCAGCCTGTCGCTTCTCACACTTTCTTCATTTCTGTGTCTCTGTGCTATTTTGAGAACATAAATGTGTCCTAATGCAAAGTACGGCAAAATGCACTTTGAGTACCGGATGGTGCTCTCATTGACATCTAGCCGTCTTGGCTACACAACGGAAGTTGTATGTTGGGGGAAAATCAAAGTTATACATGTGGGTGTTTGCACTTTAAAGAGTCCTCTCCTGCTGATGTTCAGGTGTGTATCAGTATGTAGTGTCTCTACTTTAAAGAGTCCTCTCCTGTTGATGTTCAGATATATATCAGTATGTAGTGTCTCTACTTTAAAGAGTCCTCTCCTGCTGATGTTCAGGTGTATATCAGTATGTAGTGTCTCTACTTTAAAGAGTCCTCTCCTGCTGATGTTCAGGTGTATATCAGTATGTAGTGTCTCTACTTTAAAGAGTCCTCTCCTGCTGATGTTCAGGTGTATATCAGTATGTAGTGTCTCTACTTTAAAGAGTCCTCTCCTGCTGATGTTCAGGTGTATATCAGTATGTAGTGTCTCTACTTTAAAGAGTCCTCTCCTGCTGATGTTCAGGTGTATATCAGTATGTAGTGTCTCTACTTTAAAGAGTCCTCTCCTGCTGATGTTCAGGTGTATATCAGTATGTAGTGTCTCTACTTTAAAGAGTCCTCTCCTGCTAATGTTCAGGTGTATATCAATATGTAGTGTCTCTACTTTAAAGAGTCCTCTCCTGCTGATGTTCAGGTGTATATCAGTATGTAGTGTCTCTACTTTAAAGAGTCCTCTCATGCTGATGTTCAGGTGTATATCAGTATGTAGTGTCTCTACTTTAAAGAGTCCTCTCCTGCTGATGTTCAGGTGTATATCAGTATGTAGTGTCTCTACTTTAAAGAGTCCTCTCCTGCTGATGTTCAGGTGTATATCAGTATGTAGTGTCTCTACTTTAAAGAGTCCTCTCCTGCTGATGTTCAAGTGTATATCAGTATGTAGTGTCTCTACTTTAAAGAGTCCTCTCCTGCTGATGTTCAGGTGTATATCAGTATGTAGTGTCTCTACTTTAAAGAGTCCTCTCCTGCTGATGTTCAGGTGTATATCAGTATGTAGTGTCTCTACTTTAAAGAGTCCTCTCCTGCTGATGTTCAGGTGTATATCAGTTTGTAGTGTCTCTACTTTAAAGAGTCCTCTCCTGCTGATATTCAGGTGTATATGAGCATGTAGTGTCTCTTTAAAGAGTCCTCTCCTGCTGATGTCCAGGTGTATATCAGTATGTAGTGTCTCTACTTTAAAGAGTCCTCTCCTGCTGATGTTCAGGTGTATATCAGTATGTAGTGTCTCTACTTTAAAGAGTCCTCTCCTGCTGATGTTCAGGTGTATATCAGTATGTAGCGTCTCTACTTTAAAGAGTCCTCTCCTGTGGGATTTCAGACAACACTACAATCCACACAGTTCATGACATGGCAGGGTGATAAGTGAAAGTATCCGAACTGAAACACAGCACATGTCTCTGCCTTCCTGTTTAACTCCTCTAAATCCCTGTCCTCTCCTACACTTCTGTCCTTCATCACTCCATCATTTTCTCTCTGCTCTCATTTAGAGTTCATACTCCTCCTCACTCTCAGATAGCCGGTTCACACCTCCTCCTCCCTCCTGTTCATCTAACAGCTTCTCTGTTGTGACCCACTTCCCAGCAGCTGACATGTTCTGTTCTGGTCCAGTCGTGAGACTCCGTCTATTCTGCAGCGTTCACTGTCAACACACCAGAGATGAGTGTCCACTAAATGTACATACAGAACTGCACACATATATTTAAAGCTTCAACAATCTATATTTTGATGTTGTTAAATGAAAACGTGAAAACAATGTGTCTCCGGTATCTCTGGTAGATTTCAGACTGGAAGACAACGTACGGACACAGTTATGGCGCATTTCCACTGTAGCGCGGGTAGCCCCGTTTAAGCGTCCTCAAGCAGCCAGGCTGTTTTTGGTGGCCTTTCCATATAGCGTAGCACCGGCTGGCGGGTACTTTTACCGGCCCCATAAAATCGTGGTTCTATCAGGCCAGGGCCAGGGCTGAACTAGTGACGTCAACACTCTCGACTGCTGATTGGTCAGGGAGAATCGTCACAAGATCGCACGCGAGATCATCCCTAGCGTCGCATATATATCTAGAAGCAAGCTTGCAGCATTTTTATACACAGCATTTCTGTAAACGGAGGAGCTACAAAAATGGCAACGTCAAAGAAAAGCACACCGTGGTCGACCGAGGAGGTGACGACGTTCCTACATCTCATTGGCCAAAAAAAAGCCGATCGCCCCGCCTACACTGCGTTGCTATCCCAGGTCCTAAACTGTAATGGAAATGCGCCACGGCCTCGGACGGCCTGCGAGGCAGCCCGAGGCCTGAGCGAGGACGCTTAGGGACGCTTAAACAGGGCTACCCCGCTGCAGTGGAAGGTGCCTTTAGAGACCGGCTGGTGAACAAAGAGGATCATTGAGCAGATCAAAACTGATATTTATCTACAAAGAGCTTAAAAGGAGAACATTGGACTATTGGAAGATTCATCAGACGGAAACAAAAAAAAAGTCACTGAAGTGCCCTCTGTTGGATGTGGAAATGAGTCGACTAACAAGTTTAACAAATCAACTTTAAGCAACACTGTGTAACTATAGATGAGAGCAGTGCTACGACACTGCACAGCAAAATGATGGCCCGCCCCCTTTCTGATGAAAACAAAGAATAAAGCAAAGTGGAAAAGATAGTTTCATCCTCTAACAGCTGCTATGTCGAGTATTGCACGTCAAACAACAAAACAGATCCAAATTAACGATTTTCTTATTGCTTTTAATTCCACCATATCACCGTCGATCATCAATTTCCAATGACATCGGGACATTTGCCCTTTGCCCCTGGCCTTCATAATTGGACTCCAAGTAGATACAAAAAGGTTTTCTTAATTTTTCTATCCGATTTGTGTAGACCGCAGAATTTGTATTCTGAAATGTTTTAAGCCAAATGACAGCAAATGTTTTCACCTAACAATGACCTAGAGGGAAATAACCGTTTGGGTTCATTTAGATTTCCGGTTGATTTTGGTGAAACTGGATCATATTTCTGGAGAATCTTTTTTCTGCTCTTTCAATTTTCTGTCATTCACATAGTTTACTGATGAACGAGATGATGCACTTGCTGCTAAAGTAATGTTAACTGTTAACTAACAGTAGCAGTCAACCACCTAGCTGTTAGCTCAGTTAACCGTGATACACGGACTGGGTGGAGTCCAGCAGATGTGCATTTGCTCTTGTGCTGTGTTATGATTCAGGCAAAGAGGCCGTCACTTGTTGGCTCCAGCTTGTCCGGTTTTAACAAAGGGAATAACATTAGGTTTCTCACAGGCAACCTCATGGCAAAAGCTCCATAAACTGCCCAAACTAAGCACGAATAGTTCAGCTAACTGTTTGTTAGCAGATGACATTTCTTATTAAGTTAGCAGAGTAACCAACGACATGGTGAGCTCAACAAATGATATTATTATAACATCAACATATTATGGCTTGCTATGTCTGTTGTTACTGCACTTGCTTTTAGTTTGAAACAAAGTTTAAATGATCTTGTGTTTGAATATAAATGATGTAATCATACGAAATTCAAGGTTAATGTTACAACTGTGAATATTTCAGAAACTAAATTGCACTCTAAAACTGTTATGTTGAATTTGAAAGGTGATGAAATGTCAATGTTGTGTTTAAAACTGGTTCCTGCTGCCCCCAGGTGGCCAAAGTCATCAATTGCAGGATAAACATACAAACTAAAGGCATACTCACAACCCTTTAGAAGAATATACAAATAAACCCAATCCTGAGTATAAGCCTTACCTTAAATCTGAGAATTAACTTGCCAACAGAACCTTGAAAGTCAATCACAGATTGTCCCCCTATCTTAGGTCTAAAACTCGTCTTGGTCCTCAGAAATATCGATGTACAAGAACACATACACACTCATGCACACAAACAATGCACTTAAACATACGTTTGATTTGGTTTTTTAATAGTTTTCTATGTGTGGATACATACTTGTTGGTGTTATTTCCAATTATATTTGATCTAGATCTGTGTCACCGTGATTGATATGCTTGAATTATTAAAAATATCTGAAGTAAAGTACATTTAAGCATTTGCCATTGTTGTTTGATTTGAGATTAATTGTTTTTATTCCTAAATGAAAGCTGAGGTATCCAGTATATTTCCATTTATACGTGTCTTACTTTATGTAAATGTTCCATATGTTGTTCCTCTTAATGGTACAGAAGTAAGTCTAATGCCAGTTTGTTTCAGGTGATTAAAGAGACTATACATACTGTCAGAACTACAGTTTCCTTCAGGTAACTGACATTATAATGCTGCCATCTTGTGGTCTAAATATTCCCTCACACTAAACAGTGTCTGCAGCAGGGCTGTGTGAGGAAATGCACTGAAACACAGCACTGCCGTCTTTGAGAAGTTGAGCTTATGCTGAAGCTTACGTCAAATGCAGAATCTAAAACTACAAACATTTTAGATTTCCATCCGTTGAAGGAGGGATCATATCTCTGAGAGCAGCTGTCTGAGATGAGCAGTATCTACATTGTAATATATTCTGAATTTCAAAAAACACAAGACATCTACAGACATCACTGTGCAGCAAGTCACAATCTCGTCAGGAAAATAGATCAAATATAAACGAGGATCAGAAGATGAGAAGAAGTGTTTACAAAGCTTTTATTTTACATTTCATCTGACACTTTAACACAACATTTCCTTATGCAACAAATGACTGAGAAATCCTTCCCCTCAATGAGGCCAGTTCATGAATTACATAATGTCTGCTGACTCCTCTCTAAAGTCCAAGTGTGTCCAAGGTCTCGGGCCCAGGTCCAGAATAAAGGTTTAACCCTTCACTCTACTCTTTGACACAATTATAATGTCATTTTCTGCACAGCAGTATGATTCAGTCAGGCCCTGGTTAAGCGGAGTTAACAGAGAACAGCCCATATTTAAATAGAAGGGTTGTTCCACATCAAAGAATATCAACTCAGGACCAGAATATTAAATTGTATTTATTCAACCCTTGTGAGGTGTTCGAGTCAAATTTACCCATTTCTATCAGGAAAGAGTTGAATTAAATGATAGTGTTCTGTCTTTGATGTGTGTTTTTGGTGTATATCTGTCGTGTATGTGTTTTCTTGGCTGTGTTTTGGCACCACCTTGTGGTGGTTGGTTGACACTGCTGCCCCAAGTGGTTTATTCGATTCCTGTTGCTAGGAGAACGAACTTGTTTGTTTCCGAGTGTGCTCCACGTGTAGCTTGGGTTGTTTCATGAACGGACGTCTGCTCTCCATGGGCTGTGCTTCGTATTTCCCGCTGGTTCACGCATCGCCTGTGAGTATTGTCCGACAGGCTGTGGCTTCATGGGAATATGTTGTATGTAAAATGTTTATGTTTGTAGGAATGCAGTGAGTATTCCTTGCGGCTAAGCTACTAGCGGCTAGGCTGATTAGCTTCTCAGTTTGTGCGCCGTAGCTCATTGTGTGAAGTATTCTGTTTATTTAGCTCGTCAGTCGGGCAGTCAACAGTTTCACCAAGTAAAGAGACTTCAGTAAAACTGACAACTGCGCTGGAGTTTTCTTTCAAACGGTTTAACTGGATGGATAGCTAGCTCAGTGCTAGTGAGACCTTTACAGATAGAATGTGAGTATTCTTTGATGAATTGACCTCAATCCCAATTTCCTAAATCTCAAGAGGTAAAGGCAGCTAAGAATAGAATAGGAAACCTCACAAGGGTCTATAATAAGAATAATACGCTTTATTCATAATTGACATTTTGCAGCCCTGATCTGCTCAGGTCGTTCCAGAGTCCAGGAGCTCTGACAGAAAAGGCTCTTCTTTGTGTTTGGACCTGGACTTTGGAATGACCTTCAGCGATGCCTCTGAGGATCTCAGGGTGCGGCACGGGGGATGTAAACCCGGAAAGTATAGGAATTCTTCGTTACCTGACTAACCTCGTAAGAACCATGTTGGTGGATAAGAGTGTTGAGGTTGTTTTTCATGTCTGAAAAATGTCTCTTTAAGCCTAGAATTGGTTCATAATTTGAGAAAACATAGTTCACATAAGCCTCAGTGAATTCAGGACGTCTACAGATATTTCTGTCACAATATTCAATGTAGGATGAACATTTTGTCTCATCATTGCATGCCTTATATTTGTTGCCTTTACAACGATAGCGGCAAAATCTGTTTCTGAAAGCAGTAGTCCAACCCATTTTGAACCACTTGATCCGTGAGACTCACACAAAGTGCAAATGTACCACGACCAATCGTCTGAACACCGGTGTATCAGAACCAGAATGCATTGAGATGAAATCCTGTTAGCTCACTCACATATAAGCAGGAGGACCATATCAACAACCAATCAGGCCTCTGCAAAGTGAGGCGTATTTGCTGACTCTTCTCTAAAGTCCCAGTGTGTCTAAGGTCCAGATCCCAGTCCCAGAACGAAGGTTTAACCCTTCACTCTACTCTTTGACATATAACATTATAATGTCATTTTCTGCACAGCAGTATGATTCAGTCAGGCCCTGGTTAAGCAGAGTTAACAGAGAACACTCCAAATAGCAGGGTTGTTGCACATCAAAGAACATCAACTCCGGACCAGAATATTAAATAGTATTTATTCAACCCTTGTGAGGTGTTCCAGTCAAATGTAACCATTTCTATCAGGAAAGAGTTGATTTTTAGTTTCAAAAACATTTATTGACGCATTAAATGATAGAATGTCCCTGAAATTGGTAATTGTAAGTGGCTTTGGATAAAAGCGTCAGCTAAATGAAATGTAATCATATGAGTGGGAAAATATCAAAGCAACAGTCACTGTTTAGAAAATACAGATTAAGACGGACGAAGTAAAGAAGAGACAGACAGAGACAATGACGTAAAAAGATGGGACAGACGGGAGGAGAGCGGCTGCTTGGTCTTTGTTATTCTCAGCTCTGGTAGATGAACTGTTGTGACACACTCTATGACTCGGATGTGTCTCCTTTGCATATTACCAACTGGGAGACACAAACACGCAGCGGCCACAAACTGCATGTCTGTGTGCAGGTGGGCAGGTGTGCAGGTGGTGACATGGCGACACATGCTGCAGGGATGTTGAGACCCCACATGGGCTGAACACAGTCTCACAATGAGATGTGAGACATTAGTGTCACCATGAAACTTCAGTTTACATTCTAGTGCAATGACCGAGTGCACACAGGAGGGCACGGACCCAGACACTGAACTCTGTCATCGGCAACACACCGCGCTCTCCACCTGTTGGCTGCAGAATATAACCACAACAATTCCAAAGGCACGTTGTTTGGTGACTAGTTTCTTGTCAACAATAAAGAAACATCAAGATCAAATCCTAAAGTAAGGTAAACACGTGTTTTAGTAATCAAAGAAAAGCAACTCAGAAATAGATTATTCTGTTTAAATGCCTGCACTGGAAAAAATGCTGCTCCAAGAATAAGTTGAACAATAATGAAAACAAGCTGTTTTCACTTGAAATAAGTTCAAAAATCTGCCAATAGAACAAGTGAACATTAGCCTGGTAAGATTTCTTGAGATAAAAGGGATATTTAAATCAATCACATCTTGTAATTATCTGGAGAACTCATTTTGAACTATATTTTACCAGAATCAGGAGATGCTGTTTTACAATATAAGCCGCAAATGCTCAACATTTTTCAGTTTTTTTCTGTTAGTTGGTGATTTTCTAATAAATATGTAAAGAAAGATGTGTTTCATCTGAGATACAACTCAAAATCAGATGTTTTGACTGAACAAGATGAAGCATTGTCTAAAAACAAGAGCTGATATCTCACTGCAGTGTTAGGTCTGAAGTTAGTGTGTCTCATATCAGGAGTAGAGACACATCCTGACTAGATATTAGACACACATACTGGGCAAGATTTGAGTTTGTGTATGTAGTGTGTATGTGCTTGCGTTGCTGCTCATTAAAGGTCTATTAATACACTTGAACTAATACAGTGGTTTTTGGCCAGAGAAGAACAAATATAGTGAGCTAACAGTTAGAGGCCTCAGCCTGCTCTACATTGCATTGTATTGGAAAAAGGCTCACAGCTCAAGCATCGCAAGCATTGGTTGAATCGGATGCTGTCGGGCCTCCCATTGGAGGAGACATCCTAAGGTCCAGACAGCATGTGTTTGAGAACGATTGGAGAGCCTTCATTGATTATGTAAAGGATCTGAATGTTGGTCAAGAGGATGGACAGGTGCACTTCCTCAGACTCTGTGTTTCCTTATCTGCTTAATGTTTTCATATGCTTGCCTTGTCATATACGGATGAAGCATGTTTGTTGCATACAAAATCTTTATAAAAAATATTGTGGGAAATAAAATGCCGGTATGTCATTTAGTTCTTTGCACACATGCACCACACTGATGTTCCCTGTCAGTGCGTCTGTCTCTCTTGACTCTTCCCCCACATGACTGACACTGTGTGTTTCGAACTGAAGCCGCAGACAGACACTGCTTGGCTTTGATCTCTTGCACTAACATCCAATGCATTCCTCTGCAACAAAAGGCCAACCACAGTCTGCAGAGTCGAACGCGCCCTGTGGAACTTTGCTTTTCACATGAGCTCTCCTGTACAGTCTTTCCACTCTTATGGAAACCCTAAGTTTGGACTTCACGCCTTTGGTCGTAGAGTTCTGAGGGATGAGGTTCATCTTTACATCTCGAGATCTGACAATATGTGAAGGAACCTAGGATTCAATACAAACTAAATCTAGTGGCACGTTTAACATCTTAGTACGCAACTGTGTGTACCACTTCTCATTAAGATATGTGATTGATGAATATATAATTCAAACGCCATGTTCATTACTGTGTTGCTAACATCCTTAAAACCTCTTAAGCCCCACGGACCCGGTTCCGGGGCCGAAATCGCATCATCTGCAGGAAACAACTTCTAAGGAACCTTAATATTTAATAAACTATGAATATTTTATATCCATATCACGGGAAAAAACTCATTAAACTGATCTTTTTCATTTTATTTTTAAAAAAACACTCAATGCTAACACTGAGCCTCTGAATTAGCCCAGAGCGAAAAATGCTAACCTATTACTGCACCCAAAATCACTCCTAGCTCCCTTATTGCTTATCCTAGCTGCACATCCAACACATCGTTTATGATCGCAGAATCTAACGGTGCCCACCTCAACACTGAAAGATACAAACTCGCGACGTTATCAACAAAAACGTACATCAAAACATGTGGCGCTAGGTAGCCCACAACGCTAACATGGCTTACCTTCATCTTTCTCTGGTCTAAACTGGTCTTCAATGGCATTAAAACGATAACAACGATGATGTAGTTAATCCATAGGTTAATATCCAATGTGTCTGTGTCCCCTTTGAAATGTTCTGATAATCTATAAGCAATAAAACTGCAATTCAGTTTTCAAATATCAGAGGAGGCCATTCCTACGCTCTGTAACGAGATTGAATGCGCAAAGAAGCCAGCTTTTTTTTTAACATGAGTGTGAGCGGGACGATTTCCCTTCGATTCTATTGGCTCTAACGGTCAGAAAGAAATGTCACATGTCAAAATCGAAGAAGGGGGGCAGAGATATGGAAAATCCACCCAAATGGCCCCAGAAGAGGTTTTTTTTCCTAAACCTCTCTAAAAAGGTCAAATTTCAGATGTTTTGCATCAATCTTGATACAGGGTACTTATTATCTGTTGTACTTTGGATTCCTAAAGCGTTTAGTCTACTAACCCATCATCCAAGGTTAGTTTTCACTATAAGTACAACATATATTTTGGACGGACACTATCATTTACAGTTTTTTACTATGTTCAATCTGAATTTTCTTTAAAATAAAAAACATCTATATTGATTCTGACTTTACTACATCCAACTGACAGGTTTATCATTACTTTGAGAGAAAAGATTATTAATTTAACCCTTTTAGAAGGGAAGATATGGTCATTTGTTCTGGGAATGTCATTTTCGAGCCTGAAACCTGAAAACAGGCTTGGGGCTTAACTAACTGTCTGAAGCTTCTCCAGCCGACGCTGAACATATCGGAGTCTTCTGGTTACATTACATGTCACCTGTTAGATGCTTTATCCAAAGCAACTTACATACATTCAATACTGTATCGTGTCTTGCCCAGGGACACAACAACATCCTGACTGCAGTGGGGATCGAACCAGGTCTCCACTAATCCAAAGCTTAGCACACTATCCCACTGCGCCACAGCCTCCCTGAGCTGCATCATTAGGTGTTAATGTGGTCCAACACTCTAGCCACAAAGTAGGAACAAACACTATTGTCCAATTTGGATTCAAGTTAATTGATCTAGACCAGGGGTGTCGAAAAGTTTTCAACCGAGTGCCACATACAGGAAAATATACGAAGGTCTGGGCCGCTCAGTAGAGGTTTATTGACTCATAAGTTCAGTTATAAGTTAGCAAAATCCATCAGATGTTGGTAAATGATGCTTGTGAGTTTTGGCAGCTCATCCCTTAAAACAGAAGCTCAGATTGATTATAATAAGGAGAAATATGAAGGGTGTATTTCAAGCTTGTTATTTAAATAAGTCATGAGGCTCAACTAAGATTTGTTAGAAAATGTTTCCAACTTTAATTGACTGAATTTATTTGAAAAGTGGTCTTATTAACACATGAATACTACTGTGTAATATATTTATATTTAAGAAGTATAATATAAGACAAGCACAAGTTTCATCTGTGGGCCATATTCCATTATACTTTTTGAATTTGCTGAGGGCCGGTTCAAAATTGTCCGTGGGCCGCATTTGGACGTAGTTTGGGCACCCCTGCGTTAGACCATGGACCATGAAGTAGAAGTACACGTATTTTGGCATTATGATGTATTTAGATCAATGGTGGAATAATTGAGGTTGAGGATCCACCTAAAGTCAACCTTAAAGAATAGTTTGAATTTTTTGAGATGTTCCATTACACCTTTGTCAGAACTGTAGAAGCTTGATACCCCCCTCTGTCTGTACGTTGAATAGTAACTAACTAAAAGGTACAGGTTCTGCAGGCACTAGTTATGGGTTGAGTTTAGGGAGGCAGTACAAGAGCTTTGTGTGGAGTGTATGTGTAATCCTGTCTCGATTGAAACTCAGCTTCTGTCTCAGGTGACGCACCAGTGTTAAACCCTCGGTATGAAGGAATTCCCTCTGAGTAACAACTGTTGTGAAATTGGCACAAACAGTGGCATGGCAGTATGCTGATGATACAGTTATTTATTGTTCTGCGTCCACCCCGAAGCAGGCTCTCTGTCAGCTCCAGAATGCTTTTAACATTGTACAATCCAACATGTGTGATTTGAAACTTGTTTTAAATGCTGCCAAGACAAACCTAATGATGTTCTCGAAAGCAAAAGCCAAGGTCTTGAACCTTCCTCCTATCACCACCTTGCAGGGGACGGAGGTTGAATCTGTGTTGCAGTATAAGTATCTTGGAATTATAATTGACAATTCGCTCTCTTTTAAACCACACATTGTGGAACTCTTGAAAAAATTAAGAATAAAATTAGGTTTTTTCTTTAGAAACAAGTCTTGTTTTTCCTATGAGGCCAAAAAGAGACTAGTGCCTTCAACCTTTCTGTCTGTGCTGGATTATGGAGATGTGGTTTATATGAATGCATCTTCTCAGTGCCTTCACTCGCTGGACACCGTCTACCACGGTGCACTGAGAGTCATCACAAACCTCAGATCCTTGACGCACCACTGCAATCTATACACTCGTGTTGGATGGTCTTCCCTGACCACGCGTAGACTGAAACATTGGCACGTCCTTATATATAAGGCTATTCTTGGTGCTCTTCCCCCTTATCTAAGGATGTACATAAACAGAAAATGCACTGGATCCTATCGGCTTTGCTCAGAGAACTTTTTCCTTTTAACTGTACCAAAGGTCCGTACTGAACTTGGGAAAAGGGCGTTCAGTTACGCTGCCCCTCAAGCTTGGAACCTGCTTCAAACTGAGCTGAAACTCAGAGAGCTGGTCTCATTAGAAACACTCAAAGCAACTTTAACTGACCTCGAAGCAGGCCGCTGTGTCTGTAAATGCTTTGGCTAAACTTGGTGTATGACTGTGTTGTGATTGTGTGTTTTTTTTTTTTTAATTGTTTGTAACTGTAAAACTGTCTGAAACTGTGCTGTTACCATTCTTGGGCCAGGACTAGGGCTGCAACAAACGACTAATTTGATAATCGATTAATGAAACGATTAATCGATTATTCGGATCGTTAAGGTTTTAACTGTACTACTACTTATATCAATACTGCTTATCGATCCGGTCCTTTTAACGATAGTATTAACGGTTCTTTTGACAAGAAATAAGGTAAACTAACTCAACAAATTGTGAACAAAACTAACATTGCTTTTTATTTTAATTAAATGCATAATATTTCACATCAAAAGAAACAACAATGTTTTAACAAATCATATTAAATAATGTGATGACAGAACTGTAAACAGAATAGCTGAAACTTTAACAAAATAACTAATTCAGTTACCTCTAATCATTAACCTATGTTTTTATAACTGAGTTAACTCCGTGTGTTGCTGCTAGCATACATAACACCTGACGTGGAAAGGTTACTCTTGGAAGGGGCTACAGAGCTACTAGAAAGACAGCCGAACCCGGTGCATTCCTCCGTCTGGATGTGGAGCACTTTGATAAATGTTTAGACAAACTGCTCGTTTTACCGCCCTTATATGATAAACTGTTATTGCAATTTTGGTAACGAGCATTGTCCACATCGAGACGGATAAAGTTTAACCACACCTCGGAGCGCGTTCTCTCCGCCATCTCCTGCGTGTGTGTGTAAACTGCCCCGCCCCCTCGCAAGCAGGCGGGGGAGAGATCGCTCGTCTGAATTCGGAAGATCGAAAATACATTATAGACGCATTTTGTAGTCATATTGCATATTAGAAACTGAGTTGGCGACACTAAGACTGCGATATAATGTTTATGTAGCAATAATACATAACATATGTTTTTAAATGTCTCCTGTACCGATACAAAAGAGCGATAACGTTGGAGCTTAACGGGGTGTAGAACACATGTGATGACGTCACCAACGAATCGACGACTGAATTAGTTGCCAACTAATTTGGTAATCGATTTTAATCGATTAAGTCGATTAGTTGTTGCACCCCTAGCCAGGACTCTCTTGAAAAAGAGATTTTTAATCTCAATGAGACCTATCCTGGTTAAATAAAGGTTAAATAAAATAAAAATAAATAAATACATAAAGGGAGACACGCAGAGGCTGAAAACAGGGGGAGAACTTTAAGGGAAGCTTTTGAATTTCTGTTGGAGGCTAGGGTTAGGGCAGGGGTGTCCAAACTACGTCCCGGGGGCCAAATGCGGCCTGGGGACCATTTTGAATCGGCCCTCAGCAAATTAAAAAAGTATAATGGAATATGGCCCACAAATTGAACTCGTCTTATATTGTACTTCTTAAATGTATAAATATATTACACAGTAGTATTCATTCATTTCATTCAAGACCACCTTTCAAATAAATTCAGTCAGTTAAAGTTGGAAACATTTTCTAACAAATATTAGTTGATAAGAAAAAAGCCAAATAACTTATTCACACAACAAGCTTGAAATGTACCCTTCCTATTTCTCCTTATTATAATCAATCTGAGCTTCTGTTTTCAGGGATGAGCTGCCAACACTCACAAGCATCATTTACCTACATCTGATTGTTTTTGCTAACTTATAACTGAACTTATGAGGCAATAAACCTCTAGTGAGCGTATGTGGCCCTGGTGAAAAAGGTTTGGACCCCCCTGGGTTAGGGTTACAGGATGAACCTCCAGTCAGAAACATGTCTGTCTTTATTTCAGGTGGCAGCTTGTCATATGTTTCAAGCTGTGAAGCAACGTATCCATCCAATCCAAACTAGTATCGTTCAAGATAATAATTAGTATCTACAGAGATCAAACAGTTTTATCAAGTGTCATTGTTAAATGCTTTGACAGCATGTGTGCCTTGGCAGAATGCATATCAAGAGTTGCAGAGCAGATCAGGAAGTTGTTAGTATTAGGGTCTCTATTGCTGCCGATGCATATACTGCGGATAACTTGATTTGATGGGTCAGAACCATCCTCTTCCAGTGGGGGTCACCAAAGCTTCAGTGAGGTATTTAGACCTTCTTCTTTAAAGTATGGCTTGTCGTGTACAAGTGTCCATCCAGTTTAATGTTCTACTGCTCCTTGAAAAGTACCTATTACTAGTGCATATATTAAAATAGTTATATATTTAGTTTTAATTATTACATGTTAATGTTACAAATATAAAAAAAATTTCACCGTCATCCAGTGGCGTAGCTGTGGGTGGGCCCGGGTGGGCCTGGGCCCACCCACAGCCAATCAGCGCTTCATAGCGCAGAGCCGGGAAGCCCAGAAGGAATTGATGATTATAGGTAACTGAGTTATTTATTTAGTTAAAGTTTCAGCTATTCTGTTTACAGTTCAGTCATCACATTATTTAATACGATTTGTTAAAACATTGTTGTTTCTTTTGATGTGAAATATTATGTATTTAATTTAAATAAAAAGCAATGTTAGTTTTGTTCACAATTTGTTTAGTTAGTTTACCTTTTTTTACTCCAAAAGAACCGATAAAAGACCGGACCGATAAGCGCTATCGATAAAAGTAATAGTACCGTTAAAGCCTTAACGATACCCATCCCTATGTGGATGTCAGTTTTACACACATTCTGAGGCCGCCGTGCCTATGTTTTTGTTTTCACTGCTAATTTATGCTTATGTTTTATTAGTGCATTAAAAAAACTCCCCCTGGCCCACCTACATTTCTCCAGGCCCACCCACACAATAATTCCTGGCTACGCCACATCACCGTCCTGTATTGGAAAATGATGCACTTAGCCAAACAGCCAAAGAGCTACTGAAATTGAATAATAGCCAATAATTGGAAGGAAGAGATCGTTAAATTGGACAAACAGAAGCCTTTATAAGTGTTAAATGAAAAGTAGAACATTTAACAGACAGGCCCTTGCATTAGACAGCCATACAAATAAGAGGTGAACTGATCTCTGATGCGGTATTCACACAAGAAATCAGTTAAAAACGTACTCAAAATGGCTTGTTTTGCACATGTTTGGGTTAATATTACAGATAATAAGTTGTTCTGTTGTTGTGCATTGATAGGATAGTCAGTGACACAATAAAGAGGTCTCTTACCAAGGGAACAGGTTGGGAATCCCTGCTAGAGGGACCATGTGCAATTACATACTGTATGTTGGATTCCTCTACATCTGCATAAATCCTTCATTGAAGAATGTATTACTCATTTCTTAAAGCACTGTGTGGAAATAGTTAACCGCCTAAATGTCATTGTGTTGTTAAAAAAACCTGTTTCTTCTGTGTCCTTTGGAAAGAATAAAACTGTGATCAGCTGGCAGACGGACTGTGAACGTCATAAAAAAAGATGAAACCTGTCCCAGAATGCTAAGAGGACAATACCACACACACACACACACACACACACACACACACACACACACACACACACACACACACACACACACACACACACACACACACACACACACACACACACACACACACACACACACACACACACACACACAGTACATAAAAAAACCATGCATATGCAGGGACCGAAGACAAAAACAGTTTGTCAAGGACGCTCATTGATACACACACAGTTGCAAATGCACACACGCATTCCCAGGAGCATGCACACACGCACTGAAGGTCTGATACTGTACTCAGTCAGCAGAAATAGCTCTGAGAGGCAGGAAGCACACCACATCCTGAAGATAACATCACAACAATCACATTCCCAGTGTGTCGATGCAGGAAATGCTGCTGCTCCATCCAAGTAGGACCTTCTGTGATGTTTACACTCAGCCATGATAGTTTCCTCAGGTTTGTGTACGTCTGTGTTTGATTTTCAGGAATGACATCACTGTTACTTTTTTGACCTTGCAGACAATCACGCAATCCCTTCTTTGATGGTCACAGGCACTGAAGCTCTCTTAGGACCACAGCCTCGAAGACGCTGCTGGGTTCGCAGGGCTTTACTGCAAAGAGGTTAGTCTCAAACAGCACAAACCCTACCATGTGTGCAAGAAATGGATCCCCGCTCGAACTCATCAATGATTTCACAACCTGGGATCCTTCAGCATGTACTCTGGGAAAGACAGCTGTCTTGATAAGCCATATCCTGGGCGGCATGCAACTACTGAACAAATATGGCTACCCGACATGTCGAACACAATGAAACTTGGATTTGTTCTGAGCAACCGTCGAACCCATCCTCATGTATAGTTCCGGGCTCTGGACCATCAATGATCGACTCCATCTTCCTGTCGACAGGTGTTACACAAACCTTCTTTGCCGGGTACACTATCTTGGAAGAATCCTCCAACATTACAGCAGATGTATGTTCTATAACCCTAACCCAACATTACAGCAGATGTATGTTCTATAACCCTAACCCAACATTACAGCAGATGTATGTTCTATAACCCTAACCCAACATTACAGCAGATGTATGTTCTATAACCCTAACCCAACATTACAGCAGATGTATGTTCTATAACCCTAACCCAACATTACAGCAGATGTATGTTCTCTAACCCTAACCCAACATTACAGCAGATGTATGTTCTCTAACCCTAACCCAACATTACAGCAGATGTACTATAGTCTATACCAGTGGTTCTCAACTGGTCAGGCCTCGGGACCCACTTTTTACTTTGTCTATAAATCGCGACCCACCATCTTGAACCACTCAAATCTATTCAACAAAAAATCGTGCTGTAATATATACGCTTTTCAGCATTTTTAGAAATACTAACATATAAACTACGCATACTGGTACACTCTGAGAAGAAAATAAATACATCTATTACTACCGACATTAATAATATTTTCTGCCATTGTTTGTTTGTCAGAAGAAATACAAAAATAAAAATGTCTTCACTCACATCCGCGACCCACTCGAAACGTAGTGGGTCGCGACCCCACCAGTTGAGAACCACTGGTCTATACATCTAACCCTGATCCTAACATAGAAGAATCACAAAACTCTAGAACAGATCTATAACTATAACCCTAACCAGAAACAATCATCCTACATTACAGCAGATATATGGCCGATGGGATTTAACCCTAACATGGAAGAATCACCAAACTCTAGAACAGATGTATGGTCTAAAACTACAAGCAAAAGCAGCTATCTGGCCTATAACCTAAACCCTATACCGCATGATGCAACTAAGGTCTGGATCTACTTGCCAAAATCACTTTCAGATCTTATTCTATCAAAGCCGTGGAAGTGACGAAAGCTGACCTTCATATAACCTGACGGGTATGGGAAACCAGAACGATGCTAGAAGACTGTAGTGGAAGTCTTTTGACTTGGGTTGCACTTTGATAGTGATGACGACTGAGTGATAAAGTGTTTGTCTTGGCTGGCTGTTTCCTGTGAGAGTAAAGATGACAGAGAAGGATCCCATTATTCTGAGTCCACGTGATATGTCCATCTAGCCTGTTCCAAGATTATAATCACACATCCAAAGCAGAAAAACAACTTCACAAAAACACCTGGTTAGTTACTTTCCCATGTCAGTCTGTGGCTAAAGAATCTGGTCCAAACTCCTGCCTAACAGGCAAAGATGTTTGTTTGTCCTTTGCCTCGGTATGCAGTGAGAAACACACACAAGACATACAGTACGTGTTTCAGGCTACACACTGATGGATCTGCTGCAGTGGTAATGGCCTTTTTCACCAGTTTAAAGTCACCAGGCCAGAGTCCATAAGGCAGGGTGTTTCAGCGACTTTCAACGTGAACAATTTATCTGCTGAGAAGGCTAATGAAGGCAGGTCTGCCCAATAGAGACAGAGTCCAAACCTTTTATTTTTTTGGTTAAATGTCAAAATAAAATCCGTACATGAAGCCCGTACCAAAACCAGAGATGTGCTATTGTGTAGGGACTATTGCCTTAGCATTCAACAGCAATAAAGGCTCCCTACTTTTCCCCCTCTGTCACAAACAGAACTTATGTTTCACAGGTGCAGTTGATTTTAATAACTGTGAGGAAATAAAATCAATATTATGTGCTGTAACTTAAAATTAACACACTGTTCTAATTTAAAGCTGATTTATTATGAAAACCGGATGTTCACACACTCGACTTCCTGTTTTCGTGAGTAAATATCGTCATTTTCCGGTTAGCATTAGCATGTAGCTAATATTATGTTTTGTGTACGTCAATTGAAGGAGAAACGACGCGTGCTGTTGCATACTAAACACACTGTCTTTCACCCTCACTCGTTGATGCTGCAATACTATTATTAGGGAATGTTTTAATGACAAACAGATATTAGAATATTGTAAAATGAACATCAGAAAATGACAGGACGTGCCTTGGACCCGCCCCCGTCAGCGCTAAGCCAATAGGAGAAGACTACAGATTATAAAACGAAAAGCCAGCTGGAAGTCGGTCTCTTCCCCAGCTGTCCATCAAGGATAGTGAAGGGAGGTCCATCCATCGGGGAGAGCCACCATTTTGCAATTTCATTGTATCATCGTATCATTGTTTAATTAAACGCTGTTAACTTGTAAATAAGCTTCCTGGACTCTTTTCAGCTAATCCTGTGCTCAGAGCTAAAATACCCTACATTACCCCGTGACGTAAACACACACCCCCACATGGCACAAACCCACGCCAACAATAACCAATAGTTAATATCTAAATGCATTTATTGCCGCCACAGGAGAAACACTGACAAATATATTCAAAGCTCTCTCTGAATCTTTTTCAACGTCCAATTCTTAACTTTGTTCCATAAACGCTGTTACCCACGCACACTAAAACCACTTTATATGTGCTATACCTACTAGCTCTTAAAGGCAGAATGATAGATGTTGAATCTGCTCTACTCCTCATATATATCAACTGTTGTATGAACTTATAATTATGAACAGTGGTCACTTTATTAGGCACACACTGTGGGGTATGTTGAGTACACCACTGATGGTTCAGTTTTCCGTGACTTTGTCAGAAAGGGGGCTGGATATCAGAAGCACTTCGGAAGAAAAAAGTAGTCTTTACAGTTTAATGTGCAGATGTAAGTTATAACATGGCGTTGAGTGTACTGTGCTAACAACATAAACAACAACACCAAAGGCTAATCTTGATCTCACATGAGCAGGTAGGGATGGGTATGACTTAGAGAAAGTACATTTTAAATAAAAAGGGCTGGCTTCTCATTAGTTAGTGGATAACTTTATGTATGGTATCTGTTTAATGCAAATGGAAGACGCTACTAAAAGCAACAGAGAAAGTGTCTGTTGCCGGTGTTAGTTCCTCTCTCTGCTGCCTGTCACTGAATCCGGTAACAACGGTCGAATGTGAAACATGAGCGGGGAAGATTGTGTTTCCTCGTCTGCTCGACGAACCAGCGACGGACTCACAGAGAGGAGCTTTTACTGCTTTGTGTGTTCCTTCAAGTGTATCAATAAGACTCATAGACCATTAGTTCTAGGTCTTTTTCAAACATTGTTATGTATTCATGTTCCTAACAAAGCCACAGGTAAGCAGCATTCAGATCCAAAGACCTACGTTACCTGTGCCTTGTTTCAGACGTGACTCCCAATCAAAGAAATGTTCTCTGGGAACTCATTCCTCACTGTCTTCCACCTACAGAAACATGAGGACTTATGGGTAATGAAGGGCTGGCATTCAGCCACAATGTTTATATTTATCTACACTCAACTAGGGTGACCAGGTGCCCAGGATGAGGAGAGTCTCACACGTAGTGCACCCCTTAGCGCGATTCAAAAGAAACGTTGTCATGTCTCACAAACACTCTCTGGGACTCACCCTCTACCGGCTACACCCATAATTAAACACATTTCCAGACTTTCTTGATCGATTGGCACAGCTGATCTCTTGTTTTTTTTTCATGACAGCCATTGGATTAAAGCCAAGTTTAGATCAGAAACTATACACCCTGGTTTTGACAAAACAAAGTCCGGGCTGTGATGTGCAGCAAAGACAACCAACCTGTTACCTTATAAACCACCAGGAGTCCACCTGTTCACCTGTAACCACGACAAACCGAGAAACACATCCAGGCCAGGAGTGCAGGGCAAACCAGTAACCAGGTAGGCCTACTGACGTTTAGCGCTGTGGCTTAGGGTGTCATTGTTTTGGGAGATTCCTTTCTAGGTGAGCCGAGTAATGTTTGGCAGAAGTAAACAGGACACCTAAAACACACGGACTCCTGCACCCTTTTAGCTTTCCTGACCTCTTTTTAAAGCTCGTATTAGGGGTCTTAAAATACTCTAACACAGGTACGATGTTCATTAATGCAAGACACAGAATCCCCCCAGCAGGTAACTGGTCTGGTGGGATCAAACTTTAATTTGGTTTGTTTCCTTCACATAAAAACACCTTCTGTCTCAGCATTTGTCTGGATTATTGATAGATTCTGTGCAGTCCGGTTTGAGGTATTTTGGGTTTGGTTCATTGGATGCTCCATTGTTCATGTATCTGTCACATTGTTCTTTGGTTGGCCTGCGACAAATCCCCCTGGGCTGGATTTCCTGACAGGAAAACATACAGTACAGACGCTCCGGGGGGGAAAGGTGGTCTCAAGTCCAGCAAAACATCCTTGTTTCAATGAACATAAGAAACCATAAGATGGATGGTCTTGGCAGCACTCACTCGTCGTTACTAAGGATCGATTGTCTCCGAAGTGATTTATAGATTCAAAAGAACGATTATTTGCTGACAGGTTCAAACGTGTTACATCGGCTTAAGACTCTTCCATCAGGAGAAACTCGCTTCAGAAACGATGCAGATATAAAAACATGTTCCTGTGCTCATGAAGAAACATCTTCAGCAACTTGAGAACACATGCAGCGTTTAGAGAACATTCAGCAATTTGAGGAGACATGCGCAGCGTTTACTAAAAGCTGCAGAAACCAGACGCTGCAAGAAGCTCAAACACAACGGAGACCAGGGGACACTAAAAAGTGACGCACACAGCTGGAGACCAGGGGACACTAAAGAGTGACGCACACAGCTGGGAGACCAGGGGACACTAAAGAGTGACGCACACAGCTGGGAGACCAGGGGACACTAAAGAGTGACGCACACAGCTGGGAGACCAGGGGACACTAAAGAGTGACGCACAGAGCTGGAGACCAGGGGACACTAGAGAGTGGCGCACACAGCTGGGAGACCAAGGGACACTAAAGAGTGACGCACACAGCTGGGAGACCAGGAGACACTAAAGAGTGACGCACACAGCTGGGAGACCAGGGGACACTAAAGAGTGACGCACAGAGCTGGAGACCAGGGGACACTAGAGAGTGGCGCACACAGCTGGGAGACCAAGGGACACTAAAGAGTGACGCACACAGCTGGGAGACCAAGGGACACTAAAGAGTGACGCACACAGCTGGGAGACCAGGGGACACTAAAGAGTGACGCACACAGCTGGGAGACCAGGGGACACTAAAGAGTGACGCACACAGCTGGGAGACCAGGGGACACTAAAGAGTGACGCACACAGGTGGAGACCAGGGGACACTAAAAAGTGATGCACACAGCTGGGAGACCAGGGGACACTAAAGAGTGACGCACACAGCTGGAGACCAGGGGACACTAAAGAGTGACGCACACAGCTGGGAGACCAGGGGAACTAAAGAGTGACGCACACAGTTGGAGACCAGGGGACACTAAAAAGTGATGCACACAGCTGGGACGGAGCGCTTGGTGACGTTCAGGATCATAAAGCTGAACATCTGTCTCTGTTGTTGGAAACTCACCTAAAATGTTTGATGGTGTTATTTAAACAAAGTGATCACATGACTCCTGATGTCACTGCAGATCTGCTGTAAGCTAGCTAGCTAACGTAGCTAACCTAGTCATTTCAGATTTACTCACAAACACTAACAGTTATGAGACAGACTAACTCTGACATATCGGACTAACCAGAAGTGAGAAAAGGGGCGGGGCTACCCAAGGTGAATAGACAGACATTTTACTAACCCTGCTACTTTTGTTTCCAGATAAAAAAACGTGGACCCAAAACAGCTCTTATTTTTTATTATTAAATCCACAATTGTTCATCTTACAAATGAAGAACAACTTTTAAACACAAAAAGTTCACATTCTCAAGTACATGACACAGTGAAAAATAAAATACCGTAAACAAGGAGTTTATTAAGAAGTGTTTCTATAACAGTAACCCAAATTCCTGATAGTCTGTAAGTGTATTATATACAACGTTATATACATTAGCCGTAAAAAAAAAAAAGACAAAGATGGCTGCAGATTGACGGCTGATCGGAGTAAAGACAATGTAAACACATATATTACAATTATAGATCGCTATCAATCGTTATTGCTCAGGAGACACCAGTACAAATCAGTTCTCAAAGGCTGCTGCTCCACGCTGAGGAGGAATATGTAGCCCTGTTGTGTTTTGAAACTACCGCACCAGCACAATTAATCACAAAAACACGAGAAGAGAACGTAAATAATACCATTAGTTTAAACCGTATCTAAGTATTTACAAATCTACCTCTGCTGTGTGTTGTAAACTAAAAATGCACACATGGGGAAACACATGTAAAGAACAGAACAGACATTTAAATGCAATACATTTCATGAAGATATGACCAAACTAACGTCCCAGAATTCAGAGAAATTACAAATAATATTGTTTTATTTCCTATTGTTTGAAATAGGCTTGTGTGTTCCTTTAGTAACATTTGGACAGATTATTATTATTATGACTATTATGTCATGTGATTGTAAACCTTAAGGCATGATGATTAAGGCACAAGTATTACACTTTAAAACCGGAGTGTTGTAGGAATGATCTAAACCAGAGGTGTCTAAACATACAGGAGAATAAAGGAAGGGCCCCTCACCGCACATGAGGTATACTGCCTCATCAGTTAAGTTAGACAAATCAATCAAATGTAGGTAAATGACGCTTGATAATTGATCCACAGTTTCCTGCGTGGTCCATATTCCATTATACTTTATCCGAGGGCCTGTTACCTTGGTTACCTTGGTTGCTGATTGGCTAATGGTCACGCAAGCCAAAACATCGGTATGACATCATAAAGTGGCCAAAATCTGATCAGCTCATTTTCAGACAGGTTTTTATAGAAATGGATCAAAAAGAGAGAGAATCTTTGTTCCTGAAACTTTCAGAGTCTCTTTCCACAGAGGGGACACATGTTGATGTAGAAGAGACATGGAGAAGAGGGGACACATGTTGATGTAGAAGAGACATGAAGAAGAGGGGACATATGTTGATGTAGAAGAGACATGGAGAAGAGGGGACACATGTTGATGTAGAAGAGACATGGAGAAGAGGGGACACATGTTGATGTAGAAGAGACATGAAGAAGAGGGGACACATGTTGATGTAGAAGAGACATGAGGAAGAGGGGACACATGCTGATGTAGAAGAGACATGGAGAAGAGGGGACACATGCTGATGTAGAAGAGACATGAAGAAGAGGGGACACATGTTGATGTAGAAGAGACATGGAGAAGAGGGGACACATGCTGATGTAGAAGAGACATGTAGAAGAGGGGACACATGTTGATGTAGAAGAGACATGAAGTAGAGGGGACACATGTTGATGTAGAAGAGACATGGAGAAGAGGGGACACATGTTGATGTAGAAGAGACATGAAGAAGAGGGGACACATGTTGATGTAGAAGAGACATGGAGAAGAGGGGACACATGCTGATGTAGAAGAGACATGAAGAAGAGGGGACACATGCTGATGTAGAAGAGACATGGAGAAGAGGGGACACATGTTGATGTAGAAGAGACATGGAGAAGAGGGGACACATGCTGATGTAGAAGAGACATGAAGAAGAGGGGACACATGTTGATGTAGAAGAGGGGACACATGTTGATGTAGAAGAAGAGGGGACACATGTTGATGTAGAAGAGACATGGAGAAGAGGGGACACATGTTGATGTAGAAGAGACATGGAGAAGAGGGGACACATGTTGATGTAGAAGAAGAGGGGACACATGTTGATGTAGAAGAGACATGAAGAAGTGGATTTTGCAGAATAGGTGACCTTTGACTTCTTAGTTGTTTCAGGTTAAACATCATACCAAAGTAACTGACAATGAAAGCTGAAATGGAATTTAAAGTCTCACTGAAAGTAGAAATGAGTTGGTCGTCAAACTCCTAGATTTCGAACGTTTGAAGTCAAAATCGTTAATAGTTATATTATTTTCTGACGTGAGAGTGTCCTAGTGAATTCTAGTTTTCTGTTAATGTGCACTGAGTGATGCTACACACATAAAAACTGATCTTCACAGCTGTAGAAAAGTTTACCTAAAAGACTTCATAATACAAACGGTGAAAATGGACTTTTATTGCATCACCTGGATTGTTTCTACGTGTAGTTTGGAAAACCCTCCTTTAATCCCTGGAGTGTGTTCGAGAGGAAGGCACCTCAAAGCGCTCTGAAGTCATCAATCACCCATTGACACACATTCATTCATTGCAAGGAGATTCAAACACACTGCTGACAATCAGGAGCATTTGGGGATGTCAATATCTTGCCCTAAAACACAACAACGGGCGAAGCACCGACCTTCTGATTGGTAGACGAAGAGACGCCGGAGGAATGGAAAGGGTTTGAAACTAAATTTGTTCCCGGTTTAAATCGGATGTCTTGAGCTCAAAGCGACTGTACACCTGTCTGGATTTCATCTTGTTGTACTGGTTCACCAGGTCCAGCTTGCTGTGTCCCAGCGTCAATCGCTTCTGTTCATGCCGGTTCATCAGCACGGTGGGGGAGGGCGGGGGGGGTAGGCTCTGCTCGCTCTCCGGCTCGTTCATCGTGAGGTCCGGCCCCCCCCAGGGAGGAATCTCCAGAGGCGACGTAGACCCCCGAGTGTTGTGGGTCTCCTTGGAGTTGGGCAGGAACATGTCCGATAGCTTGTTGAAGAACTGGTTTGGGGGAGTCCTTTGCTTGGGGGCGAGTTTAATGTCAGTGATGGGGGAGGGCGTATGCGTCCGAAGGTTTGTGGTTGGACTGTGGAACATATTCGGTTTCTGATCGTACAACCCCATCGCCTGGAATTTTGACGAAGCCCCGCCGATGTTGGACCGCATGACGTCCGCCGCGTTGGGTTTGTTCCACTCGATGCCCATCTGCTGACCGTACGCCGGCGGGGGTCGATCTTGATGGATTCCCCCGTTGGATAAGCCTCGTGTTCCCGGGGGTGTCGGGGTCTGGCCTCTCCGCTCTGGGCTCAGGAGGGGGTTGCTGTTGGACTCCTTCTTGTCGTGGTTCTGGGTGACCTTGTAGACTGTGTTGGAGGTCATGCCGGGCGCAGCCTTCACACTCGACACGCTGTTACTGGATTGGCTGCTGGAGTTCTCAGAGCAAACCCTGTCCCGCTGTCTGCTGCAGGATGAGAGGGAAGGGAGGGTTAGTGTTAGAGAACTCTCCCTGGTCCCCAGCTTGAGCTTCAGTCTCAGGATCCATGTATCTGTGATCCTCTCCAGAATGGAAGTAGTCATCACATACAGAGCATCAACTAGTTCCTGAACAGTGTCCTTCACATGCTGATATCCAAGAGGGAGTTACACAGTCCTCAAGCCGGGGACCAGGGAGACAGTTCTCTAACAGAATATTTAACAAATTGCACGGTGTCCTTGGGTGTCATGTAAGACGCCTTAAATAACTTGTATTATTATTATTATTATTGTTATTACCTGTCTGAGAGGAGGTCCAGCCCCGGGACCAGGCCACCGGGGGTCATCATGGCCTGGTAGGAGGGGTAGTAAGGCAGCCCCCCACCTTCCTCCTCCGCGTTGAAGAAGCAGTCGACGATCTGCGAGTCGGCGTACAGGCAGCGAAACTCCCGGTCGAAGCTGTCCGTGATCCGGCCGGAGAAATGCATCACCATGTTGCTGTGCACCTGAGCCGAGAGCCAGGTGAAGCTGGAGAGGAGGGAGGAGACCGTTTTAGAGACAAGGTGAGTTTAGTGATGAAACATATATCAACAACGAGGCAATACGAAGAGATTCACAACAGACAACAAAAGAATAGGGAAAAAGGACTCAGATCTTGTTCTTGAGTAAAAGTAGAAGTACTCAGATCTTGTACTTGAGTAAAAGTAGAAGTACTCAGATCTTGTACTTGAGTAAAAGTAGAAGTACTCAGATCTTGTACTTGAGTAAAAGTAGAAGTACTCAGATCTTGTACTTGAGTAAAAGTAGAAGTACTCAGATCTTGTACTTGAGTAAAAGTAGAAGTACTCAGATCTTGTACTTGAGTAAAAGTAGAAGTACTCAGATCTTATACTTGAGTAAAAGTAGAAGTACTCTGATTTTGTACTTGAGTAAAAGTAGAAGTACTCAGATCTTGTATTTGAGTAAAAGTAGAAGTACTCAGATCTTGTACTTGAGTAAAAGTAGAAGTACTCTGATATTGTACTTGAGTAAAAGTAGAAGTACTCAGATCTTGTACTTGAGTAAAAGTAGAAGTACTCAGATCTTGTACTTGAGTAAAAGTAGAAGTACTCAGATCTTGTACTTGAGTAAAAGTAGAAGTACTCAGATCTTGTACTTGAGTAAAAGTAGAAGTACTCAGATCTTGTACTTGAGTAAAAGTAGAAGTACTCAGATCTTATACTTGAGTAAAAGTAGAAGTACTCTGATTTTGTACTTGAGTAAAAGTAGAAGTACTCAGATCTTGTATTTGAGTAAAAGTAGAAGTACTCAGATCTTGTACTTGAGTAAAAGTAGAAGTACTCTGATATTGTACTTGAGTAAAAGTAGAAGTACTCAGATCTTGTACTTGAGTAAAAGTAGAAGTACTCAGATCTTGTACTTGAGTAAAAGTAGAAGTACTCAGATCTTGTACTTGAGTAAAAGTAGAAGTACTCAGATCTTGTACTTCAGTAAAAGCAGAAGTACTCAGATCTTGTACTTGAGTAAAAGTAGAAGTACTCAGATGTTGTACTTGAGTAAAAGTAGAAGTACTCAGATCTTGTACTTGAGTAAAAGTAAAAGTATTCAGATCTTGTACTTCAGTAAAAGTACTCAGATCTTGTTCTTGAGTAAAAGTAGAAGTACTCAGATCTTGTACTTGAGTAAAAGTTGAAGTACTCAGATCTTGTACTTGAGTAAAAGTAGAAGTACTCAGATCTTGTTCTTGAGTAAAAGTAAAAGTACTCAGATCTTGTTCTTGAGTAAAAGTAGAAGTACTCAGATCTTGTACTTCAGTAAAAGTAGAAGTACTCAGATCTTGAGTAAAAGTAGAAGTACTCAGGTCTTGTTCTTGAGTAAAAGTAGAAGTACTCAGATCTTGTACTTGAGTAAAAGTAGAAGTACCAGAGTGTAGGAATACTCTGTCACAGTAAAAGTCCTGCATTCAAAATGTTCCTCAAGTAAAAGTAGAAAAGTATTCTCATCAAAATATAGTGAAAGACAGTAAAAGTAGTCATTGTGCAGATTGGTCCATTTCAGAATAATAGATATGATATGTTTTATAATGATTGATCATGAAAGTGTTCTCAAAGCTGGTAAAGGAGCAGCTAGTCTGAATGACTTTGTATACTGCAGGGTAGCTGGTGGATTTACTCCAGGTGGAACTAAACAGTTCCGGGTTCACTAAGCTAGATGTAGATCTCATGGACACCAGGGTGGATGTTTCTGTAATGAAATGACGGACAAATAAATGAGCCAAATATAACCTGGTTGGCGGAGCTAATTATTCGGCCACTTGTCCTTTAAGTGTTTAAAAAAAAACGAATGTGCTCATTATTGTTCATGACACTACCCACAAGTGTTAAACGATGATAATTAGGAACAACTGAATGCAAAATAGGCAGCAAGAATGGTAACAGGAAGTGACATCAGGAAGGTACACAACATTAAACACTGGGTAGGAACAATGGTATCAGGTGTGCATCGTGTCTTTTAAAAGACTGCAGGTATAATGAACTAAATCAGAGTCATGTAAAGCAGGAATTACAAAACACCAGTGTGACTCAGACTCATTATCAGCTGTCTTTGAGTAAATGATCTCCGTCCACCTCCAGCTGATGAACCTGCGGATCAACGGTTCCCTGAGAAATGCTGAGTCACCAGATGACTCAGCTGATCTGACAGCAGCTGACGACAGGAACACAGAGCTGATAAAGCTTTACGGCTGAGCAGGGGATAACATAAACACACTGGGACTCCCTACCAAGGGGAATTGAAGTCCTGGACATTTGAAAACAGATTTAGAACATATTGTACTCACTCTCTACAACACTGCATTTTAATTTAATCAAATGCAACAACTTTCCACCCTTAGAATCTATAGATCCTGTTTGTAGCTCTTTAGTAGGTTAGTCTATTATAGGGACACTAAAGAGTGACGCACACAGCTGCGAGACCAGGGGACACTAAAGAGTGACGCACACAGCTGGGAGACCAGGGGACACTAAAGAGTGACGCACACAGCTGGGAGACCAGGGGACACTAAAGAGTGACGCACACAGCTGCGAGACCAGGGGACACTAAAGAGTGACGCACACAGCTGGGAGACCAGGGGACACTAAAGAGTGACGCACACAGCTGGGAGACCAGGGGACACTAAAGAGTGACGCACACAGCTGGGAGACCAGGGGTCACTAAAGAGTGACGCACACAGCTGGGAGACCAGGGGACACTAAAGAGTGACGCACACAGCTGGGAGACCAGGGGACACTAAAGAGTGACGCACACAGCTGGGAGACCAGGGGACACTAAAGAGTGACGCACACCGCTGGGAGACCAGGGGACACTAAAGAGTGACGCACACAACTGAGAGATGAGGGGACAACACAAAGTGACGCACACAGCTGGGAGACAAGGGGACACTAAAGAGTGACGCACACAGCTGGGAGACCAGGGGACACTAAAGAGTGACGCACACAGCTGGGAGACCAGGGGACACTAAAGAGTGACGCACACCGCTGGGAGACCAGGGGACACTAAAGAGTGACGCACACAACTGAGAGACGAGGGGACAACACAAAGTGACGCACACAGCTGGGAGACCAGGGGACAATAAAGAGTGACGCACACAGCTATCGCACGTTTGCACAGTAGAATACACACACACACACACACACACACACACACACACACACACACACACACACACACACACACACACACACACACACACACACACACACACACACACACACACACACACACACACACACACACACACACACACACACACACACACACACACACACACACACACACACACACACACACACACACACACACACACACACACACACACACACACACACACACACACACACACACACACAGTTCAAATAGAGATTTGAATCTGGCTCGTCCTCATGCCAGATGCTCGATCTCAGGCTGCTTTGCAGAACTTGCTGTAACTTGTCCCAGAGTCAGCAATAATCCACTTTATCCAACAACGTACTGAACATTGAATAAGATATGTATTAATCTCTGCAAGGGACGATACCACACAAAAATAAAACAATCCTGCATTCAAACAACACATCTGTTTCTGAATTGAAATATTGTTGAAGGTTTGCAGGGATACAGATGCATGCTCTGACTCTGAATGTTTCACAGCAGCTCCAGAGAGAACCTGCAGGACGGCTTTTCCTCCGCCATCAATCACTCACTGATCACATGCTGTGCACACGACTCGCCTCCAGAGGACTTCCAGTTAAGGAGGAACGGATCGGAGCACGCCCTTCATAAACCGTCTTACAGGCATGCAACACAGAGGCTGTGCTTGATGCTCCAATTCTACTGAAGAAGTCATAAAATGTCATATCATACTGTAACCGTTAAAGGGGCATTTTAAGTTCTATTGCTTCAGCTTATCTTTGTGACGGTGTTTATATTGGGTCCCTATGGAGGCCCGGACACACCAAACCTACAGCAAAGCAGTAGCTGGAGGGTTGCTGGTTTGAGTCCCTGAAGGTACAAAGAAAGTTATGTGTGCTGGTCATTTGGAATGTCCCAGTTCATCTCATACTGACATTTAATCAGAGAGGGCAAAAGTACACACATCCTTTACTCAAGTAGAAGTACAGATACTGGTGTTTGAAAATACTCTGGTGAAAGTAGAAGTACTGACTAAACTTCTTTACTCAAGTCAAAGTAAAGAGGCTTTGAAATGTCCTTCAGTAAAAAGTACCAATAACTAGCAGCTGTTTTAAAGAGTACCTGACCTCCCTTTATATTAATAGAACAATAATGTCATTGTTAGCTAATGAATGTTTCCATGCTGAACAACGGCAACATGACAACGTTTCCATTGGTCCCTCTTCTTTAGAGAAGACCAGGAAATGATGGATACACGGATCGTGTTCAAATCAATAGGCACGCAATGACTCTAAATAATAATGATCACGCCACCAAACACACATTCAGACTAAAGGAACCAGCCTGTTTGGAAAATGAGAGAAGTAGAAAGTACAGGTATTTGAGTTCAACATGTAAGAAGTAGAAAGTACAGGTATTTGAGTTCAACATGTGAGAAGTAGAAAGTACAGGTATTTGAGTTCAACATGTAAGAAGTAGAAAGTACAGGTATTTGTGTTCAACATGTAAGAAGTAGAAAGTACAGGTATTAGTGTTCAACATGAGAGAAGTAGAAAGTACAGGTATTTGAGTTCAACATGTAAGAAGTAGAAAGTACAGGTATTAGTGTTCAACATGAGAGAAGTAGAAAGTACAGGTATTTGAGTTCAACATGTAAGAAGTAGAAAGTACAGGTATTTGAGTTCAACATGTAAGAAGTAGAAAGTACAGGTATTTGAGTTCAACATGTAAGAAGTAGAAAGTACAGGTATTTGAGTTCAACATGTAAGAAGTAGAAAGTACAGGTATTAGTGTTCAACATGTAAGAAGTAGAAAGTACAGGTATTTGAGTTCAACATGTAAGAAGTAGAAAGTACAGGTATTTGAGTTCAACATGTAAGAAGTAGAAAGTACAGGTATTAGTGTTCAACATGTAAGAAGTAGAAAGTACAGGTATTTGAGTTCAACATGTGAGAAGTAGAAAGTACAGGTATTAGTGTTCAACATGAGAGAAGTAGAAAGTACAGGTATTTGAGTTCAACATGTAAGAAGTAGAAAGTACAGGTATTAGTGTTCAACATGAGAGAAGTAGAAAGTACAGGTATTTGTGTTCAACATGTAAGAAGTAGAAAGTACAGGTATTTGAGTTCAACATGTAAGAAGTAGAAAGTACAGGTATTTGAGTTCAACATGTAAGAAGTAGAAAGTACAGGTATTTGAGTTCAACATGTAAGAAGTAGAAAGTACAGGTATTAGTGTTCAACATGTAAGAAGTAGAAAGTACAGGTATTTGAGTTCAACATGTGAGAAGTAGAAAGTACAGGTATTAGTGTTCAACATGAGAGAAGTAGAAAGTACAGGTATTTGAGTTCAACATGTAAGAAGTAGAAAGTACAGGTATTTGAGTTCAACATGTAAGAAGTAGAAAGTACAGGTATTTGTGTTCAACATGTGAGAAGTAGAAAGTACAGGTGTTTGTGTTCAACATGTAAGAAGTAGAAAGTACAGGTATTTGTGTTCAACATGTAAGAAGTAGAAAGTACAGGTATTTGTGTTCAACATGTAAGAAGTAGAAAGTACAGGTATTTGAGTTCAACATGTAAGAAGTAGAAAGTACAGGTATTTGGGTTCAACATGTAAGAAGTAGAAAGTACAGGTATTTGTGTTCAACATGTAAGAAGTAGAAAGTACAGGTATTTGAGTTCAACATGTAAGAAGTAGAAAGTACAGGTATTTGTGTTCAACATGTAAGAAGTAGAAAGTACAGGTATTTGTGTTCAACATGTAAGAAGTAGAAAGTACAGGTATTTGAGTTCAACATGTAAGAAGTAGAAAGTACAGGTATTTTTGTGTTCAACATGTAAGAAGTAGAAAGTACAGGTATTTGTGTTCAACATGTGAGAAGTAGAAAGTACAGGTATTTGTGTTCAACATGTGAGAAGTAGAAAGTACAGGTATTTGTGTTCAACATGTAAGAAGTAGAAAGTACAGGTATTTGAGTTCAACATGTAAGAAGTCAAAGTAAAAAGTTGTCAGAAAAATAAGTAGTGGAGTAAAGTACTGATACCAGAAACATGAACTTAAGGGCAGTAACAATGGGGGGGGGGGGGGGGGGGGGCTATGTGTGTGGCGCGTGCGTGTAGAGAAAGCGAGAGAGAAGTTTAGCGAGCGTAGTTTCTCGAAGTGAACGGGAGTAGCAGCAGTTTAACAAAGTCACAGATGTAATGCTTCAAAAATAATGCCCGGACTTCAGATTTTGTTCGTTAGATATTAAAAAAACGAAGCTTCTCCCGCTCACACATCGGCCGATGCAGATTTTTCATCGATGTATTGGTACATCCCTAATTGTTATTACACGGCTTGGTTGAATACACAATTCTGATTGGTCAATTTGGACATTTCAGAGGTTGTAATAGTCGATAACACACTGTTGCTAGGTAAAACAATGACCTTTGCTTAGGAGGATGAAGGAAGGGAAGGAAAGAGGGAAAAAAGAAAACAGCCAGGAAGTAAACACTTAAGGGAACAGCAGAAGAAGACTGACAGGAAGTAAACACTTAAGGGAACAGCAGAAGAAGACTGACAGGAAGTAAACACTTAAGGGAACAGCAGAAGAAGACAGACAGGAAGTAAACACTTAAGGGAACAGCAGAAGAAGACTGACAGGTAGTTAACACTAAAGGGAATAGCAGAAGAAGAAAGACGGGTAGTTAACACTAAAGGGAACAGCAGAAGAAGACAGAATTCAAGTCATTGGTTTATATAATAATGTGCAGCGAAGCGGGCATTATTCCTTACTGAAAAGAGTGTGTGTCAACACTAAACAGGACGTGGTGCATTAACAGATAACAGCTAACGACAGCTCATAATTACCTCCTTATTATCAGTGAATCAGTGATTGTTATTCTTTGCTTCTTAAACAAAGGTATCTGTCTCCGTCTCTCACAGCGGACACTTCCCGTTATCAAAGTGCCGAGCAGCATTTTTCATTTCAGCATTGAAGCATTTATATATAGCGTAGGAGGGAGGGACAGGTGTGTTCAGGTGATAAGAGGAAATATTTGCCTCAACTAATTCACCTGGCAACTCCCCACACCTCGCCCTTCATTCCACAGCTGAACACGCCATCCACACACACCTGAACACACACCAATGCAGAGTCTCAAATTAATCACTAGTACTGTGTATGCAAGAGCAGCTTTTTTAAGAGCATAATGTCCCAATATGTCAAATGTCTGTCAAAATGCACCATTAGGACCGGATATTTCTCTCATAACGGTAAAAAAGTTGAACGTGGAACGCTGGACACTTCTCACACTCAACGACCACCATCTTGGCTACATAGCTAACGTTAAATGTGGTGATCATTAGGATAATCTCCACATATTAACACCACTTTGTGATTTCTGAAGTAAAAAGCTAACGTTAGGCTATAAAGGAACTACAACTTCCTTCGGGATTAATAAATTCCTATCTTATCTTATCTTACAACAAGGTCACATTACGTCACCACCGCTAAGCTAAAGGAGGCTAATGGTGGGCTATAAAGGAACTACAGCACGGTCACATGACTTCACGTCACCACCGCTAAGCTAAAGGAGGCTAATGTTGGGCTATAAAGGAACTACAGCACGGTCACATGACTTCACGTCACCACCGCTAAGCTAAAGGAGGCTAATGTTGGGCTATCAAGGAACTACAGCACGGTCACATGACTTCACGTCACCACCGCTAAGCTAAAGGTGGCTAATGTTGGGCTATCAAGGAACTACAGCACGGTCACATGACTTCACGTCACCACCGCTAAGCTAAAGGCGGCTAATGTTGGGCTATAAAGGAACTACAGCACGGTCACATGACTTCACGTCACCACCGCTAAGCTAAAGGCGGCTAATGTTGGGCTAATGTGTCAGACTAAAACAATACGATATTATTAAAACAACAAGGATGGGACAGTATTTGACATAACAAGGAAGGAAATGAAATGATTGAGAGGATTTAAGGTGTGTAGCTGAAGACACACCTCAGGAGTAGATGAAAGAATGCGTTAATATAAACTCTGAAGGTCCCGACAAATATTTGAAATGACATCGTTAGTGTATGCTGGTCATTGTTCACGGAGGTTGCTCAATCTGTCCAACAGCAGCCTTACCTAAAGTAATAGTGATTTAAAACGAGAAGAAGAAATTGAAGACTTGCTTTATTCATCCTGCATGGGGGAATTCAATGTAATTATCTCCAGTTATAACAAACTATAGCTTTTCAATATGAATTTAATTCAAATGAATAGTTTAGTGCACCTGTAGATTATATCTGAAACCTTTCTTTCATTAGTTAAATACTAAGCAGCAAGTATGAGTACAGTGAAAGTATTTTAAACAATAAATGATAGTGGTATTAAATCATATACGGCTGACAGTCCGCTCTGAGCTACAGCAGTAATTACAGGTATTACTCAGGTATTCTCACGACAGTTTCAAATGGCACCAAGAGTCACAATAAGAGCACTGTTCACACACTGCAGCCTGCAGAACCTCCTGCTTATCAGGCAGCATGCAAAGTCAAATGCTAATGCTAATCGTGCGAGGCCACAGACTCTGATATTTGAACGTGTACACTTGTTGTATTTCCTGCGTTCCCTTCATCGCTCTTCATGTTTCCGTATGAAGCGTTAACATCCTCTCACACATCATATTTTAATCCAGGCCTTGTTACATTTCTGCAGCTTGATGCATCATGACAGCCTCACTGACATTACATTTCATTTAGCTGAGGCTTTTATCCAAAGCAACTTACAATTACCGATTACAGGAACATTCCCCCTGGAGTAACTGAGGGCTGAGTGCCTTACTCACTAGGGGTGGTGTTCCAGGCGGGATTTGAACTCACAACCTTCTGATCTTCAGCCTACCTCACTATCCATTAGACGACTACTACTACTACTACTACTACTACTACTACTACTACTACTACTACTACTACTACTACTACTACTACTACTACTACTACTACTACGTCGTCTGCTGCCCAGTGCTTTTTAGATTTGCGATCCAAACATGCAGGGGACAGACTGAATACAAACTGCATCAGAGACTCTTGGACTGCAGTTATCATAACCTCAATAACATATTGTATTATACTTTCCATGAGACGTTAATGTCTCCTAAGCTTTTTCCAGGTTCCAGGGTTGCCGTTATATATTTGAAGTGTTCGGTGCAAACTCAGACTCACCAGAGCTCCAACAGAAGATATTACACAAGTGTTTTCACAGGCTGAGGAGTGCTAACGATGACGAGAACACTCATCTTCTTGTGAGTCTGTTAAGTCTAATTTTACTGGACATAATGGATCACATTCTGATCGTACAATGAATCATTGTTGTGGCTCTCAGATTTATTTTTCAAAGTTTTGCAGGCCTTCTGTTTCTAACTATTTAGTTTGGTAATGAGGCATTTTTGTGCGGAGGCTGACAGCTGGGGAAACACGCTGCAGCTTCAGAAAGGATGCAGATACAGAAACCCAAAGGTTCCACATGAAGAGACATCTCCAGCTACTTGAGAACACATGCAGCGTTTAGAGAACATTCAGCAACTTGAGGAGACATGCAGCATTTACTAAAAGCTGCAGAAACCAAACGCTGCAAGAAGCTCAAAACACAACGGAGACCAGGGGACACTAAAGAGTGACGCACACAGCTGGGAGACCAGGGGACACTAAAGAGTGACGCACACAGCTGGGAGACCAGGGGACACTAAAAGGTGAGGCACACAGCTGGGAGATCAGGGGACACTAAAGAGTGACGCACACAGCTGGAGACCAGGGGACACTAAAGAGTGACGCACACAGCTGGGAGACCAGGGGACACTAAAGAGTGACGCACACAGCTGGGAGACCAGGGGACACTAAAGAGTGACGCACACAGCTGGGAGACCAGGGGACATTAAAGAGTGACGCACACAGCTGGGAGACCAGGGGACACTAAAGAGTGATGCACACAGCTGGGAGACCAGGGGACACTAAAGAGTGATGCACATGCATAGTGATTATAAGTGTGTGTGTGTGTGTGTGTGTGTGTGTGTGTGTGTGTGTGTGTGTGTGTGTGTGTGTGTGTGTGTCTCACCTGTATGACCCTGCGATGACCTCTTCACAGTCGATGATCAGGAACTTCTCGAGGACCTGACCGCTGAACTTCTTGCCGCTCTTTGTGCAGTACGTGTCCCCACAAGTAGTCCGAATACGCATATTCTACACACACACAAACACACACACACACACACACACACACACACACACACACACACACACACACACACACACACACACACACACACACACACATTAAGCCAGGGGTGGGGAACCTTTTTCCTCTCAAGGGCCATTTCAATTTTTTCAACATCCTCCGAGGGCCGTACGAATGATTGACCTCTTCTTAAAAAAACTCAAATCACAGCCCATTCATTTGGCCTTTCTTTCATGCTGTGCAAAGAAAAAGCAACCTCTTAATCCAGAGATCTCACCATGACTCGCGCATGCACGTGCACGGTGTGGCATGACCACCAAAACAGAAAGATGTGGACACAAGATATGTGCAAATGTATTTAGTTTCCTTTCCATGTGGACATGATTTAAGTGGGGGGGGGACCTAACCTCCTCTAGGGGGGTCCGGGGGTCATGCTCCCCCGGGAAGATTTTTTTTTAAATGTTGAAGTTAAAAACATCAACCTGGTGCACTTTGAGAGCAACATGAGGAGATCTATGGATACATCTCTCAACACCCAGATGAAACACAACTGGAAGCAGATGTTCTTTTTCTTTATGGATATTTTACAAATCACTCCCCTTTCAAACTGTATATCTGTATCATAGTATTTATAACCGTTTACTTTATTCTCTTATTTTTCTATAACTATAATGATCATATAAAGATGTGCCTTCACCTCACTGGTTGTAGAAAAAGCTTCTTATATTTGTTAGCTTAGCTAGCTAACCAGATGCTAATAACAGCAAAGTTATTGACTGTATGATCAGTAAGACAGATGAGCAGATCACCACTGGGCTTTCAACTAAAGACACAGCCACGCAGACACTGCAGCATGTGTACGGCTTCTTATGGGTACTGCTTGGAGGTGCTGGAGTGGCGTTCTGGTGCTCTCCGTCAGAACTGCACCTCTATCAGACGAGACATATACCACGTGATGACACGTTAGGCTCGTGTTGTGTTCAAGGACCCTGACCTTGGCCAGGAAAAACAGGCACTCGCCTGTTTAATTTTTTTGCGGTCTAGATTTCTTTACATTTTTTCTTTTTTGCGTGTGTTTATAAATTACCTCGAGGGCCGTACCAAATGGTCTCGCGGGGCCGGAGGTTCCCCACCCCTGCATTAAGCTGAAGGCATAGGAGCATCTTTGTATTGCATTACACTTTTCTCCTGAACGCTCTCAGATGCTCTCACAGCACGATTATAAAAACAGAGGAACCTGTGTGTGACGGATGATTCATAACTGGGAACATACGATATCATCTGTGTGTGTGTGTGTGTGTGTGTGTGTGTGTGTGTGTGTGTGTGTGTGTGTGTGTGTGTGTGTGTGTGTGTGTGTGTGTGTGTGTGTGTGTGTGTGTGTGTGTGTGTGTGTGTGTGTGTCTTCTCTAATGTATGTAACATGTCCCACAAAAACGTCCCCTTTGTCCCACATGGTGCTTGTTGGCACCTGGTCACTCTAAGACCAGGACTCTTTGGAGCAACTTTCACGAAGCCCATTTCCCCGGGATAAATTAGTAGTCAGATTGTGATGTCATCTTAGGGGGTCGATGTGTAGCTGATTCCTCACAGCTATCCCATCATGTCGGTGAAGAGGAACACCAAAAGGTTTAGATCAAACCGACGTGAGGAGTGTTTGGACAGGAGGGTCCTGTACATGCTGATCCTCTGCTTCCTCTCTCACACTGCAGTGAGACTTCTAGAAGCTCAGTGACACTGCTGAGTCTGCAAAACACTCTGATGCAACACACAGGAGACCCCCGAGGACAGGTCTGCTTACGTTCAGACATCTTGGACTGAAAGGGAACAGGACTAAGAGCCTTACGCGAGTCATGCTCAGGTTCACATCAGTGTGCATCGTCTCTAGTGTGAGAGCCAGTGCTCTGTTTGATAAGAAAGACCACCTAACTGTGACGTCTGTAGTCAACACACGATAAAAGACTACAATTCCCACGGCGACAGTGATGGTCAGCAACCTGCTAGGAAGACGCCGTCGAGGAAGTTTTTAACCGTTCAATTACCCTTTAAGTTATTAAGTTAAGCATCATCAAGACGGAAAGAATAAGTTGTTTGTTATTTTATTTGAGTTTTGCAAATTCGTTTTGAATATTGTAAAGGCCTCTTTTCTTTGTTGCATGTGTAGAAGTTTGTTATTTTATTTTGATCAAACACATCGCATAACATCAACCAAACCATCGGAGGCCAAACAACTCTTCAACTGTAAGTAATATGAAGGAAATATAACTGTTTAAGGCGTCTAGTGGCTTGAAAGAAAAACAAGGAAGCCACGACGTCTACTGTGATACCTTTTCATCAAAGAGCTCTTTAAATGTGAGGTGTGTGATTGTGTGGAGATCACGAAGGTGCATTCTGTTCATACGGTCACATTTACCCGTTTCCAAATGTTTTAAGTCAGGTTTAAAGTTTGTTTCTAGGAAGGTGCCAGAAAAGTAACATAGCTTGAGATGTGACACAGATCAGAGTGAGTACTTACACTCTACTGTGTCGGGAAAATGTGCGCAAAGGTTAAGTAGACATTTGAAACGCATGCATCTGAGGTTTAACTATAAATAAAAAAGTACTCACACTCATGTGCGAGCTCTGGATATCGAGCGCGGTGCACATATCGGTGAAGGAGTCGAGGTTCTTCTCGTCCAGCAGGATGTACACGGGGACTCGCCGCTTATTGGACGCTTCCATCAAATCACAAAGAAGATCCACGTCCGTGAACACGTCCATCACCAGAGCGATCACCTGCAGAGAGAGGACTCTTTAAAGTAGAGACACTACATACTGATATACACCTGAACATCAGCAGGAGAGGACTCTTTAAAGTAGAGACGCTACATACTGATATACACCTGAACATCAGCAGGAGAGGACTCTTTAAAGTAGAGACACTACATACTGATATACACCTGAACATCAGCAGGAGAGGACTCTTTAAAGTAGAGACACTACATACTGATATACACCTGAACATCAGGAGGAGAGGACTCTTTAAAGTAGAGACACTACATACTGATATACACCTGAACATCAGCAGGAGAGGACTCTTTAAAGTAGAGACACTACATACTGATATACACCTGAACATCAGCAGGAGAGGACTCTTTAAAGTAGAGACACTACATACTGATATACACCTGAACATCAGCAGGAGAGGACTCTTTAAAGTAGAGACACTACATACTGATATACACCTGAACATCAGCAGGAGAGGACTCTTTAAAGTAGAGACACTACATACTGATATACACCTGAACATCAGCAGGAGAGGACTCTTTAAAGTAGAGACACTACATACTGATATACACCTGAACATCAGCAGGAGAGGACTCTTTAAAGTAGAGACACTACATACTGATATACACCTGAACATCAGCAGGAGAGGACTCTTTAAAGTAGAGACACTACATACTGATATATACCTGAACATCAGGAGGAGAGGACTCTTTAAAGTAGAGACACTACATACTGATATACACCTACACATCAGCAGGAGAGGACTCTTTAAAGTAGAGACACTACATACTGATATACACCTGAATATCAGCAGGAGAGGACTCTTTAAAGTAGAGACACTACATACTGATATACACCTGAACATCAGCAGGAGAGGACTCTTTAAAGTAGAGACACTACATACTGATATACACCTGAACATCAGCAGGAGAGGACTCTTTAAAGTAGAGACACTACATACTGATATACACCTGAACATCAGCAGGAGAGGACTCTTTAAAGTAGAGACACTACATACTGATATACACCTGAACATCAGCAGAAGAGGACTCTTTAAAGTAGAGACACTACATACTGATATACACCTGAACATCAGCAGGAGAGGACTCTTTAAAGTAGAGACACTACATACTGATATACACCTGAACATCAGCAGGAGAGGACTCTTTAAAGTAGAGACACTACATACTGATATACACCTGAACATCAGCAGGAGAGGACTCTTTAAAGTAGAGACACTACATACTGATATACACCTGCCGGGCACGGCACGCTTAAAGCGAGCTCCGCGTCGTAGTGGAAATGCGTCATTAGAGACCAGTTTTATGCCATGTTCATTTAACTGACAATAAAGTAATCTGAACATTTTAATACAACATTTTTCAATTTAGACATCAGGAGAGTAAGATTTTGCTGAAACATTATTACACACAACCATTCAAAGTCCACCAAAATGAGCAGTACATGCCCTTCTCAATCATTCCCTCTGAATTCGAAGAATATATCTCAATTTCAATATCAGTTGAAATAATCGCAGCTAGTCATGTTTTAAATTGTTCAGCCCTAGTTTAATGACACATCTATAAAATGTAGATTACTGAGCCTTTATGACTCAACCGTTTAGGAAAAGAAAGTTCTGCTTGTCTCTGAGAAACACGTTCAACCTGTCCTCAGTCCCCTGGAGCATGTGTCTGTCATGCCTCCACGATCCCATCAAGTACAGGACAGAAACTCTACATCTTGCCCATGTGTCTAATATCTGGTCAGAACCACCTGATATGAGACACACTAACTTCAGACCTAACACTTCAGTGCGATATCAGCTCTTGTTTTCAGACAATGCTTCATCTCAGATTAAACACATTTATTAGAAAATCACCAGAAAAAAAAAAACAGTATTTGCGGCTTATATTGAAACAGCATTTCCTGATTCTGGTCAAATATAGTTCAAAATGAGTTCTCCAGATAATTACAAGATCTGATTGATCTAAATATCCCTTCTTAGTTCAAGACATCTAACCAGGCACATGTTCACTTGTTCTATTAGCAGATTGTTTGGACTTATTTCAATGAAAACAGTTTGTTTTCATTATTGTTTAACCTGTTTTTGGAGCAGCATTTTTTCCAGCGTACAGGACACTCTGTAACAGAACATCACGCAGGAATCAGAAAGAAGTTTCACAAACTAGTAAACATCTGGATTTCCATTTCACTTTAACTGTGGACGCCTCAATGTGCAAACACACTCTTTCACATGCAACACAAAGAAATGAAAGGGCCTCCATACAGTGTGTGTTACGCAACACACACACACACACACACACACACACACACACACACACACACACACACACACACACACAATAATCTGTTTGGGTCAATAATTGATATCACCATTATTAAAAACGATTATCCATTTGCTTTGAAAACACCCATTTATTGGAGAATTTTTTTATAAACAGTATGTTTTTAACAGTTGATTACCCCGAACTTTAAGTATAATTCAACTGAACAAACAATAATACAAAAAAGTAATTAAAAAAAGTAATTAAATAAAGTAATAATACCAAAAAAAAATCGTTTTATTTCGATTGCGTTGTTTTTGTAATCGTTGCAAGCCATAATCGTAATTGCGATTAAAATACGATGAATTGAGCAGCCCTACATAAAAGGAACAAAATAAATGCAAGAGGCATAATGGTGCATCAGCCGAGGTGCGTGGAAAAGAAATTGAAATCGGAACAAAAGTGACGTTTTTGGTTTTTAGTTCTGAAATTAAAGTCAGAATTTTTAATAAAAAGTCAAAAACAATCAATCTCTTTGAGTCAGAACTCCAAAAACAGATTCACACGTGGCACTAATCCTCTTCTGTGTCATCTTATCATCATGTCTCTGACCATTTTAAATCTTATTCTCTCAGTTTTAAGATCTCTTTTAGCTCCTTGCTCAGGGATCGCATCTTGATTTGAGTTTTGCAGAAGTGACGTCACAGCTCCTGCTCTTCTCTGGTCAATGGCCCCTGCACTCTGTGTGAACAGGTTTACATGTCTCTGTGTGAGAGAGAGAGAGAGAGAGAGAGAGAGAGAGAGAGAGAGAGAGAGAGAGAGAGAGAGAGAGAGAGAGAGTGTGTGTGTGTGTGTGTGTGTGACTCATGCAGCGTGTGCCCGACGGTCTGCCAGTGAACTGACTGTTTGTTATTTATGAGATTATTCTGCGACATGCAACAAACAGAGCTGATGGCTGGTGAATAATTCAGACATTATTTATTGCTTTGTTTTATTTTGACAGCTTTCTCAGAGCCTGTCGGGGCCCGGGGTCACGGGGTCAGAGGTCATCACGGGGTCAGAGGTCATCATTGATAGCAGAGCTTCTGTTTGAAGTGACATTAACATGTCAGAGGGGTAAGTCCAATAACAGAGAGTCAGACTACCAAAATAAGACACAACACGACAGCAGAAAGACGAGCAGAACAAATCAAAGGAGACAGAAGACGTCCACAGAGACACAAAGGGACGGCACAAGGACACAAGTGATGACCGAAAGATGCAAACTGACTGAATACAGAACGGAAACGACCAAAATCAGACAGAAAGCTGTGAAAAACAACTATAAAAAGGGACGTGACATTTCTAAAAAGACAAACAGATTTCACAGCGATTGAAACGACTGCAATAAAACTCAACATGAGAGAGACTCAACGACTACATAGAGACGCTCAAGAGACACACAGAGACACAACAAGCCTGCAGAGAGACGCTCAAAAGACACAAGAAGTCCACAAAAACACAAAGCAACTGCTGAGAGAATCCAAAAGGCTGCAGACAGACAGAGAGACAGACAGAGAGACAGACAGAGAGACAGACAGAGAGACAGACAGAGAGACAGACAGACAGAGAGACAGACAGAGATACAGAGAGAGAGACAGAGAGAGAGACAGAGAGACAGAGAGAGAGACAGAGAGACAGACAGACAGAGAGACAGACAGAGATACAGAGAGAGACAGAGACAGAGAGACAGAGAGACAGAGAGACAGACAGACAGAGAGACAGAGAGAGAGAGAGAGAGAGAGACAGAGAGACAGACAGAGAGACAGACAGAGAGACAGAGAGAGAGAGAGAGAGAGAGACAGAGAGACAGAGAGAGAGACAGAGAGACAGACAGACAGAGAGACAGACAGAGATACAGAGAGAGACAGAGACAGAGAGACAGAGAGACAGAGAGACAGACAGACAGAGAGACAGAGATACAGAGAGAGAGAGAGACAGAGAGACAGACAGAGAGACAGAGAGACAGAGAGACAAACAGAGAGACAGAGAGCAGTCATCAGCAGACAGAAGATGACTGGACAGAGGCAACACCACCAAGATGAGACACAAAATAAAGAGTGACGAACACAACACATTTGAAAAGACACAAAACGAATGCAATGTAACGAACAATGCCAGAAGAGAGACACAGAGCAACCGTCAGGAGACATGACATGACTACACAGTGGGGGTGTAACGGTACGGGCCCTCCGGTTCGGTACACGTGTGTCCCGAGGTGTACCGAACGAATATAACGTTAAATGTGAAAAACTTCTTGGAAGTAATCTCAGGTGCTGCGTCGCAGCATTCAGAGTCATTTGCTCACATTGGGTTCAACGCGTCATAGAGCGAGTCATTTCATTGGACGAGAGGCATACTACGAGAGCTGGTCACAGGGATGCGTTCAAAATGTAGTCAGTAATTTGAGGAACCGTCGAAATGGTGAACGCAGATAAAGTTGAGCTCTAAAATCCTCCAGCATCATTGAAGTCTCCGGTTTGGGAACATTTTGGTTTCACAGTTACGTACAAGGATGATGGACAAAGACAGGTGGACCGAACCAAAGCTGTTTGTCGACATTGTTCAACTAAAACTGGTTACACGGCTGGCAATACATCAAACTTGCACACTCATTTGAAAAGGCATCACGTGCCTGAATATCACCGGTACCAAAAGAAAAAAGACTGAAGTGCAAACCCAACTCCCGCTAGCATTTAAGCCTCCACCACTTGCAACAAGTTCAGACCGAGCCAAAGCTATTACAAACGCCAAATCTCCTTATGTTGCCATGTTAGCAAAGCGCTACCTGGCTGTATCTGCTACCTCTGTCCCTAGAGAGGGTGTTCTCCACAGCAGGAGACATTGTTAGTGCCAGCAGATCTGCCTTTCAGCAAGCAATGTGGACACGTTCATCTTTCTTTAAACAAACATGAAAACACAATGACCAGCAAGTCCTAATGTCAAACTGGCTGCTTAGGTACGAGTACAGTACAGTTCAAATATAGATTATTTCAGTTCATCAAAATGCTGCACCTTAATGTTTATTTTATTATATTTTGTATTTATTTGAGTGAATACATTATTCACAGTTTAATAATAATAACAAATTTATATATATTTTATGTTTCGTGATCATTTTTTCTGCTGTACCGAAAACGTACCGAACCGAACCGTGACCTAAAAACCGAGGTACGTACCGAACCGAAATGTTTGTGAACCGTTACACCCCTACTACACAGAAACATTTACAAAACAACTACAAAAACACAACACCAACACACACAGCAACAAGCTGCAGAAACCAGACGCTGCAAATACAACGGAGACCAGGGGACACTAAAGAGTGACGCACACAGCTGGGAGACCAGGGGACACTAAAGAGTGACACACACAGCTGGGAGACCAGGGGACACAAAAGAGAGACGCACACAGCTGGGAGACCAGGGGACACAAAAGAGAGACGCACACAGCTGGGAGACCAGGGGACACAAAAGATTGACGCACACATCTGGAGACCAGGGGACACTAAAGAGTGACGCACACAGCTGGGAGACCAGGGGACACTAAAGAGTGACGCACACAGCTGGGAGACCAGGGGACACAAAAGAGAGACGCACACAGCTGGGAGAACAGGGGACACTAAAGAGTGACGCACACAGCTGGGAGACCAGGGGACACTAAAGAGTGACGCACACAGCTGGGAGACCAGGGGACACTAAAGAGTGACGCACACATCTGGAGACCAGGGGACACTAAAGAGTGACGCACACAGCTGGGAGACCAGGGGACACTAAAGAGTGACGCACACAGCTGGGAGACCAGGGGACACAAAAGAGAGACGCACACAGCTGGAGACCAGGGGACACTAAAGAGTGACGCACACAGCTGGGAGACCAGGGGACACTAAAGAGTGACGCACACAGCTGGAGACCAGGGGACACTAAAGAGTGACGCACACAGCTGGGAGACCAGGGGACACAAAAGAGACGCGCACACAGCTAGAGACCAGGGGACACTAAAGAGTGACGCACACAGCTGGAGACCAGGGGACACAAAAGAGACGCACACAGCTAGAGACCAGGGGACACTAAAGAGTGACGCACACAGCTGGGAGACCAGGGGACACAAAAGAGACGCACACAGCTGGGAGACCAGGGGACACTAAAGAGTGACGTACACAGCTGGGAGACCAGGGGACACTAAAGAGTGACGTACACAGCTGGGAGACCAGGGGACACTAAAGAGTGATGCACACAGCTGGGAGACCAGGGGACACTAAAGAGTGACGCACACATACGGGTGGGCGATATTGAAAAATATAATATCACAATATTTTTAAAGCAGTATCACGATAGACGATATTTATCAAGATATTTTTTCATGTCGGTTATTATGGTTATTTTTCAAGTTACTTAACAGAACAACCACCTACAAGGTAACACAAAATAAACTAAAAAGGAGTAACAGACCAAGATACCATTTCAAGCTGGTCTTAATTCTGCAATGAATCCCTGAGTGAACAATTCAACAGGAACTTCCTCAGTGTTCAAGTAGCTAGGCCTACGCCCTACACAACACACGTTAACACTGGTTTCTTCACCAAGTAGAGTTCACTCTCTTGCTAAATAAAATAAAATATTCAAGGCACAGTTCCTCAGTATAAAAATGCACTTCCTGTGTTGGGTAGCAATAGCACTGATGTAACATCAATACACATGAAAAGGAGAGTAACACATAACTAAGTAAAACATCAAACATCAATGAGGAAAAGTCAGTACCAAACAATTAAAATGTAAACTTTAGACTTGAAGTGCAATCAAAGACTTTAGCATAACTGAACATCTGTTTCAAAAGGGAAAAACAATATAAATACTCTATTGATAAAATAAAATATAAGCCAACAGAATCAACCAAGACAATAAATTAAGTGCAATAGTGTCTGAATCCTGACTAGAAAGCTTGGTTACTAACCGGTATCAGTATTTAGTTACTTTGGCATCATTTTGAAACGTGTATTACAATTAAATCACGGTAAAATAGGTTAATTTTGTCGTAGTTGGTTTCCACCACAGTATTTACATGGATATAAGCCCCGCCCCCTCTCCAGCGCGTCCTGTTTGAATCACAGGAGTAAACACAGCTGACAGCCGCGGTGAAACTCCAGCGGTTAAAGAGTGACGCACACAGCTGGGAGACCAGGGGACACTAAAGAGTGACGCACACAGCTGGGAGACCAGGGGACACTAAAGAGTGATGCACACAGCTGGGAGACCAGGGGACACTAAAGAGTGACACACACAGCTGGAGACCAGGGGACATTAAAGAGTGACGCACAAAGCTGGGAGACCAGGGGACACTAAAGAGTGACGCACACAGCTGGGAGACCAGGGGACATTAAAGAGTGACGCACACAGCTGGGAGACCAGGGGACACTAAAGAGTGACGCACACAGCTGGGAGACCAGGGGACACTAAAGAGTGACGCACACAGCTGGGAGACCAGGGGACACTAAAGAGTGATGCACACAGCTGGGAGACCAGGGGACACTAAAGAGTGATGCACACAGCTGGGAGACCAGGGGACACTAAAGAGTGACACACACAGCTGGGAGACCAGGGGACACTAAAGAGTGACGCACACAGCTGGAGACCAGGGGACACTAAAGAGTGACACACAGCTGGAGACCAGGGGACACTAAAGAGTGACGCACACAGCTGGGAGACCAGGGGACACTAAAGAGTGATGCACACAGCTGGGAGACCAGGGGACACTAAAGAGTGACACACACAGCTGGGAGACCAGGGGACACTAAAGAGTGACGCACACAGCTGGGAGACCAGGGGACACTAAAGAGTGACGCACACAGCTGGGAGACCAGGGGACACTAAAGAGTGACGCACACAGCTGGAGACCAGGGGACACTAAAGAGTGACGCACACAGCTGGGAGACCAGGGGACACTAAAGAGTGACGCAGACAGCTGGAGACCAGGGGACACTAAAGAGTGACGCACACAGCTGGGAGACCAGGGGACATCTCTAAACGCTGCACGTGTTGTGAAGTAGCTGGAGGTGTCTCTTCATGTGGAACCTTTGTGTCTCTCTATCTGCCTCCTGCTTGGAGCTGTTGTGTTGAAGTGTTCTGGGTCGTTGTAGCACGTTAGCACCTGCGGCCTCCGTACTGTAGAGAGGCAATAGAGAGTTTTCCCTGAGGTTTGGTTGCTAAGCGAGTGCCTGCTCAGAGAAGAGGATCCAACATGACAGCAGGGGGGGGGGGGGAAGGGGGGGGGACCTCTGCAGGCAGAAAGGATGCATTCAGGTGGAAGCATGAAAAACAAAAAAGTGCTGACACAGGAGGAGACGTGTTGTCAGGAAGCAACACCGTGGCTCTGTGGCTCTGATTCACAGGTCCCTACGTCACCGTGAGGCCATTATCAAACCCTCCTTCTCTTCTACTCTTCTATTTGTGCAAAACAAAGAGACAAGTATCATTCCATAGATAACTCCAGAACGATACACAGAACAGCTGGACGCAAGAAGCAAGAAGCAAACTAGAGACAAGCCTGACATGGAGACACACAGCAAGACTCCAGCAGATGCAGGACTACCACAGAAAGACATGCAAAACAAACCTCTCACTAAGACACAGAAGACTGCAAAGAGAGGCAAACTGTCTACAGAAAGCCGACGTAAACAACAACAACAACAACAAGAAGAAGACCAAACAACTGCTGCAAAAAGACCAGATAGACACAAAGGAACCGTAAAGACACCTCTTCAGACTGGCTGTTAATGTGTGAATAAGGTTGTGTTGTTGTTGTTGTTGTTGTTGTTGTGGTAATATTTTAATGTGGCAGGACTACCACTATTAGGTGGCAGCATCCAAAATAAAAACAGCAATCATTCAAATAACTGTAGATTATTGTTAATTGTGCAGAAGTAAGTCAAAGTCGTGCCTTCAGGACCGTCCTTAAGTACAAGTACAAATGTGTTGGGATCAAAGTATACTAATATCAAAGGACAATATTGTCAACTAAAATGTAGAGGAGGATTAAAAGGTATTATGCAAATAAGATACTACTCAGCTATAGTGTACAAGTACCTCAATATTAGGTAGAGTCCATTAAAAGTACTCACGAGCTCAATGAACAGAAAACATCCTGAAAGCACAGGGGGACCCTAACCTACCAAAAGAAGACACGTAGATGTGCAAAAATGACTTGACTGAAAAGAGACAGACTGAAAAGAGACAGACTGAAAAGAGACTGAAAAGAGACTGAAAAGAGACAGACTGAAAAGAGACTGACTGAAAGAGACAGAAAGAGACAGACTGAAAAGAGACAGACTGAAAAGAGACGGACTGAAAAGAGACAGACTGAAAAGAGAAGAGACAGAAAGAGACAGACTGAAAAGAGACAGACTGAAAAGAGACTGACTGAAAAGAGACAGAAAGAGACAGAATGAAAAGAGACTGAAAAGAGACAGACTGAAAAGAGACTGACTGAAAAGAGACAGACTGAAAAGAGACTGACTGAAAAGAGACAGAAAGAGACAGAATGAAAAGAGACTGAAAAGAGACTGACTGAAAAGAGACAGACTGAAAAGAGACAGACTGAAAAGAGAAGAGACAGAAAGAGACAGACTGAAAAGAGACAGACTGAAAAGAGACTGACTGAAAAGAGACAGAAAGAGACAGAATGAAAAGAGACTGAAAAGAGACAGACTGAAAAGAGACAGACTGAAAAGAGACAGACTGAAAAGAGACAGACTGAAAAGAGACAGACTAAAAAGAGACTGACTGAAAAGAGACAGACTGAAAAGAGACAGACTGAAAAGAGACAGACTAAAAAGAGACAGACTAAAGAGACAGACTAAAAAGAGACTGACTGAAAAGAGACAGACTGAAAAGAGACAGACTAAAAAGAGACAGACTGAAAAGAGACAGACTGAAAAGAGACAGACTGAAAAGAGAGAGACTGAAAAGAGACAGACTGAAAAGAGACAGACTAAAAAGAGACAGACTAAAAAGAGAGAGACTGAAAAGAGAGAGACTGAAAAGAGACTGACTGAAAAGAGACTGACTGAAAAGAGAGAGACTGAAAAGAGACAGACTAAAAAGAGACAGACTAAAAAGAGACAGACTAAAAAGAGAGAGACTGAAAAGAGAGACTGAAAAGAGACTGACTGAAAAGAGAGAGACTAAAAAGAGACAGACTAAAAAGAGACAGACTGAAAAGAGAGAGACTGAAAAGAGACTGACTGAAAAGAGACTGACTGAAAAGAGACTGACTGAAAAGAGACAGACTGAAAAGAGACAGACTGAAAAGAGACAGAAAAGAGACAGACTAAAAAGAGACAGACTAAAAAGAGACAGACTAAAAAGAGACAGACTGAAAAGAGAGAGACTGAAAAGAGACAGACTGAAAAGAGACAGAAAAGAGACAGACTAAAAAGAGACAGACTAAAAAGAGACAGACTGAAAAGAGAGAGACAGAAAAGAGACAGACTAAAAAGAGACAGACTAAAAAGAGACAGACTGAAAAGAGACAGACTGAAAAGAGAGAGACAGAAAAGAGACAGACTGAAAAGAGACTGACTGAAAAGAGACAGACTGAAAAGAGACTGACTGAAAAGAGACAGAAAGAGACAGACTGAAAAGAGACAGACTGAAAGGAGACAGACTGAAAAGAGACAGACTGAAAAGAGACAGACTGAAAAGAGACTGACTGAAAAGAGACAGAAAGAGACAGACTGAAAAGAGACAGACTGAAAGGAGACAGACTGAAAAGAGACAGAGACACAATAGGACACAAAGGACACTGATATATATGTGCCGATATAAGATAGCAACACTTAGGGGGATTGTTGTTAATGAGAGCATCTGTGACTCTACGAGCTCAAAGCCGCAGATACAACATGTCAGAGTTGGAAGAAGTACTCAGAACTTTAATATTGGCTTCCAAAAATAGTGGTTTAGAAGTATAAAGTATGCAAAACGACCAAATTAAGACCAACAACTACCAAAATAAGACTCCAGAAAGACATAATACAAAAGATATATGTACTGACATACAACCGCAGCACTTAGGGAGATGTGTGTTCTTCAAAGCTCACTGCACATTATGCTCATGTTGCTGTGACTGCATCACTTCAGATACTGCTCCTAACACTAAGATAGGTCAAATGCAGAATGTCAATGTCCCCTGCTCTGTGGGACGATGAATGCTGAAATACAAATGAACCCTAACCCTAAAAATAAGTATAATGAAATAAAAAGTACAATATTGGCTTCCAAAGAGAGTACAAAGTGCAAAACTACCAAATGACTCCAGAAATATATGTACTGATATATAAACAGCTCATGTTCATTTAAAGCACACTGCAATATATTATCCTCATGTTTCTGTGACTCTATGAGCTCAGGTACCCTCGTTATCCCTCACTTTGACCCCGAGCCTCTCACCTTCTTGGCCTGGTTGATCAGGGACCGGATCAGGTCCTTCACGTTGTGGCTCTTGTCCCTCTGGAAGTAGATCTGGGTCTCTGATGGCCCGAATCTGTTAGGGTTTTCCGGCCAGCCGAGCTCCAGCATCGGTGGCTCCTCATCGGACATCATGGGGAAATAAGTCCCGGATGTGAGTTCGGACACATCCTCCTCGAAGTCCCGGTCATTGGAGCTATCCGGCCCGCAGGAGGTCTTGGAGGCAGCGGCTGCAGAGTACTGGGTGATGTACTGGACCTCCTGCTGGGACAGGAAGCTCACCTCGCGCTCCTCCGTCAGCACCCTCCTGTACTCGTGCTCACCTTGCTCCAGGAGCGCGTCCGTGGCCAGGCGCGCCGCCTCGTTGTGGCTGAGCTCCAGAGAGGAGACCTGTCTCCACGGGTTCTTCACCTCCTCCAGCCGGGAAGAGAGCTTCCCCAGCGGCTTCCTGGCCGACTGAGCCGGCCTCAGACTCTCGGAGCTCTGCATGATTCAGATCTGATTTTAAAAATCCTCAAACTAGTCCCTGAAATAAAGCGTCTCTACGCGCATTGTTGCAACAGAGGAGACATCAGAACAAACTAAAGCAGCCCAGAATAAACTACACCGCTCCTGAAAACATGTTTTGTAACCTCTAAAGTAGCTCTCCCTCTGCGCGGGCACTCTTTAAAGTGCTTTTATATTCTGTCCCGGGGTATAGAAGTGCTTTTAATCCAAAGGAAGGAGTTTTTCATCCGAGGCTGTAATGGTCCTCGCTTCTCTAGTTCCCTGTCATGTCTCCGCAGCAGTGTGTGTGTGTGAGAGGTGTGTGTTTCCCTCTCACCTGTTGCTACCTGTCCTGTGATTGGTCCCCAGCTGGGAGAGAGTCTCCTCCCACTTCCCTCCTCCCTCCTCCCCCTTACCATCTTATCTCTCCAGTTTGCAACAGATATGCTACTTCCGGTAAATATTTCAAAAATAAAGGTCCCATGTGAGCCAGCACACCCGTATTGATAGTGTTTTATTTTTTTAGATCTGACATTTACAAATAATTTTGCTGGGTTTCTTTCGATAATATATTTTTGATAGACGAAAATACATCTGAGTACCTACTTTAAAGAGTCCTCTCCTGCTGATGTTCAGGTGTATATCAGTATGTAGTGTCTCTACTTTAAAGAGTCCTCTCCTGCTGATGTTCAGGTGTATATCAGTATGTAGTGTCTCTACTTTAAAGAGTCCTCTCCTGCTGATGTTCAGGTGTATATCAGTATGTAGTGTCTCTACTTTAAAGAGTCCTCTCCTGCTGATGTTCAGGTGTATATCAGTATGTAGTGTCTCTACTTTAAAGAGTCCTCTCCTGCTGATGTTCAGGTGTATATCAGTATGTAGTGTCTCTACTTTAAAGAGTCCTCTCCTGATGATGTTCAGGTGTATATCAGTATGTAGTGTATCTACTTTAAAGAGTCCTCTCCTGCTGATGTTCAGGTGTATATCAGTATGTAGTGTCTCTACTTTAAAGAGTCCTCTCCTGCTGATGTTCTGGTGTATATCAGTATGTAGTGTCTCTACTTTAAAGAGTCCTCTCCTGCTGATGTTCAGGTGTATATCAGTATGTAGTGTCTCTACTTTAAAGAGTCCTCTCCTGCTGATGTTCAGGTGTATATCAGTATGTAGTGTCTCTACTTTAAAGAGTCCTCTCCTGCTGATGTTCAGGTGTATATCAGTATGTAGTGTCTCTACTTTAAAGAGTCCTCTCCTGCTGATGTTCAGGTGTATATCAGTATGTAGTGTCTCTACTTTAAAGAGTACTCTCCTGCTGATGTTCAGGTGTATATCAGTATGTAGTGTCTCTACTTTAAAGAGTCCTCTCCTGCTGATGTTCAGGTGTATATCGCCGGACTAAGTTCTGTACTTTGTGCATAACAAACGACTGCAATCCATCCCACTTAATGCAAAATAAAATACACTTTATAAAGATATATTGTTTAGCTGTGCTTTAGTAAAATATACAATAACCAGTTTTATTAAATATCTCAACCTTTAAATCTTGTTTGTGGCTCAACGTGTGCTTATTTTCAGGTGTAACGAATTCTGTGCTTTTATTTTGAAGGCGGTATTGCCTGACTTCCGGTTCTTCAGTGAGTCTGTTAGCAGAGCTGCCCTTTCTTTCCCAAAAGCAAAAAGCAACTCTGTCAGATCACTGTGATGTGTGTTATGGACCATAGTGGAAGACATGTTAGAACATATGTTATGAAATATGAAGACAAAAGGCCAGAAAAAGAACATGAAAAGGTCTCTTTGTTCCACTTCCTGTTGCTCATAAACATTAGCTCCTTCAATATGAGGTGTGGTTGATCACTAATATTATATAACAATATCTAGATGTATCAATATAATCAAGAACAAATAAGGACAAGTTTGCGTGTCAATGCTGATTTAATGTTATTTTTCTTGATTTATTTGCAAAAATGTCTCTCTGGCTGATCCTTTTGACTTTTAACATTTCATTTTTAGATGAAATATGTTAGTAAACACTCTATGTTCTCTCTGCCTCTCTTCTATAAATGATGTGAAATATGAAACCCTCCCTCCCTCCCTCTCTCCTCCCCCGGGAGTATCTCTCTCTGGGAGCATGTTACATGAACGCTTTTCTCCTAGTTTATCTAAGAGCTCCTTAACTCTTACGGCCCGTCCGGCACACACAGGCATGAAAAAAATCCTTCAAAGCTTCGCCCATTCACTTGAATGGGGTGACGTAGAAGATTTGTAATCTTCGCCGAACTGCATTGTAGGGAGCGGAGCATGGCTTAGCAAGCATAGTGAGCATCAAAAGTTGAGCAATGTTCAACTTTTGATGCTCCCAATGCTTGCAAAGCTGGCATCAGCCAATCAAATCCCGTTTATGGAAATCCCGCCAGTGCAAGCGCGAGCCAGTCAAACCGCGTGCAAGCTGGGAGAGCCAGACCGCAGTTCATTTCCTCATATTCCAAACGAGAAATTAGGGTAGCAAATCACCCGGTTCTTTACGACCAGAACTATTTACCGGGATACAAACCGGAGGAACCAGGCATGGAGGGAGGTGGCAGAGACAGTGGGTGAAACTGGTAGGTTTTCGCCTGTTTGGAGATTTTATATCCAGTTTACTTCATTTTAACATTGCTATTGCTTTGTATGTCGGGGGCGGGAGATTCATGTGATTGGTTGCTCGCAAAAAATAGCCAAGCTTCAGACACGCCCAGCTTCAAGATTTTTCAAGATTTTTTTCATGCCTGTGTGTGGATGGCCCATCCACACTACAGCTTCGACAGCTTCAAAAACGGTTCCAACGCGTCTGCCCATTCACTTTGAATGGGGTGACGTCACGTTGCCTCGCTTTTCGCCGAACTGAATTGTGGGTAGCATAGCGGTCCGTCTCCGCTGTCTCCGGCTGCAGAAGTTGAACAATGTTCAACTTCTGCAGCCGGAGATGCCGGAGTAGCCAGCGCCAGCCAATCAAATCCCGTTTCTGAAAATCTGACAGCTCAAGCCCTAGCCAATCAAACCGCGTCTAAGCTGGGAGAGATATCCCGCCATTCATTTCTATATTTCAAAAAAAGCGTTCATTCATGTGATTGGTTGTTGGTCGTGGTGCTCGAATAAAATCCCCAAGCTTCTGATACGCCCAGCTCCAAGCTTTTTTTGAAGCTGTAGTGTGGACGGGCCGTTACGGAGCTTACACACGGCCGCGTGCGTTGACGCTTGCCGGTGGGCGTGTCTGAAGCTCGACCAACAACCAATCACCTGAATCTCCCGCCCCTGACACACAAGCAGCAGTTTGATTGGCTAGAGCTTGTACTGCCATATGATTTGATTGGCTGACGCTTCCGTCGAAACTTCGAAAGTAGAACATTGCTCAACTTTTGAAGCTAAGAGTAACGCGATCAGCCAAGATACGCTTTGCTCCCACAATGCAGTCTGGCGAAGCATGACGTCACCCCATTCAAAGTGAATGGTCAGAAGTGTTGAGGCTTCAATGCTCCGTAACGGAGCTTACACACACTTCGAAAGTTGAGAAAAGTTCAACTTTTCAAGCTTCAACGCAGCGTCGTGTCTGGCGTGCGACCAACAACCAATCACATGAATCTCCCGCCCCGGACAAACAAGCACATGGTTTGATTGGCTAGAGCTTGTACTGGCATATGATTTGATTGGCTGGCGCTTCCGTCGATGCTTGAAAGTTGAACATTTCTCAACTTTCATCGCGAGCAACGGAGGCAAAGCGCCGCAAAGGAACCAGAATGCAGTTCGGCAAAGCGTGACGTCATCCCATTCAAAGTGAACGGGAAGCGTCTCCGTTGAAGCACGCGACGCTGCCGTGTGGACGGGCCGTTATACCTCTACCATATGCATGATAAGAATCCCTTATGAAAAGACACCAAAGGCAAAAATATAGTTATTTCCTGACAGTTTGGGTTTTTCTACCATAACACGTCTTATTTTAACCCAATGGAAAGAAAACAGCTATGATACAGATTCAGGACTTTATTTTACTAACTTTGTCTGTTCCTGTCTGCAGATTCTTCCTAAATTCAACAACAGTTTGCGTTACATAAAGCCTCATTAGCATATTAAGACATAAGATTTCAGAAAACTTGTAAAAAAATAAATAATTGTGTGTTTGTCATGAAGTGGTGAAGTTTACCCTTTCACCTGCAGGGTGCTTTGATGACTTTTTTCTTTGAAATGTTCGACTTCCCTTGTATTTGTTTCACCTTATTTATTATGACTTCTTTCTTTCCATTTTTGAAATGTTATCGACTGTCTTTTTGTAAATATTTGAATATTTTTAAGTAAAAAAATTACAACTTATTTTCGGAATTATTACGACCTTTTACCTCTAAAGTGTTTGACTTTCTTTGCTCGAATGTTTCCTCCGATCTCAGCAGACATCTTTTACACACACCAAACTGTCCACTTTCATTCCTCTCTATATCCTGAAGCTTTTCACACCATTCCCTCTGTCGAAAGCTTTGACTCTAATATATCAACAAGATGAGACAAGAATATGAACCGGCTTTATAACACGCTCACCTTTCTGCGACAGAAATGATGCAAATTAGCACAAAGTTAATAACATAATGCCTCATTTGCATATTTAAATATAACATGTCAGAGAACTTGTAATATAAAAGATAATTGTCTTCGTGTCAGTGATGAAGAGGGGAGGGTTCATGGTGATATCTGTTAGGCAAATATTATACCCTGTTGATCAAAGACCCTTTGTGGTGGGACAAATGCTTGCTAGAATAATGCGCACACACACAGACACACACACACACACACACACACAGACACACACACACACACACACCACACACACACACACCACAAACACACACACACACAGACACACACACACACACACACACACACACACACACACACACACACACCACACACACCACACACACACACACACACACACACACACACACACACACACACACACACACACCACACACACACACACCACAAACACACACACACACACACACACACACACACACACACACACACACACACACACACACACACACACACACACACACACACACACACACACACACACGACCATATGCCCTTTAGGGATCAAGTCATTACGGACACAGATTAGTGACTTTAGTCTTTTGTTTTGTCGATCCACAAGCTGTTAATGAAACTGTGCTCATATTAGTTCATCTAAAGAAATGATAGACAACATGAACTATAATCATCTGGCGGATGGGCGGTGCTCATTATAATGATATACCTTCGATTTAGCCTTTAGAACAATATCTTTAATGCTTTTGCAATCATCTAATATCCTGTATTTATCTGCATGTAACTGCCCTTTTATTAATATCCTTTAATACCATGTAATTATGTTAATCATTGACTTTATGCACTTCAGATTAAAGAGGTGAACCGTACGGTCATTGAGTGTCTGCAGTTTTATCAATGACATCCAAAAAAAGTGTACCCTATATCAGTGATTATCAAACTTTTTTCAGGCCCCAAGCCTGTTTTTCAGGTTTCAGGCTCGAAAATGAAATTCCCAGAACAAATGACCATATCTTCAATTCTAAAAGGGTTAAATTAATAATCTTTTTTCTCAAAGTAATGATAAACCTGTGAGTTGGATGTAGAAAAGTCAGAATCAATATAGATGTTTTTATTTTAAAGAAAATTCAGATTGAACATGGTAAAAAACTGTAAATTATAGTGTCCGTCCAAAAAACATTTTGTACTAGTGAAAACTAACTTTGGGATGGGTTAGTAGACTAAACGCTTTAGGAATCCAAAGTACAACATATAATAAGTACCCTGTATCAAGTTTGATGCAAAACAAGTGATATTTGATCTTATTAGACAGATTTATTAAAAAAAAACCTCTTCTGGGGCCATTTGGGTGGATTTTCCATATCTCTGGCCCCCCTTGTTCGATTTTGACATGTGACATCTCTTCCTGACCGTTAGAGCCAATAGAATCGAAGGGAAATCGTCCCATAGACTCTCATGTTAAAAAAAAAGCTGCCGTCTCTGCGCATGCAATCTTGTTGCGGAGCGTAGGAACATCCCTGCTCTGATTTATGGAAACGGAAAAGCAGTTTTTATTGCTTATGGATTATCAGAACATTTAAAGGGGACACAGACACATTGTATTAACCTATGGATTAACTAAACCATCGTTGTTATCGTTTTAATGCCATTGAAGACCAGTTTAGACCAGAGAAAGACCAAGGTAAGCCATGTTAGCGTTTTGGGCTACCTAGCGCAACATGTTTCGATGTAGGTTTTTGTTATTTTCTCCGCGAATTTGTAATCTTTGAGTGTTGAGGTGGGTACCAATAGATTCTGTGTTTCCTTACGATCATAAACGATGTGTTGGATGTGCAGCTAGGATAAGTAATCAGGGTGCTAGGAGTGATTTTCGGTGCAGAAATAGGTTAGCATTTTTCGCTCTGGGCTAATTCAGAGGCTCAGTGTTAGCATTTTGAGTTTAAAAAAAATAAATGAAAAAGTTCTGTTAAATGAGTTTTTTCCCGTTATATGAATATAAAACATTCATAGTTTATTAAATATGAAGGTTCCTTAGACGTTGTTTCTTGCAAATTACGCGATTTCGGGCCCGGATACGGATCCGTGGGGCTTAAGAGGTAGGCCACCCCCTTTGAAAAAAACCCCACAACTCTTAAACTCAGAGTCTGTAGCGATGGCTCTTTGAGGTTGTATTGATGCTAACATCGACATGCTAACATGCTCATTACCGCGATGCTAACATGCTGTTTAGCAGGTGCAATGTTAAGTATGCTAACCATCTTACCTTAGCATTGAAGCACGCTACTATTTGATAATTAGCAGACCAATGTTCACCATGTTAACCCTCTTAGTTAAACATGTTATCGTCAACAAAATGATCGTTTTTTTTTATTTGAGTATATAACAGAGTGCACATTAACAAACATTGCTTTAACTGCAACATTTTTCCTCTGCAGTTCCTGGACAGACGTTTCGAAGCCACTCTTCAAATATGAACCATCGTTTCATGAGTATAACGTCACTAAAATGGAGTTTAATAAATAACATCTTCACCAAAATAGCCCCATATTTTAGATGAAAAATAAGAGGATTCAAGATTCAAAGGCGTTATTGCCATATGCACAGATGCTACAGTTTAGAAATAAGTCCCAAGCTCCTCCAACAATCCTCCAACAATAGTTTTATAGGACATACAACAATAAAAACTAATAAAAGAAATTGTGCTAGAAACAGTAGATCCAATCCAATCCAACTTTATTGATATACATGAGAGTAACACATGCGTCACTTCTGGGCAGAAATGACGGCTCCGCCCACTTTGGGGGGAAAACAAAGCTGTCATCCGAACGGCCGTCAATACAAATTCTGAATTTTTTGCCAATCCGATCAGAAATGTAAGAAATCCGTGAATTTTCAGACCTTCAAAGAGCCGGATAACGAGGGCCAGACAGGCAAACAATTACATGAAACCATTGGAAATCGACGATTGGGCTCGATGTATGGTTAAATATAGCAGTAGGCGATTGTTGGTCATAGATGAGAGTAACATCTAGGTCACTTTACGGCCCCGCCCACTTTTGGGGGAAACAACGCTGTCATTTGAACGGCGATCAAGCCTGAAGCCACAGAGATCTTCTGTTACTGTCCTTTGTTCTTAGAGGAAGTTCAGAAACACGTAACTCTGGATTTGTTTTTATGTTTGAGGAGCAATAAACGACACAGCAGCTTGTTGGCGTGATACAACAATTATTTTCTGCCTCGCTCATGAGAGTAACAGCTGGAGAGATTACAGCCTCGCCTACTGATTTTTAATTTAACCATATATCGAGCCCGATCGTCGATTTCCAATGATTTAATGTGATTGTTTGCCTGTCTGGCCGTCGTTATCGGGCTCTTTGAAGATCAGACAATCCACGGTTTTCTTACATTTCTGATCGGATTGGCAAAAACTTCAGAATTAGTTTTGACCGCAGTTCAAATGACAGCTTTGTTTTCCCCTGAAAGTGGGCGGAGCCGTACTTTTCGCCCAGAAGTGACGCATGTGTTACTCTCATCTAAATCAAATTTAAAAACAACAGTCGACCAAAGTGCTGTCCATCAGTAAATATATAAAAAAGCAGCATAAATACATTTAGACAAAACCGACAGGACGAAAATAAACTAATGAGAGATAACGAGAGAATAAAACTGTTCAAGTAATGCAGATGAAGTAAACTAATGTAAAAAGAACAAGATATACAAGAACAGAGTGTTTAATGAAAAACTGCTTATTGTAGACAACGAGCACAGACTGGAGGAGGTCAAACTGACTACAGAAATAGCTCTCATTTTAGCTGAGATGTTTTGTTGGTTCAATAAAATGATAAGACCCCAAAGTGCTCCGGTGGGGATTCCCCAAAGTATCGAGTACTGAAGTCACTTTGGAAAAAAGCGTCTAACATGTGACAGGTCATGTAATAAGTCATTTGCAGAAGCTGGTTATGTTTCCCCCCAAAAAACGTTTTGTTGCTGCAAATGTTGATATTAAATCTGTTGCCTTTGTTAACTGCATGTGTTTCTGTCAAGTTCAAAAAGGTGTAGCAACAGCAACTCCAGACATTTAAAACCCTCTCCAGCTTCTCAATGAGTAGAACCAACTTGCAGGAATCTACATAATAATTTCCCGTTTAATTTCTAGGAAAGCATGAAGTGTTTCTGCGTTAATGGATGTCAGAGAGAATTAGAAGAAGGAAGGACTAATCATCTGTGCTCCCCTGGGTCACATGACCAAATTAAACGTCTGTCCTAAATGAGATTTTTCTGTGATGACGCGCGGTTCCAAAAAGGACAAAAAGTCACTTTAAACTTCACTTTTCAAACAATAGAAACAGGAGAATAAACCGTTCTGGAGGTAAACATCCGCGAACACTTGTGAGCGAGTGTTTGCCCATGAGGGTGAGGTGTGTGTTTGGATAAGTAAATACAGAAGCCTGTCACTTATTGAGAAGGGACTGGAGTCACGAGGCATGTGGAAAGTAAGAGCCGTCACACCGGCCGGACGGGTTCCACAGCGTTATCTGAAGTATGATAAGATGAAGCCATAAACCTGCAGACAAACCTGTGGCTGGCATTCAAAGTCAACATGTCTGTGTGTACAGCAGAGAGATCCAAATAACGTTTCCAACAACCCAAATACAAAATACAAATATACAAATATGCATAAAATGTGTATATAAGCTCTACTGCATACAATCAACAGACACATTTACACATATGCACACATTAAAATAAAAACACATCAATCAATACGAATAGCAGTCACTTCGATATCTTCAAGCTGCTAATAAAGATCCAGAGGCACAGAGAGAGGTTATGTGTGAGCAGAGACTGTTCCTTTCATTCATTCAGCTCTTATTTTAAAAGTTACTGAACTGTATATACTTTGAATTGTATCTTTAATTTAATTAATCTTTAATCTTGTGTGAATCCGGGCTGTTTTTCATTCTCACCCTTTTGATGCTAAAACACTGAATTTCCCCACGGGGGTTAATAAAGGTCCATCTTTCTCTTCGCGGTCATCTGTATTTTTCTTTGACTCTCTAATGTTGGTTTATTTCTATTTCTATTTCCAGATGTTTATATTTTAGAATTGTTTATTGTCTGCTTTTTTTATTTCTCATTCTGTGCAATGCCTTGTTTTGTTTTGTGATGCTGCAACAAAAACATTTCCCAAATTGAGATGAATAAAGTACATTTCATCTTATCCTAAATAAAGAGGCTCTTGACTGTTTCAGCCTTCTAACTGTAAACAATGAAAAGCATTTAAAATAAAACATATTCTCTCTGCATGCCGTAATCATGCATTCATCACATCCCGTATCGACATCAATCAATGTTTATCTCTATAGCCCACTATCACCAATGTTACATGTGTCTGAGTGGACTTCACAGTCTGTACAGAGTATCAGTACGACCCCCTCTGTCCTCGGACCCTCACATCGGACAAGGAGAACCTTCCAGAGAAACCCCTCAGTCAATGGGAACAATGTTATAAACCTGGATGAGAGCAACAGAGGAGGACCCCCTCTCAGGGCGGACAGACTGCAATAGATAAAACATTTAACACTGTGACCTCAGATTTTCATCGTCATAACTGTAGCTGCACGCATGACCAATAAAAGCCTTGAACCTTGAATATTTACAACGTCCAAATGCTTGGAAATGCATGTGTCTATAATAAGAAGAAGATGGATCCGGGTGGATGTCAACAATCCAACCAAGTCCTCGAGCACAGCACCCCTAATCTCATCCACCTGGATCCCTGTTCAATCTCATCCACCTGGATCCCTGTTCAATCTCATCCACCTGGATCCCTGTTCAGTCTCATCCACCTGGATCCCTGTTCAATCTCATCCACCTGGATCCCTGTTCAATCTCATCCACCTGGATCCCTGTTCAATCTCATCCACCTGGATCCCTGTTCAATCTCATCCACCTGGATCCCTGTTCAATCTCATCCACCTGGATCCCTGTTCAATCTCATCCACCTGGATCCCTGTTCAATCTCATCCACCTGGATCCCTGTTCAATCTCATCCACCTGGATCCCTGTTCAATCTCATCCACCTGGATCCCTGTTCAATCTCATCCACCTGGATCCCTGTTCAATCTCATCCACCTGGATCCCTGTTCAATCTCATCCACCTGGATCCCTGTTCAATCTCATCCACCTGGATCCCTGTTCAATCTCATCCACCTGGATCCCTGTTCAATCTCATCCACCTGGATCCCTGTTCAATCTCATCTACCTGGATCCCTGTTCAGTCTCATCCACCTGGATCCCTGTTCAGTCTCATCCACCTGGATCCCTGTTCAATCTCATCCACCTGGATCCCTGTTCAATCTCATCCACCTGGATCCCTGTTCAATCCCGGATCAACTGACAAAAACTGCTCACCTACAAAGCCCTTCACCACCTGGAGCTCCACCTATCTGACCGACCTCCTTCAGGATTACACCCCCCATTGCTCCCTCCGACACCCCGACACAGTCACCACATTCAACCTTAAAATATTTCCACTTCCTTCCCTCATCAGAGTGAGATGCTGGCATTTAAAATACAGTAGGAGTTTGAGGGGAAGGGGATAACCACAGCAAGCAGAATAGGGCTTCTTTAAAGCAGGTTTTTTTCAGTACAATAACTTGTTTGTGTTTGACAGGAAGGTGCTGTATCACCTTTTGACCTTGTGTGCTCTGATGAAGTTGCATCGCCTCAGGCTTAACCGTAATTATCTCCTTCTTCCTCAGAGATGCTGTCTATGGTAACTGGATGATCGTTATCCTGTCACTGTAAGAGGTTCACCAAGACAGGTGAGTGTCCTTATAAGGCATCACTTCCTGTTTACAGGTGTAAGAGGCTTCAAGGTCACATGTTGGAGGTTTGTCAGCTGACCGGGAAGTCTCACCTGAGTCATGGTTAGATCATTATGGAAACACCTGAGTCCATATTGCGTAGTAGAGCTGGGAGATACCAGTATTCAGATCATTTATTCAGTAAATATAGCAAAACAAACTATAAAACCCTGAGGGGAAAGTAGTAAAGTATAATCAGCAAGATGTGTTAAATATCAGAGTAAGAGTTCTTCAGTCAGTCCACGTCTCCAGTGTTATCAGGACAGTATTAGAAAAAAAACATGCTGTAGTTCCTTTATAGCCCAACATTAGCCTCCTTTAGCTTAGCGGTGGTGACGTGAAGTCATGTGACCGTGCTGTAGTTCCTTTATAGCCCAACATTAGCCACCATTAGCTTAGCGGTGGTGACGTGAAGTCATGTGACCGTGCTGTAGTTCCTTTATAGCCCAACATTAGCCTCCTTTAGCTTAGCGGTGGTGACGTGAAGTCATGTGACCTTGCTGTAGTTCCTTTATAGCCCAACATTAGCCCCCTCTAGCTTAGCGGTGGTGACGTGAAGTCATGTGACCGTGCTGTAGTTCCTTTATAGCCCAACATTAGCCTCCTTTAGCTTAGCGGTGGTGACGTGAAGTCATGTGACCGTGCTGTAGTTCCTTTATAGCTCAACATTAGCCTCCTTTAGCTTAGCGGTGGTTACGTGAAGTCATGTGACCGTGCTGTAGTTCCTTTATAGCCCAACATTAGCCTCCTTTAGCTTAGCGGTGGTGACGTGAAGTCATGTGACCGTGCTGTAGTTCCTCTATAGCCCAACATTAGCCTCCTTTAGCTTAGCGGTGGTGACGTGAAGTCATGTGACTGTGCTGTAGTTCCTTTATAGCCCAACATTAGCCGCCTTTAGCTTAGCGGTGGTGACGTGAAGTCATGTGACCGTGCTGTAGTTCCTTTATAGCCCAACATTAGCCGCCTTTAGCTTAGCGGTGGTGACGTGAAGTCATGTGACCGTGCTGTAGTTCCTTTATAGCCCAACATTAGCCTCCTTTAGCTTAGCGGTGGTGACGTGAAGTCATGTGACCGTGCTGTAGTTCCTTTATAGCCCAACATTAGCCTCCTATAGCTTAGCGGTGGTGACGTGAAGTCATGTGACCGTGCTGTAGTTCCTTTATAGCCCAACATTAGCCACCTTTAGCTTAGTGGTGGTGACGTGTAGTCAACGTTAGTTAGGTAGTGAATTCTCAAACGTAAGGTGATGTTAGCTTAACATTTGACACATGTTTTGCTAACATTAGCGCTCTGTGTTGCCCGATCTTGTAAGAGAGATATCACAACATTGTATAAAACACTTTATCTTCACCTTTGCTAAATCAATGGCTGCTCATTCCTTATCCTAATAACAGGTGACTGCTCGGTTTTTCTCTGACTGATTAGATTTTGTATCCTGAAATCGAAGTCCAGTAGGCCTACATGCAATCTAGGTCATACTGTAGTAACAGTAAACCTGATGAATATAAATACTTTGAACTGTTACAACACATTCTTGATGACAGTTTGTTTGTATAGTTTGGAATGCAGAGCGACGCTGGCATCTTAAGCATTTGATTGTTTTCCAAATTAAGGTGTGACCGCTGATTCACTTTATAGGCGAGGAGAAATTAAAACATTCTTCTTTTAGATCACAGCAGTCAGAAAAAGACACACAATGACAACAAGGAGACAAAAGCAACTACAAAGACCCTCAAAGTGACCCTCAGGAAACAGAGTCCCTACAAACTAGGTTAAACACAACCAACAAAGCAGGTGCACTCATTTTCGTTCAGGGGCCACATGCAGACAAATGTGATCTCAGGTGGGCCAGACCAGTATGCATAGTTGTTTTGTGTCCCTTTATAGTCATTATATAACACATAGCATAATAACCTAGGAATAACAACAACTCCTTTGTTTTAGTGCAAAAAACACATTCTGAATTTTTTTTTTTTATGAACTGTCTTTCTATGAAACCTCATGAACAACCTGACATTTAAAAAAACAAAAAGTGCAATTTCAACCATTTCAGGCCTCATCGTTTACTCACATGCATCACAACGTACAGATCACATGTCTCTGGAACTGAACAATATAAACAACTTGTCAAGATCTAGAAATGATTTGACATTCATTTCCACATGTGTGTAGTAATCCTGACTCACCACCAAACAAACTAAAGTGGGAACTATTAAGGAGGAAGTTAGAGTTATCCCCCTGTCTTGTAAATGTACAAAATGCACAAGTTATGAAAGTGGCAGCTTATGTCTTCACTGTGTTTGTTATACTTTGCGATGTCATCCAGCGGGCCATATTGGACCCTCTGGAGGGCCGCTTTTGGTCCATGGGCCGTATGTTTGGCACCCTTTGCATGTCTGTGCCCATTGTTTCGTTATCCACACATGACCAATATCATTAAACCCAACACATTAAACATGTATCCGGCTGGAACCTGCGTGTACTTCTGTATAAATCACTCTGTGACAGAAAGCTGCTCAACAGCTATACGATGAAGCATGAAGATCTGACAACGGTGAAGCTTTGAATAACTCATCCATCAGCAGCTTATCTGATCCACGGCACGCACAATGGGGCTGTTTGTCATTTCTATTGGCAGGTGAAGACAGGAATGAAGTTTGTTTACAGCTGGAGATCATCCAGTCGCTGCCGATAACAAAATATTCAGAGAACAGAGTGACGGTAACACACTGCTAAACCTGAGCAGCGATACTTAAATTAATTTGTTTCCTGCTCAGTTTGAAGACTTTGATCTTTTATAGTTTAATGCTTAAGTGGTGCTGTGATGTTGTGTTTCTGTGTTGGTCCCTGAAGGCAGCATCTCCCCGGTCCAATGGGATTTCTCCATTTGATTTTGGATTATTGCAGGAAATAATCTCTGTGTCAAACAACATTTAAAATGTGACCAGGTGTTGATATTCTAATTCCCAGCTTTCAGACCCATTCCCGCTCCTCTCTCTTGTTAACCTTGGCCACTGAAGACAAAACACAGATTTGACTGATAATGTTTTTCTGTCCTGTGAGAAAGGGACTGAAATGACAATGGAGTAGCATCCTCCTGTTCTACAGATCAGGTTCAACCGGATACCACCGACCCCCAACACACACACACACACACACACACACACACACACACACACACACACACACACACACACACACACACACACACACACACACACACACACACACACACACACACACACACACCCACTCCACCTCCTGTTCAGCCGCTCTCCGTGAAACTCCATTCTGCTGCAAAATGGTGTGTGTGTGTGTGTGTGTGTGTGTGTGTGTGTGTGTGTGTGTGTGTGTGTGTGGGGGGGGGGGGGGTGTGTGTGTGTGTGTGTGTGTGTGTTACATAACAAACATCAAGGCAGTCGTGTTGGACAGTGTGAACACGAGACATGTCATAAAGGAAACACTGATCTCTGTCTGGTGGAAACTAGTGACTGTGGATGAAACCCAGATATTTTTAAATCTCATTGTAGGAAGCAAACAGCATTTCTGAAGAAGGATTAAAAGATTTAATAACAATTGTATTTTCAAAAGAAACCATCACGGAGAAATATGTGGCGATGACGCCGTCAACAACAATAAACCTGCAGGGTTAAATTCAAATTGACCAACAAAAGACAAAGCAAAAGGTTTCCAGGTAAACCACTTACTTCCTGTTCCTGACCAAACGAGGGTTTCTGTAGGCAGTAATGAACGCTATTCACGACTCATTTATCTAAAGTCATACGAGGAAATATTCTAATTGCAAGGCAGTGTTGCAGCGGGGGGAGGATTGCACTTTGGAACAGCTATTAACACCCACAGCGTTCACACAGATCTGCTGTATTCCCCAACAACGATCCAATTACAGCCACGGACTCTCTTTCGGTCTCTTTCCGGTCTTCTTGAGTCTCTTCCTGGTCGCTTCTTGGATCGAAACAATTCTGACTTTTTTCCGAAAAATAGGAAAATTATGACTTAGGCCTATTTCTCACAATTTGCCTTTCTTACCACAAAGGCTGACTTTCTCTGAACTTCTCAAAATTCCGACTCTTTTTTAGAACATTTCAAACGTTTTATTTTTTTAAATGAAAATATCAAGTTTGAATTTTTTATAAAATGTCAAGTTTATTTTTTTTATGAACATTTCTGACTTTTTTCTCCTAGGCTCTATTTTCCCAATTGTTTTTGAAACTCAATATTCGGACTCTTTTCTGACTGAGTACAGTAGAATATAAAATATATGACAAACAAGTGGAGAGCTGTGCAGATTTAAAGAGAGCTAGTGTCGAGCAGGAATGTGAAGAACTATCTATTCGCTGCAATAAACCAGGAGTGTAAATAAATAGGGGAGTTGACCTCATGGTTTTAAGAAACTAAACCACATTTCACACACAGCGACATGTCATAATATTCTGGAAAACTTTAAAGTCTGACTTTTTTCTAATAATTCGCCTTTATCTAAGATTTCTGACTTTTTCTGAAAATGTTCCCCCAAACTCTGACTTATTTTCTCATATTTCTCCTTTTTTAGTCGTGCAGTCTTCCTCTCAGCACAGACGTTCACAGCCTCTCAGCTCCACACTGACAGCGCCGCGGTTAGCAGCTAAAGGTTACAGCACACAACAGTGAGAGACTCGAGCTCTGTCAAAAGACAATTTGTTCTCTCTGACAAGAAGCAGAATGAAAGGTTGAAATTAAAATAAAGCACACAATAGACCTCTCATGGCGCGACACGCAGAAGTTATGAAACGGTCGGTGTTTGCGGAACACAAGACAGCGACTCAGTGTGTGACACAAAAACACGTCAGTGCTCATAATTTAACTCAAGAGCATCCCATAATAATGTACAGAGAGTCTGGTTTATAACACGCACACAGTATGTGGGCGCTTCAGAGGAGAACAAAGATATTTCTATGGAAAAGTTTATTAACACAAAATGTATGTAAAAAAAACTCTGGTACAAGTAAATACAAAAAATGTGTTATTTAATTAATTTTGTCTACATTTTTGTTTGATTATTGAAATATACTTATATATTTCAAATGTTCTTTTTTGATCTTTAAAAAATATATATTTTACTTTAAAATGTTGAACTTTTTTAAATGTTAAATATTTACATTTTTAAGTTTTTTAATATTTTAAATTCTTGAACTTTTTTTCATTTTTTTATTCATAGTGTACGGGACTTTTTTGTGATTTTTTTTTTGGTAGGCGAGGGGTGATATCATAGCCTAAAATAATAAATGATAGATCTTTTTTTGATTTTGTATTATTAATGTGTATATTTAAATTAACTACATTTTTCAAATAACTTCAGTTTCAATTTCAATAATTGCCTCAGCTTAAAATAATGAAGAAGGGCTCCAGAGAGCAGAGGACGAAGGTCGAAACACTGAGTAATGAAATCAAAATGAAGTAAAGAGCCGGAGAACGAAGAGAAAAGCATGAAATCACCTGAAGCTGATCCTGTTGCTGCGGGTTCAGAGCAACGGCTCAATTACACAGTGAGCGACTCCTTTGTGTGTGTGTGTGTGTGTGTGTGTGTGTGTGTGTGTGTGTGTGTGTGTGTGTGTGTGTGTGTGTGTGTGTGTGTGTGTGTGTGTGTGTGTGTGTGTGTGTGTGTGTGTGTGTCACCTGGAGCGTCAATATCTCCTGCTTAATGAGCGACTGCATTTGATTGCAGCCAGTTCAGACATGTTTAGATCAAATAATGAAACATGAATTCATCCTAATATTAAATGTCCTTTTTGCAGTAAACATAACATGTGATAAAGATTAGAGACGTGTGCAAAATCTGCAGGTAAATCTGATCACAGGTAGGTCACAGCTCAGGCCTTCTGGTTCCTTTCTGCACACAGGTTTCATTTGTGTGTACTATAGGTTTTAGTGCATGTCAATGGTCTGCAGAGGCTAAAATCCCTGTTTCCTCCAAAAGGGAGTTTCTCAGAAAACCTCTCTAACACACGACAGGAAAGGGAAAGCAGCGCCTTTTTACGTATAAATAATGACTTATTAAAGTTGAAATACTCATATTTAGCCACTCAGAGACTCATGAACTCAAACAGGTTTTCCCATCATGCACTCTGCCTCTCAGTGACCCAGATGGTGACCTGATTTAAATCCCAACACAGAAACTAGAAAGAGACTCTGACCTAAAACTCTTTCAGATCTGCAGGATCCTTCTTCTTCGATCAGGAGACGGTTTTGATGAGAATACATATTTAGTGCCAGGAATACACAAATGAGTGTAATGGAGTTTTGGTGATTAGGCCCCGTTGTGCAGGAGTATCATTCGGGGGGGGGGAGAACCGACCCGATGAAACCCCCGGGGTCTAGACCCTGGTGGTGTTGAATGGATAGTTGGGGTCTGTAAGAAGGGGAGGGGCTTAGCTTGACCCTGGTGGTGGTGAATGGATAGTTGGGTTCGGTCTGAAGGGGAGTGGCTTAGCTTGACCCTGGTGGTGGTGAATGGATAGTTGGGGTCGGTCTGAAGGGGAGGGGCTTAGCTTGACCCTGGTGGTGGTGAATGGACAGTTGGGGTCGGTCTGAAGGGGAGGGGCTTACTTTGACCCTGGTGGTGGTGAATGGATAGTTGGGTTCGGTCTGAAGGGGAGGGGCTTAGCTTGACCCTGGTGGTGGTGAATGGATAGTTGGGGTCGGTCTGAAGGGGAGGGGCTTAGCTTGACCCTGGTGGTGGTGAATGGATGGTTGGGGTCGGTCTGAAGGGGAGGGTCTTAGCTTGACCCTGGTGGTGGTGAATGGATGGTTGGGTTTCGGTCTGAAGGGGAGGGGCTTAGCTTGACCCTGGTGGTGGTGAATGGATAGTTGGGGTCGGTCTGAAGGGGAGGGGCTTAGCTTGACCCTGGATTCAGAGGGACAGGAGGTGGGAAGGGGTGGAGGGGGGTTGCATCACGTTGCATTTAGCTGACGCTTTTATCCAGAGGGACTTACAATAAGTCGCGTCGAGTCACCTGAAATGAAAGCTGACAGCTGTCAGAGGGGAGAGCAGATTTAAAAGAGTTAGCGGATGATATGAGTTAGCGGAGCGCTATGATAGGCTTGTGAGAATAGAGCGAAGTGATTGGTTAAGCTGGGGAGTGACGCCCCCGTTCACTCATTGAGAGGAGAGAGAGAACATGGACATAGTAAATGAATGAGTAAAGACGGTCTTCCTGGTTGAACTTGCGAAATAAAATAAACACAGACATCAAAGTGAGTACTATATTATATATACATTTGTTTTGTTGTTAATACTTACTAAACTCAGTTCAATTAAATGGGGCCAAAGCAAAAAACACTCAAAAGTACAAAATATAAAAAAATAAATGTATAAAATAAATAAAGATAATTAATAATAATACAAAAATATATATAAATGAAAAATGAATAAATATATGTTCAATAAATGAAAAATAAAGTAATATAATAATTAATTATAATAAAATATATATCAAAAAAGTAATAATAATGAAATAATATGGTAAAAATAAATAAAATACAAATAATAATAAATCATAAATAAATAATAATATACAAAAAAGTTGTATTAAAAATAAATAATAATAAAAATATAATAAATAAAATAATAATAATAGACATACAGTATTTAAACATAATAATAATAATAGTAAGGAAATAGGATAATTTTGAAGATATGTTTGAAATGTTTTGGCATTTCATTCGATTAAACAAAAATATCTGAAAAACAGAAAACAGAAGAAGCTCTGCTGACTTCTTGTCTCGTGAACAGATGACTCAGTCAGATCACTTCCTGTTTCACCCACTGCTGTTTACATGATACTGATGATGAGCTTTAATCTTCCAGAGATAAAGAGGAAGGTCAGGGGGTTTTCCACTGAGTTTAAAAACACAAATTAAAGAGAGAGAAAACGTCATGTTCTGAGATGTTTGAATGAGCTTCATGTTTTCACACTGAAAGAGGCCCACACTCTTCCCTCTGTATCATCATCATCATCATCATCATCATCATCATCATGTAAACAGCCATTGGGTGAAACAGGAAGTGGTAAAAATGATTTAGTTTCTCAAAATGTTGACTTTTTCTAAAAATCTCAAAATTCAGATTTCCCCCCAAAATTCTGAAAAAATAAAAATGAAGATATTTTTCCAAAAAAAGGCTCCTCCCAAAATGTGGAATTTTTCTGTACTTTTTTATAAAATCTCAAAATTCTGTATTTTTTTAGAAAATCTCAAAACTTGAACGGTGGACTCGCCGGAGCCTCGCAGCAGGGGTAGTAGCAGACTACTGTCCCGCAGTTGCTGCCTCTCTATTGGACTCCGGTACTGCACATTACTCAAGAGACGTTTCTCAGTGAAACATAAAAGATCCGGGGCTCGAGCCAAAGTAGCCACCCCCTAGCGCCGCCACTGCTTGCCACTCTACAACCAACCAAACAGAGTCTCCTTAACATGCCGCTCTATTTAACCTGATCTCTCTCCATGCATTGCTTGCTGCTTGCTGCCCCACCACCACCCCAGCTTCCACCTGGAGGCTCGGGGGGTTAGTTATTTAATCATCACTCATCGTGCTATGTATATCTGTGGAGTGATGAGGCCCGAGCCTAGACGCCAAACTCAACTATGCTGCTTTTAATAAACATTTTAAAGAAACACGTGAGTTGCCTGACTGAACTAAATTATTGTAAATAGGAAGTGCAAAATGCGTGTGTGTATTCACCTTTTAGAGACAGAATGAGTTCAATCAGGAACTGTTACTGACATTAAAGGGGGGTTTTCTGCAGATGTTTCAATATAGAAATTATTCAAGTTACATTTCTTTATGAAAATATCTGACTTTTTTCTCCTAATCCGTCGATTTCCCCCCGAAGATTCAGACTTTTTGGGAAATCTCAACATTCAGACTCGTAAAAACATGAAAACTTCCAAAGGGGAATCACCAGTCTAAATACCATGTGTGTATTTAAAGTGGAGTGTGGCGCCCTCTGCAGGCCCAGTTCAGAACCTGCAAGTGCTAAAGGAAAAAGTGGCATCAGTAAAGTCATCCTTAGACTCATGTGAGCCACACAACACGCCTGGAGTCAAATTAAATACAAAATGAATGAATGAAATACACAGTTCTGTACTTAATGTATTTATTTAGTATTTCTATAAACTTTATTTACCATTTTATGTTTCATAATACTTCTACTCCACTACATCTGTGATTTGATTATTAGTCTTTTAACTCAGAGTAAAACAATGTGTATGCTGATGCAGTAGCGCACTAAAACAAAGCAAATCAAATGGACCAACATTAAAGGGTAAGCCATGTCTTTTGTGATCAAATAATGACTGAATAATGGTGTAAATGATTACAATAATAAAGAGCTGTAAATATGAGATGTCTAATTTGTTTGTATGGGTTTCTTTAAGCTTTCACTGGAGTTCTCTCAATCACTTCTTCTTCTCTGGTTATTTAATGGCATATACGGGAGAATGAACTCGATCAACGAATGAACTCATATTTAGAAACAGGAGTAGTAAAACCAGCATTCTCTTTTGTCCTTGTTCTGGCAATGGGTCCTGTAATGTCCAACCTGCAATCAATATGCCCTATACCCGTGTGTTTTACACTGTCAGCGCTTTAGACCCCGTCCACACGGACACGAAACGGGTTGGATCCACTGCAGTTCTCTATCGTATAGAGCAGATTCAACTCAAATTCAACGAGGTCAAGTTAGAGAAAATGTCCCCATGCAAAGGTCTGGAGCATCAACATGTCTAAGCTGCTAAATGAGTTAGTGTGATATATATTCAAGTGGCTTTATCACCGTCTGCATGTGATCAACAGCTGACTGCCAATCAAATACAGAAAGTATAATTAGTGACGAAGGTAACTTTGTAACTACGGACTGACGGCTTCGGGCCTTGTATAGTGCACATGTCTTTTATTTTGAAAAGTGTTCCCCCTCCCGTTCTTTCTGTTACTCCTGATTGTGTTCACCTGGTGCCCTGTGTTGTCTCCTCCCCCCCCCCCCCCCCACCTGTGTCCTGTTGGTTTGATTAGTGTGTGTGTGTATTTGGGCTCTGTTGCCCTATCTGTTTGGAGGCTGGGAGTGTGTGTGAGATCCTTGTGGCTGTGCCCACGTGAGCAGCAGATTGGGGCTGTGTCATGTGTTTGTGAGTATGCCCACACCGGGTTGTATTTTGGACGTTCTGCCTCCTTGCTTGGTCTGGGCCGCTCAATTGTCAGCTTCACACAATTCATAAACAACAATATTTACTATAATATCACAGGGTTGCGTTCGTGCTCCAGACGCTACTGACCATGCTACAGATGTTAGTGCAAAATCTCCAGCTCCTCGACCACAACCATCATCAACAAGTGGACCTGGAGAATTACATGAACTACATGTTGCTAAATCCACCGTGGAGAATAAACAGAAGGGCAACCATGGCAACCATGCTCGGGGGGTCTTCTTCGCTGCTTTTGGTGTATTTTGTGGCGGAAGTACACTTAGAGGCCCGGCATATGTACTACAGCCTCTCCAGCGGGTCGAGCGGTCTCGTGTGGACGGGCACGCTTATTGAGCTGATACCCTGTGGACGGAAGACCTTTTTGATATCGACATCGGTTCGTTTTTTATTTTCGTTTCCGTGTGGAGGGGGCCTTAGACACCTCTCCCTTTTAACATTAAATATTCAACTTTGCTTTTAAAATGTTTGACTTGGAAAGTGGGAACTAGCAGGCTAGGCTAACTAGCTTCAAAGCATAGAAAAATAACGGGTAAAAAAAAACCACACATCAGTTTTTATATCCATATAACATTTTTCTTTATTCACTTTTTAAAAACAAAAACAAAACCTCATTATTTTTAAATGCAGTGATGAGTGTTTGCTTCCTGTCGTGATGCATGATGAGAAATGCCGACAGCCTGTGATTGAAATACAGAAGCTCCATTGTGACATTTTTGTCGGCCCAGAAACCATTCGTCTAACGTCACCGATTCAAAGTGAAAGCTTATTTAACGCAGGGTGACGCTTCAGTAGGGTGTAAACATGGAGGTATACAAAATATTTTATAAATATACGGTAGAGAAAAACAAGAAAAATATAAATACGTCTTGTTTTTGTGTGCGTCTGCAGAGAGGGAGCGGAAAAACAAAGAGGTGGAACGAGGATGCTTCCTTGTTTTTTTCGCGCCGTGAAAAAACATAGTCTAGACAAACAAGTATGAGGAGGATAAGAAGCGACACATTGAAAATCCTTATGTGACCGAGGAGGAGGAGGAGTTACATGAGGACCGAAGAAGAGGAAACAGGAAGTCACAGCCCTGTGTCGTTATAAGTGGGCGTGGCCACCTTCAGGATGCTCTGAGCGTTTTCCTCCAGCAGGGGGCGCCACTTCACCTCCCCCGACAGCAGCAGGTCCTCCCCGTCCAGAGCGTCGATGAACTGCATCTGCACACATTATAATAATAAAGATTTACTGATACAGCACTTTTCATACTTCACGTCAAACACATCACAAGTTCAACAACGCACAGGACATTATATTTGTAGGAGCCAAAATGCTTGTTTTGCTATTGCTTATAATCTTTATTTCAGTTTACACCTCGTTTAATTCCCATTTGTTATCACTTCCGGCAGTTGTCACGTGGGTGTGGTTTATTGGTCATTAGGTCACCTGTTGGCTGACGTAGAGGAGAGGGTGAATTGCTCGCATACTTTCTGTTGAATATTGTTTGTTTTGTTTCTTTATTGAAACACCATGAACTCTGACTACTGACTCTTTATGCACGAGTCACAGCGAAGAACAACTTTTAGCGCGGCACAACTCATAGAGGTTTTGCTGCTATAATACTAATAAAGCTTTATTTACATCGACACATCACAAGTTAAAAATACACAAGAAAGTCCCCTCAGATCAGATGTTAAGACCTTTGCTATGGACATTCCCGAAATCTGATTCAGGGGACCATTGGTCAAGGATGAACAATTGCATTTTCCTTAAGCCACGCCCTACTATCGGTTAAGCCCCACCTCCTTGTTTTCTTTGGGAATTGGATTATGCTTAAAAAAATAGGTCTGCCAAGTTACAGACGTCTCTCTCCCAGTGTAAGTCAATGGTACAAGACTGTTAGGCCCCCCCTTCTATCGGTTAAGCCACACCCCCTTGTTTTAAGCCCCACCTCCAGTGCAAGTCACAGCTCATTCAAGTGATTAGAGGGGCGAAAAAATGAGTCTTTTAATGAATTAAATAACCGCTTTTTTTTAAGTGTTGGTAATGGGAAGTTGATTAAGCTTTAAAAAAAAAAAAAGGTCTGCTGATTTACTGATGTCTATTTCTTGATGTAAGTGAAGGGGAAACATTATTTTGGGCCCAGTGACGTTACGGACTGACACGGAAGTTGCAGTACCGCAGTTTGGCCACTACAAATATTTGCAAAATGTTGATGCGCAGTTGGGCAAGAAACTTAACCCCCGGTTATTCCAGATGGCATAGTGTGTGTGTGTGTGTGTGTGTGTGGGTGTGGGTGTGTGGGTGTGTGGGTGTGTGTGTGTGCTCTAAGCTAATGAAAGATGAAATGTCTCCATTTTCTTAAAGGCCCAGTGAAGTGTGCACCTGTGCATGATCTGTTATGCTAATACGTATAGTAATGACCAAAATTGTCCATTGGAACTTATATCAAAAAATGTTGGAATAGCAACGAATTTGACGAGTTTTGAATTTTCCGGGGAAATCTGCAGTCGACCTTCGCCTTCGTGGGCGTGGCTTGCGATCTACTGCGTGACGTCACGAGATGGACGCCGCCGCACTGTTTACATTCACCACCGTTCGTTTTTTCTCTTTTTCAAAGTCGAATTTCTCAACGTTTTTGAGCTAGTATTTTCCTGGAAAGTGTGTCGGAGTCGACTGGAAGTGATTGCCAATCGAGAAAACCTGACAATGGAGGCGACAGTGAAGAAAGAGGGAGGAAAAACACAGGGGAAACGATGCATTGCCGCTGGCTGTAGTAATGTCAAGTCTGCCGAAGTGGCGATGTTTCTGTTCCCAAAAGATGAAGGTGAGCCTGGCTGGTGTCATTGTTTCGGAGATTATTTGATTGATCATGATAAATAAAGGCCAGTGGTCGATTCGAGAGAGAAAGAAAGAGAGACTGACAGAGTTACAGGGTTGTTGTTAGCATCTGGTGCTAGCTCGGAGCTAACGGAGATTAGCTGTTTCAACAATAAGGAGAGGGAGAGTGCTCTCCTGTGGGACTGAGAGAGATAACGTCAGCTCAGGGAGGTAAACTGTAGCCTAAGTTATCTCAGTGGGTTTGGTCATCTATGTAAACAAATATTTCCATCTATGTAATATTAGTTGTATAAAATAGGTTAAGAAATCCTTCCAATGTTTTTTGATTATTGAAATATATGTTTCATATGAGTGTTGAGAGCTGTATCCATAAATCTCTTAATGTTGCCCTCAAAGTGCACCAGATTGATCACTTTCCTCATCTATCCTGTCCGAAAAGCTGTCCAAATCAATCATTTCTCTCACACTAGTATCACTTTCCAGAGTCTCCGCCATGTTTACAATCGCAACTGGGTACATCTTGTGACGTCACAGCCACTATCGTCTGCAACTTCCGTTAGGCTCAGACGGCAAAATTAATAATTCATTAATTCATTAATTATGAATTATTAAAAATTATTTTAGCCATGAACAGGCACAATGATACGTAAGGAATGAAACTGCCATTTCATTTTGGTGCAAAAAAATGCACTTCACTGGGCCTTTAAAGGTTTTTCTAATACTTTTATTAAACAGCTCTATATTTGCTCCTATTTTACAACCTCATCCATATGTCTGTGTTTATGTATGAACCGGGGCTGCACAATTAATCAAAATATAATAAATCGCATTTGTGGAATATGCAAATCGCAGGAGATTAAATATGTGTAAATAGGAATCTGAAGGAAGTCCAGTTTCTGTTATTTGGTATTAAGTGCACTTTACAGCAGACCATTTACATACACTCACCCCACACCCCCAGGAGAGGGAACGCCACTAAAAAGCAGAATTGGGCCTCTTTAAAAACAGTTTCCTTCTGAAACGACTTGGCGTGGAGGTAAATATAAACAACATGAAATGGACACACTACAGTCCAGGCGTCTGATTGGTTCTGAGCGGCTGCACTCACCTGTTTGCGCACGTACTCCACCATGAGCTCCAGCTGTTTGGGGTCTTCACACTCTCTACTGAACACATTCCTCCACAGAGCTGCAGCCAGCACGCAGTCATCAGACAGCACGCCCTACACACACACACACACACACACACACACACATACATACAGACACACACTTATTACAACAGATTCACTGATATTGACATCAAGGTTAAAAACAATCTGCTTTGAGCAATTATTGACTGTAGAATCTAGGCCAAGCAACTGTAATTTTAATGTATTTTAAATTATGTTTTGCAAGGACATTCTGGCAACCACAGCTGCCAGTGCTTTACTGTACATTTGAATTATAATAATAAAATACCGTAATAGAGCATACAGTTGTACTTTGTTTATCACTGAGAAAGATCGTAATTAAGTTTACAGCATATCTGTTGTTTTGAAATGAGTTTAGCTTGGTCCGAGAACCAGTCAGTATCTGGTGTGAGGGTTAGGGTTAGGGTAATGTTGTGAATCGAGTGGCTCATGGTGGTGGTGGGGTTATGGTATGGGCAGGCGTATGTTATGGACGATGAACACAGGCCACTCGATTCACAACATTACCCTAACCCTAACCCTCACACCAGATACTGACTGGTTTTTGGACCCCCCCAGACCCCCCCAATAAAGCAAAACTGCACGTTTCAGAGTGGCCTTTTATTGTGTCCAGCCTAAGGCACACCTGTGCAATAACCATGCTGTCTAATCAGCATCTTGATATGCCACACCTGTGAGGTGGGATGGATTATCTCGGCAAAGCAGAAGTGCTCACTATCACAGATCTTTTCAGATTTGTGAACAATATTTGAGAGAAATGGTTATTTTGTGTTTATAGAAAATGTTTTAGATCTTTGAGTTCATCTCATGAAAAATGGGAGCAAAAACAAAAGTGTTGCGTTTATATTTTTGTTCAGTGTATATAAACAGAGCACGGAAAAGTAAGAATGTGCAATAAATTTTTTTTTAAAGTTATTTGTATAAACATCAAATGTTCTTATTGAAGTAAAAATATACAATATTAATATTACGATATATCAATCAATGTTTATTGATACAGCCCAGTGGCTCATCTGTCTCAGTGGACTTCACAGTTTGTCCAGAGTATCAGTATGACAATACGTCAATCTAAAGTTTGGTGTACACTGTCCATATTGTAATATACACATACTTGTTGTTGATATATATTCTACTGCTGGTACTCGTGCCTCTGCATGAATGACTCGTGGTATTTAAAGAGCTTTGAGGATTCGGAAAGACTCAAAGATGTAGAAGTACAGTCCATTCAATAGAACCAATAAATACAATATTCTGATGATTCAGATTTCTCACCTCATCGTATCCAAATATTGCAGCGTAAAACGTCTCCGTCATCGACGTCATGCCCTCCTTCCTGTGGCTGGAATCGACCTAAAGACACAGCATGAAGAGAGAAGAGGAACTCGTTAAACACTGAGTTAATAGATTCAACTTCACGGTGGCACCAAAGTCAAAGTCAGAGGATCAATAAAAGCTTCAGGGTCTATCCTCTGGAAACCATGAACGCTCTGCTGACACCTTCAAGTCCTCGGGTGATAATGACCCGCTCGCTGTGATTCACCACGTAATATATATATATATATATATAGATTACACATTTAACGAAATAAATCAACTACTTCTCACTAAATGTTGATTACAAACAGCTGTGTGCGTCACTCTTTAGTGTCCCCTGGTCTCCCAGCTGTGTGCGTCACTCTTTAGTGTCCCCTGGTCTCCAGCTGTGTGCGTCACTCTTTAGTGTCCCCTGTTCTCCAGCTGTGTGCGTCACTCTTTAGTGTCCCCTGGTCTCTCAGCTGTGTGTGTCACTCTTTAGTGTCCCCTGGTCTCCAGCTGTGTGTGTCACTCTTTAGTGTCCCCTGGTCTCCAGCTGTGTGCGTCACTCTTTAGTGTCCCCTGGTCTCTCAGCTGTGTGTGTCACTCTTTAGTGTCCCCTGGTCTCCCAGCTGTGTGTCTGAATGAAATAGTCCCCTCGCTGTGTTTGGAGATTGACATTTTTACAAAGCAGCAGTCTGATAGAGAAATAACACACCTTAGAATAAACAACGAGCAATCAGACTCAAGTGTTCAGCAAAACAAGAAGTAGACCTAAACTGATTACTTTTCAACAGCATGCTTCGAGCAGTTAATGCAAATATAATATATAGCATGTTTTTCCACACAACAACGCTGCACACAAACAGAGTGTGTGTGTGTGTGTGTGTGTGTTCCTCAGCATCATCTGGTCCAACAGGAATTATGAACATGGAGAAAATGAGCAATGTTTTTACTGCTGCTAGCTCAATTAGCATGAAACCTGAGAGCAGCTCCAATCACTGCTGTGTGTGTATGTGTGTGTGTGTGTGTGTGTGTGTGTGTGTGTGTGTGTGTGTGTGTGTGTGTATGTATGTATGTATGTATGTATGTATGTATGTATGTGTGTATGTATTATGTATGCATGTGTGTATGTATGTATGTATGTATGTAGTATGATGTATGTGTGTGTGTGTGTGTGTGTGTGTATGTATGTATTATGTATGCATGTGTGTATGTATGTAGTATGATGTATGTGTGTGTGTGTGTGTGTGTGTGTGTGTGTGTGTGTGTGTGTGTGTGTGTGTGTGTGTGTGTGTGTGTGTGTGTGTGTGTGTGTGTGTGTGTGTGTGTGTGTGTGTGTGTGTGTGTGTGTGTGTGTGTGTGTGTGTGTATGTATGTATTATGTATGTATGTATGTGTGGTGGAAATAGTCACATGGTGTTCCTGGAATACAGACATCAGACTGCGCTGCTATGTTTAGATATACTGACCCTATGTGTCGGTATGCTGTGCATCAGGACATGTGTGGGTGTGTCTGTGGTTAATATACTGTGTGTACGGCATGTGTCCATAATGCAGATGCTGTCATATGATCTAAGTTCAATCCTGCTAAATGACTATTATTACCGTGAAGCTGGAAACACACATGTTAAAAGATGCCTCGCTGATCACCTGCTACTAGCTGAGTAATAGTGAATAACTAAAAGATACAAAATTATATTATGCAAACAATATTTTTTTCACAAGCTACTGACATTTAGAGGAAACAGCTGGGAGACAGCTGTGTGCGTCACTCTTTAGTGTCCCCTGGTCTGCCTGCTGTGTGCGTCACTCTTTAGTGTCCCCTGGTCTGCCTGCTGTGTGCGTCACTCTTTAGTGTCCCCTGGTCTCCCAGCTGTGTGCGTCACTCTTTCGTGTCCCCTGGTCTCCAAGCTGTGTGCGTCACTCTTTAGTGTCCCCTCGTCTCCCAGCTGTGTACGTCACTCTCTGGTGTCCCCTGGTCTCCCAGCTGTGTGCGTCACTCTTTAGTGTCCCCTGGTCTCCCAGCTGTGTGCGTCACTCTTTAGTGTCCCCTGGTCTACCAGCTGTGTGCTTCACTCTTTAGTGTCCCCTGGTCTCTCAGCTGTGTGCGTCACTCTTTAGTGTCCCCTGGTCTGCCTGCTGTGTGCGTCACTCTTTAGTGTCCCCTGGTCTCCCAGCTGTGTGCGTCACTCTTTAGTGTCCCCTCGTCTCCCAGCTGTGTACGTCACTCTCTGGTGTCCCCTGGTCTCCCAGCTGTGTGCGTCACTCTTTAGTGTCCCCTGGTCTCCCAGCTGTGTGCGTCACTCTTTAGTGTCCCCTGGTCTACCAGCTGTGTGCTTCACTCTTTAGTGTCCCCTGGTCTCTCAGCTGTGTGCGTCACTCTTTAGTGTCCCCTGGTCTGCCTGCTGTGTGCGTCACTCTTTAGTGTCCCCTGGTCTCCCAGCTGTGTGCGTCACTCTTTAGTGTCCCCTGGTCTCCCAGCTGTGTGCGTCACTCTTTAGTGTCCCCTCGTCTCCCAGCTGTGTACGTCACTCTCTGGTGTCCCCTGGTCTCCCAGCTGTGTGCGTCACTCTTTAGTGTCCCCTGGTCTCCCAGCTGTGTGCGTCACTCTTTAGTGTCCCCTGGTCTACCAGCTGTGTGCGTCACTCTTTAGTGTCCCCTGGTCTCTCAGCTGTGTGCGTCACTCTTTAGTGTCCCCTGGTCTCCAGCTGTGTGCCTCACTCTTTAGTGTCCCCTGGTCTCCCAGCTGTGTGCGTCACTCTTTAATGTCCCCTGGTCTCCCAGCTGTGTGCGTCACTCTTTAATGTCCCCTGGTCTCCCAGCTGTGTGCGTCACTCTTTAATGTCCCCTGGTCTCCCAGCTGTATGCGTCACTCTTTACTGTCCCCTGGTCTCCCAGCTGTGTGCGTCACTCTTTAGTGTCCCCTGGTCTCCCAGCTGTGTGCGTCACTCTTTAGTGTCCCCTGGTCTGCCTGCTGTGTGCGTCACTCTTTAGTGTCCCCTGGTCTCCCAGCTGTGTGCGTCACTCTTTAGTGTCCCCTGGTCTCCAAGCTGTGTGCGTCACTCTTTAGTGTCCCCTGGTCTCCCACCTGTGTGCGTCACTCTTTAGTGTCCCCTGGTCTCCCAGCTGTGTGCTTCACTCTTTAATGTCCCCTGGTCTCCCAGCTGTGTGCGTCACTCTTTAGTGTCCCCTGGTCTCCAGCTGTGTGCCTCACTCTTTAGTGTCCCCTGGTCTCCCAGCTGTGTGCGTCACTCTTTAATGTGGCCTGGTCTCCAGCTGTGTGCGTCACTCTTTAATGTCCCCTGGTCTCCCAGCTGTGTGCGTCACTCTTTAATGTCCCCTGGTCTCCCAGCTGTGTGCGTCACTCTTTAATGTCCCCTGGTCTCCCAGCTGTGTGCGTCACTCTTTAATGTCCCCTGGTCTCCCAGCTGTGTGCGTCACTCTTTAATGTCCCCTGGTCTCCCAGCTGTGTGCGTCACTCTTTACTGTCCCCTGTTCTCCAGCTGTGTGCGTCACTCTTTAGTGTCCCCTGGTCTCCCAGCTGTGTGCGTCACTCTTTAGTGTCCCCTGTTCTCCAGCTGTGTGCGTCACTCTTTAGTGTCCCCTGGTCTCCCAGCTGTGTGAGTCACTCTTTAGTGTCCCCTGGTCTCCCAGCTGTGTGCGTCACTCTTTAGTGTCCCCTGGTCTCCGTTGTGTTTTGAGCTTCTTGCAGCGTTTGGTTTCTGCAGCTTTTAGTAAACGCTGCATGTCTCCTCAAGCTGCTGAAGATGTTTCTTCATGAGGAACCTTTGGGTTTCTATATCTGCATCCTTCCTGAAGCTGCAGCACGTTCACTTTCTCACACACACAGATCTCACCCCCATGATCTTGCTCCTCTGCTCCACGTCCTCCCACATGGAGTGAACCAGCCAGCGACACATGTACTTCCCCTCTCTGCCCTCCTGACGCATCCGCACCATACACATCCTGCAGAGGACACCAGGACATCACAGAAGGAAACAACGTGTGTGTGTGTGTGTGTGTGTGTGTGTGTGTCTAACTCACCATATATGTAGCTGTGCGACTAAGAACCAGGAGTTCATTGTGTCAGGCAGGGAGCACTCTGAAACACACACAGCGTTAAAACACTCACGTGGATGTGTTGTATACGTTTGTAGGATTTAAAGATCTGAAAGTCTTAAAGTTTATTTGTGCCGAGACGTTTCAATACTCACTGTCAAAGAACTCGTCGTAGTTGACTCTCTCTACGCAGCACGTGTACATGCGCAACGCAGCAATCTTGATTTTCTGTCAAGACAAAAGAGGAAGACAATATCAGTAACATCCTTTACATCAGGTCAGAGCTATTTCCACTTGCTGAGACAGTGACCGCCTGCGGTGTGTGTGTTGAGCAGAGAGAGAGAGAGAGAGAGAGAGAGAGAGAGAGAGAGAGAGAGAGAGAGAGAGAGAGAGAGAGAGAGACACACTTCCTCACCCATTTGTTGTATTTGAGGGGTCCGGTGAAGCCCATGACCTCGATGAGTTTGGTGAACGCTCCCACTCCCTCCTCTGTGTGCTGCGGCTTCTCGTTCACACTGTAGAGCTGAGGAGAGGAGGACGTTTACAGAGCGCGTTCAGACACAGAGGCAGTTCAAAGTGTTTAACATCAACAAGACCACAACAGAAAGGAACACACTGGAATAAGAGACAGTTTAAAAACAACACTGTAAGTACAGGAGGGGCTAAAACCAGTTAGAAGACTTCTGGGTAAGCAGCTGTTTTTAGACTCGACTTCAAACCACTCAATAAAAGAAGGGATGAAGAACAATATCCAAAAGGTGGAGAGTGGAAGAAGGCAGTGAGGAAAGGGAAGATTAGAATCATGATGTGCTTTAACAACACGGCACACGATCAAACTGATTCCCTTCAGACCTAAGACCGTCATGGAGACATGCAGCACGAGGTGGAAGAGGAGGGAATCACTTCAACCAAATATAACAACCTAAGAGAAGCAGCCATCTTGTTTCATCTCTGATTCCTCTAGGTTTTTTGTTGCTGTGTGTGTGTGTGTGTGTGTGTGTGTGTTACCTGTGTGTGTGTGTGTGTGTGTGTGTTACCTGTGTGTGTGTGTGTGTGTGTGTGTGTGTGTGTGTGTTACCTGTGTGTGTGTGTGTGTTACCTGTATGTGTGTGTGTGTGTGTGTGTTACCGGTGTGTGTGTGTGTGTGTGTGTGTTACCTGTGTGTGTGTGTGTGTTACCGGTGTGTGTTACCGGTGTGTGTGTGTGTGTGTGTGTGTGTGTTACCTGTGTGTGTGTGTGTGTGTGTGTGTGTGTGTGTGACCTGTGTGTGTGTGTGTGTGTGTTACCTGTGTGTGTGTGTGTGTGTGTTACCTGTGTGTGTGTGTGTGTGTGTTACCTGTGTGTGTGTGTGTGTGTGTGTGTGTGTGTGTGTGTGTGTGTTACCTGTGTGTGTGTGTGTGTGTGTTACCTGTGTGTGTGTGTTACCTGTGTGTGTGTGTGTGTGTGTGTGTGTTACCTGTGTGTGTGTGTGTGTGTGTGTGTGTATGTTACCTGTGTGTGTGTGTTACCTGTGTGTGTGTGTGTGTGTGTGTGTGTGTTACCTGTGTGTGTGTGTTACCTGTGTGTGTGTGTTACCTGTGTGTGTGTGTGTGTTAGGGGTTTCACCAACTAGTCGACTAGTCGACTACCTTTACCACTAGTCGGCGCTGTAGGCCCTAGTCAACTAGTCGTGAAAAAAATGGAGGTAAACGAGGTGCTGCAAAATGCTCCAAAACACGTCCGACATTCTTATGTATGGCAGAACTTCAACGAAGATGTAACCAACTCCACAGTGAAGTGTCAGTTGTGTACAGCTGTACTGAAGTACAATACAAATGCATCTGCTATGCGCAACCATCTGAAGATGAGACACCCGCTGCCGACAGCTAGCACTAGCAGTAATGCTAGCACCAGTGAGCAACGGACCGGCGTCAGCACTGAACAGAGGCAAACGAACAGCAAGAAAACACGGGTCAACAGTGATGCGGATGATGAGCTACGGGATTACTGCCAGCGGACACCGCATATCCCCACAATGGATAATCCACTGGAGTGGTGGGCAGAAAACGTGCACCGCTTCCCCCGCTTTCGAGGAGCTACCTGGCTATTCCAGCCACAAGCACCCCGAGTGAGAGGGTTTTTTCCCTGGCAGGCAACACTGTCACCCGAAAGCGGTCAAGCCTCCTTCCCTCACATGTCGATGCGTTGGTGTTCAAACCAAAAATATGGAAAGGTGGACGTTATCGTGGAGGACAGCGAATAAAGTGTTGCGCACTGGATTTACGTGGCATTTATGTAAACAAGAGTTTTTTGCTGTCGATTTTGGTGAGTCCAGTTACTGTTTGTTATTTACTCAGCCATGTAACACAAATTAAAATGCAGTGTTTAATGTTACTGTATGAGTTCCAATAGAAAATACAGTTGTACACCTCTCTTTGTGTGTCTTTATTATGATGTAACGACTAGTCGACTAGCCGACTACTATTTTGAAAAACTAGTCGACTAGTAAATATTCGTAGTTGTGAAACCCCTAGTGTGTGTGTGTGTGACCTGTGTGTGTGTGTTTTCTCTTTGAAGACATGATCTTGATTTTTCTGTTTTTTATGCCAGAAGAATAAACTCTGTTGATATTCACTACACACACACACACACACACACACACACACACACACACACACACACACACACACACACACACACACACACACACACACACACACACACACACACACACACACACACACACACACACACACACACACACACACACACACACACACACACACACACACACACACACACACACACACACACACACACACACACACACACACACACACACACACACACACACACACACACACACACACACAGCTGTGGAGCGTGGCCTTTAGGGGCAGCTGTTTGAATGAACACGTTGACCTTCTCTGAGCTGCGTGTTGTCAGCACTTCCTGATAGGTGTATTACTTAAGACCCACGTTAACCTTCATCAGGAACATCAGATCAAACTGAAATATCACCGATGTTCCCAATATGTGTCCCGTTAGATGAGTCATGTCGGCGGTTCATTGAAGCTGTGGTCAGGGTCAGACATTACATCACATATCACATGTTAGAGGTTTTTATCCAAAACCAACACTGCGTTGCCAGCGTTGTAAAATTCACACCAAACATATTTAATCAAGGGATTTCTAAAGATGTGTTATCAAGATAAAGTGATCTCAATACACTTTCATAAACAAATAACTGTTATATATTATTTTAAAATGATTTCTTTTTCTTTGTCTATAATTCCCTCAGTTAGTTATTATGTAATTGTGTGCATGCTGTTTTTGAATCAGTTGTTAAATACATTTTTCAAAAACATGTGTGTGTGCATGTGCGTGTGTGTGTGTGTGTGTGTGTGTGTGTGTGTGTGTGTGTGTGTGTGTGTGTGTGTGTGTGTGTGTGTGTGTGTGTGTGTGTGTGTGTGTTACCTGTGGGGTGCTGTGCAGGGTGCGACATGATGTTAAACAGGGAGAGGACACTCTGCAGGAGGCTAGAGCTCGGACTGAACAGAATTCCTGAAATAAAAAACAAGAGAGAAGAAGAACACACGGTGAGAGATCTACAAAAACAACAGCATGCACTAACCCTGAACTCTGGCAGTTGTTGTGTTTAAAACACATCGCTAATACGTTTATAATAAGCAGAGAAGTACTCAGATCTAGTAAAAGTAGAAGTACTCAGATCTTGTCCTTGAGTAAAAGTAGAAGTACTCAGATCTTGTACTTCAGTAAAAGTAGAAGTACTCAGATCTTGAGTAAAAGTAGAAGTACTCAGATCTTGTGCTTGAGTAAAAGTAGAAGTACACAGATCTTGAGTAAAAGTAGAAGTACTCAGATATTGAGTAAAAGTAGAAGTACTCAGATCTTGTTCTTGAGTAAAAGTAGAAGTACTCAGATCTTGTACTTCAGTAAAAGTAGAAGTACTCAGATCTTGTACTTGAGTAAAAGTAGAAGTACTCAGATCTTGTAGTAAAAGTAGAAGTACTCAGATCTTGTACTTGAGTAAAAGTAGAAGTACTCAGATCTTGTACTTCAGTAAAAGTAGAAGTACTCAGATCTTGAGTAAAAGTAGAAGTACTCAGATCTTGTGCTTGAGTAAAAGTAGAAGTACACAGATCTTGAGTAAAAGTAGAAGTACTCAGATATTGAGTAAAAGTAGAAGTACTCAGATCTTGTTCTTGAGTAAAAGTAGAAGTACTCAGATCTTGTACTTGAGTAAAAGTAGAAGTACTCAGATCTTGTACTTGAGTAAAAGTAGAAGTACCAGAGTGTAGGAATACTCTGTTACAGTAAAAGTCCTGCATTCAAAATGTTCCTCAAGTGGAAGTAGAAAAGTATTCTCATCAAAATATAGTGAAAGACAGTAAAAGTAGTCATTGTGCAGATTGGTCCATTTTAGAATAATAGATATGATATGTTTTATAATGATTGATCATGAAAGTGTTCTCAAAGCTGGTAAAGGTGCAGCTAGTCTGAATGACTTTGTATACTGCAGGGTAGCTGGTGGATTTACTCCAGGTGGAACTAAAGTCTGATTTAACACTTGATTAGATTTCACATCATTCATCCACATCTGTGAAGTGACTAAAGGGCTTAAATACATGTAGTGGAGGAAAAGTACACCATGTACCTCTGAATTTAGAGGAGTAGAAGTACACAGTAGCATAAAATGGATAGTAAAGTACAAGTACCTCAACATTGTACTTGAGTACAGTACTAAATGTACTTAGTGACTTCCCTGTAAATCATGTTTAGAGGAGTGATACTTGTCACCAAATCCCGTTAGCATGCTAAGCTAACGTTATCTCGTTACCTGTCCGTAGGCTCTGTTCCCGTTAATAAAGAAGGTTCTGAGGGCGGTGAGCAGCGGCCTCCGGTACATGGCTCCTCTCTCTGCGGGGAATCAGAGCTGAAAAGCGGATGCAGCTCCTGGGGAAGAAGCTTCGGGTTTAATAACAACCTCTTCTCGGTAGCAGCAATGTCAACTGAAGCTGTCCTGCGCCCAATACTGTCCGGGGGAGCGGGAGATAAGGCTCAGCGAAGAAAGGTTCCGCTTTGACTCATACTGGGTTTTATATACTATGTCTATGGTTTTAATTAAGTAATTTTAAGACAAGATAAGATATACTTTTTGCACTACGTAATCAGATCTTGAACTTGAGTAAAAGTAAAAGTACTCAGATATTGTACTTAAGTAAAAGTAGCAATACTAATGTGTAAAAGTACCTAAAAGTCAAAGTAAAAGTCATACATTTAAACTTGTACTTTGTAAACTGAAATATATCAAAATCAAAGTAACTAAATATGTTATATAAATGTATTTGAGTAAAGCAGAGAGTAAAGACATCTACATTTTCCCCTTCAGTATGTAGGCTACTATGATAAAGAAATGGGACCTCGTGGCAAAGTGTCTAGATTGTTAATGGGTACATGCTTGGCGAACAAAAATACAAATAGCAAAATGTTGATATTCCAGAGTTCATGTTCTGATTTACTCTAATCCACTTAGTTTCCATCCTTTTCAAATTATGTCAACATTAATGTTCCTGGCATGACGACCCATTGCAGACTTTAACGAAGCTTCCTGTTATTATGTTCAGTTTCTCCAACAAATCATTCTGGATTAATAGAGGAAGCACAATGAAAAAGAAGGTGTATTAGTGTGAGACTGAGAAGAGAACATCTGCAACAGAGAAAAACCAAATTACACGGAGTGAGACGGGAAACCGAAAAAGGTCAAATGGAGGTTTTCTGGACCGGTTTTCAGTTTGTGAGGAAATGAAATCAGCGGCTACAGATTGATGCTGAACGTGAAAACTTACAATAATATTCAGAGGTGAGTTATGAGACGCGAACAGCCGGGGGTAACGTCAGGTCTAGCCACTGCTATTTCCTCTGTGCAGTGACCTCACCTGACACACACACACACACACACACACACACACACACACACACACACACACACACACACACACACACACACACACACACACACACACACACACACACACACACACACACACACACACACACACACACAGTCACTCTGTTTCCCATCTTTGACCTTGATCTTGCATTGAATAACCCTCCCATGAAGCTACCAGAAGTCCCTGCAGTCTGTCTTCGCTCCAGATGTACAGTAAAATGTGCCAACTATTACATTTAATCTGTTTCACAGTTTAGTTTATGTACTGCCATGCAAAAATAAAACAAATATGGTGGACCCCCTAATAGGCATTAAAATAGCAAAATATCGGAAGCTACCAGATGTTTTTCTACACACCATTGAAGGCACAACACATTTCCCCCCTCTCTCTTAAAGACTGTAGGTATACAGTGGTGCAGGGATGTCATATTTCTTTGTTGGACCCTGAACGCAGCATCTCCCTGGTCCAATGGGATTTCTCCATGGGATTTTGGATTATTGCAGAAAATAATCTCTGTGTCAAACAAACATTTATAATACTTACACGTTTAGTTCAGCAGGATAATCTCCACTAATTAACACCACTTTATGATTTCTGAAGTAAAAAGCTAACATTAGGCTATAAAGGAACTACAGCACGGTCACATGACTTCACGTCACCACCGCTAAACTAAAGGTGGCTAATGTTGGGCTATAAAGGAACTACAGCACGGTCACATGACTTCACGTCACCACCGCTAAGCTAAAGGAGGCTAATGTTGGGCTATAAAGGAACTACAGCACGGTCACATGACTTCACGTTACCACCACTAAGCTAAAGGAGGCTAATGTTGGGCTATAAAGGAACTACAGCACGGTCACATGACTTCACGTTACCACCACTAAGCTAAAGGAGGCTAATGTTGGGCTATAAAGGAACTACAGCACGGTCACATGACTTCACGTCACCACCGCTAAGCTAAAGGAGGCTAATGTTGGGCTATAAAGGAACTACAGCACGGTCACATGGCTTCACGTCACCACCGCTAAGCTAAAGGAGGCTAATGCTGGGCTATAAAGGAACTACAGCACGGTCACATGACTTCACGTCACCACCGCTAAGCTAAAGGTGGCTAATGTTGGGCTATAAAGGAACTACAGCACGGTCACATGACTTCACGTTACCACCACTAAGCTAAAGGAGGCTAATGTTGGGCTATAAAGGAACTACAGCACGGTCACATGACTTCACGTCACCACCGCTAAGCTAAAGGTGGCTAACGTTGGGCTATAAAGGAACTACAGCACGGTCACATGGCTTCACGTCACCACCGCTAAGCTAAAGGAGGCTAATGTTGGGCTATAAAGGAACTACAGCACGGTCACATGACTTCACGTCACCACCGCTAAGCTAAAGGAGGCTAATGTTGGGCTATAAAGGAACTACAGCACGGTCACATGGCTTCACGTCACCACCGCTAAGCTAAAGGAGGCTAATGCTGGGCTATAAAGGAACTACAGCACGGTCACATGACTTCACGTCACCACCGCTAAGCTAAAGGTGGCTAACGTTGGGCTATAAAGGAACTACAGCACGGTCACATGACTTCACGTCACCACCGCTAAGCTAAAGGAGGCTAATGTTGGGCTATAAAGGAACTACAGCACGGTCACATGACTTCACGTCACCACCGCTAAGCTAAAGGAGGCTAATGTTGGGCTATAAAGGAACTACAGCACGGTCACATGACTTCACGTCACCACCGCTAAGCTAAAGGAGGCTAATGTTGGGCTATAAAGGAACTACAGCACGGTCACATGACTTCACGTCACCACCGCTAAGCTAAAGGTGGCTAACGTTGGGCTATAAAGGAACTACAGCACGGTCACATGACTTCACGTCACCACCGCTAAGCTAAAGGAGGCTAATGTTGGGCTATAAAGGAACTACAGCACGGTCACATGACTTCACGTCACCACCGCTAAGCTAAAGGTGGCTATGTTGGGCTATAAAGGAACTACAGCACGGTCACATGACTTCACGTCACCACCGCTAAGCTAAAGGAGGCTAATGCTGGGCTATAAAGGAACTACAGCACGGTCACATGACTTCACGTCACCACCGCTAAGCTAAAGGAGGCTAATGTTGGGCTATAAAGGAACTACAGCACGGTCACATGACTTCACGTCACCACCGCTAAGCTAAAGGAGGCTAATGTTGGGCTATAAAGGAACTACAGCACGGTCACATGACTTCACGTCACCACCGCTAAGCTAAAGGAGGCTAATGTTGGGCTATAAAGGAACTACAGCACGGTCACATGACTTCACATCACCACCGCTAAGCTAAAGGAGGCTAATGTTGCAAAACTCTGTTGTCTCCACCCTTGTTATTTAATATGAATATCGATGAGATCTTCTTTCAGTTTGTTTTTGCTTTATGCAGATAATTAGGCTTCGGTTAATAACAGGTCCCAATCCATCTTATGTAAAAAAGAAAATGCAAGCTGCAATTTGAGCAATTAAAAGCTATTGATTTCTTAAAAATGTGGTTTGACGAGTAACTCACATGGAATATTTATGAAAATATAAACTGATGTAAAAAGGTCATCAATATACTTTTTGCTTGTCATTGGTACAAGATCAGTCCCTAAGACGTAGTGGATCATTAATAAAAGAGTCAAGTTATTGCAGCTTTACGGAATAAAATAGATTCTCAAAATAGAAAACAGAGAAAAACTTCTACTGACATTTCCTCAAAGTTCAGTACAAGCAGGGATCCATACCAAACATTAGTGAGTCTATTTTTTGTGTGAATGGATATTTGTTTATGTGTAATCGTCTGGTTTGTAACTGTGTCTATGCTCTGTGAATTTACGTGTGTGTGTGTGTGTGTGTGTGTGTGTGTGTGTGTGTGTGTGTGTGTGTGTGTGTGTGTGTGTGTGTGTGTGTGTGTGTGTGTGTGTGTGTGTGTGTGTTATTAATAAAGAGTGATAAATGGCAGACTCAGAGGAAGCGTAGGATTCCTGCTCGGCTCCTGTTCCTGTGAGAAACCTCGCTAAAGAAAGCAGACATAAATAATGGCTGCCACCCCGCCATCCTGCCCACTATTCTACACTGTGTGTGTGTGTGTGTGTGTGTGTGTGTGTGTGTGTGTGTGTGTGTGTGTGTGTGTGTGTTAGCCCACTTTCAATGGGAGAGAAAGTGCAAAGAAGCAAAGAAAATAAAGGTTAAGGATGTATTTATACTCAGTGATGCACACACACTCACGCAAAAAGCAAGATGTGAGTGATGGCCCTGCCTCTCCTCAAAGACACGTAGTAAAGTGTGTGTTTGTGTGTGTTTGCGTGTGCGCGTGTGTTTTCACATGGTTTGAAGGAGTCATTAAGAAGAAATGTTGTTAGCACAAGAGCCGTTAAATGGACCTGTAACAGATGATGGCAGCTTCAGATTAGATTCAGAGGTAATTTACTTTACTTACCACATACTGCTCGTATGGTAATGGGATCTTGAACACAAATAAAAGTGCTCCAGATTAGATTCAAAAGTTCATAAATGTTGACAGATGGGGGTCGTGACGGGTCATTAGATGCTGAGCTGAACCGTGGGGGTCATGAAACTCCGCTTTTAAAAGCTAGAGCTGCTGGGAAGTTTCAGCAATCTCTCTAATATCCAGCAGGGGGCATGAAGACAGATTGTTTAGAAGTCTATGAGGAAATGTTCCTACTTCTCTCTAGATTTGTTACCTGATTAAACATTTTCCTCCTGAGTTTTTTAGTCTTAATCTGTACTTCCAAGTCTTCTTCAAAACAATTTGATGTTCATTAAAGTTGGGGTAGGTAATTTTGGAGAAACCAGCTTGAGTGCGCTAGAATTTGAAAATACACAACCGGAAAAAATCTGCCACTTCCTCACAGAGCCCCTCCCCCAACACACAGGAACACACACATGACCAATGAGGGCACGAGATAAGTTTGTGCACAGATGGAAGGCTGACAGGCAGGTAGGCCATCCAGTTACTTTAGCCGGCTCAGATGATTGGTCGAGCTTTTTACAGCGCCACGGCTTCCACAGATGATATTTTTTATGGATTTGTTGTCAAAGCACTTCAGATATTCATTGCTATCGGGATGTTAAGAGCATTCCATGGAATATAACAACAAGTGTATCTCGAGCCGGTTTCTCAAACTTACCTACTCCACCTTTGAGCACATGATGGTCCCATTTAAGCTGCATTCACAAGATTTGCTCACAGCGAGGTTAGGCGCAAAGCCTTGAGGTGAAAACCGAAAGTTAAGTCTCGTTTTTTATAGTTATAAATACATTTGACTTACTTACTTACTTCTGAAAATAAGCTGTTGAAAATCGAGAGGAGGGGAATGTGATGACAGCCTCCTGCTAAGACCGCCTGATTTCCTGAGTGTTTAAATGTTAAAGCAACAACAGTAATGACACGTCTAAGTCTTAGGTTATGCTAACACACACACACACACACACACACACACACACACACACACACACACACACACACACACACACACACACGCACACACACACATGCACACACACACAGAGACACACACACACACACACACACACACACACACACACACACACACACACATACACACACACACACACACACACACACACATACACACACACACACACACACACGCACACACACACAGAGACACACACACACACACACACACACGCACACACACACAGAGACACACACACACACACACACACACACACACACACAGAGACACACACACACACACACACTCACACACACACACACACACACACAAATACACACACACACACACACACACACACACACACACACACGCACACACACACAGAGACACACACACACACACACACACACACACACACACACACGCACACACACACAGAGACACACACACACACACACACACACACACACACACACACACATACACACACACACACACACAGAGACACACACACTCTCCATCGTCCTCCTCTCCCTGTGCCTGGCTCTTCCTCCTACCCCCCCGGCTAATGTTACCACTAACACCTCCTGACGCAGGACCGGGTACCAGCCTGCTGTACAAACTGATGATCTAACCCACAGCTGTGTGTGTGTGTGTGTGTGTGTGTGTGTGTGTGTGTGTGTGTGTGTGTGTGTGTGTGTGTGTGTGTGTGTGTGTGTGTGTGTGTGTGTGTGTGTGTGTGTGAATATGTTGACTTGCAGAGAAACGAGATTTTTATTGAACGTTTTTGTGATGAATCTGTGAAAGTAATGAAACTGCGCCTGTACATAATAACGGTTGCTTCTTCAATGATATCCACAAAAGAAATGCATGAGCACACTTCAAAACACAACACCACATCCTCTCACCTCTTAAAAAAGGGATCAGATTTTATCCTCCTCTCTTTTATACATTTGAATATATTTGTCTTGGCCTCATGTTTGTTGTAACATTTCATATGTTTGAGAAACAATGCCAGCTGTTGATTACAGTAAAATAACAGAAATGGAAACTGTTATTTCTAAAAATACGACTACTTCTACTAAGAGTGTTTGGGTAAAAGATATTTGCGTTTGTTGTCAGAGCTCCATGAAGTTGTTGAAACAAAAATACAGTAAAAATTTCAAATGAAAATATTAAGTGAGTGATTTTGATGTTCTTTCTTTTCCTTATGTTCTGATAAGTTTGGAAATGTAATGAAACACTGTTATGGTAAGTGTCGTTGATTGTTTTAATGATGTGTATTAATAAAGATTCAAAATAAGGGTTCAAGGACTATATTGCCAAATCATTGTAAAGAGACTATAGACCAAATATATATAAAGAAATCTCAGAATAGAGAGGTGCAGTGACGCGTCCTGAAACCAGGAAGTGAGTCAGCATTTCTCCACTTCCTGTTCCCTGGTCTCAGAGCCAATGGGATCTCTCCATAGGGTTTAGGAAACTATCTGAACTAAGGTCTGTGGTTGGGACACACTGAAGAGACGGATCACGTTTTGTTCTACATTAAATCATCAGCAGTGACCCCACTGGTGATCTCTGAAGAGTGGACGTGTCTGGGAAACGATGGTTGTTACCAAGTGGCTGAATAGGACTACAGAAGTCGTGGAGGACGTTGTACGTCATTACGCTGAACACGTAAACACTCCTCTAAGTTAGTTTCTGTTCTGCTTGAGAGCAAGTCCCTGCCTCCTGCAGACTGTTCAAACAAACGCTTCAACTCCTTCCATCTAGAATCTGTGTGTTTGAATATGGATCTGAAGTTGGCGTGACGTTGAAGTCGTGCTGCTGGACTCGGCTGTAGCTCCTTTATAGCATCACGTTAGCATTTAGCTTCTGGAGATTAGATTTATGATTAGAACATTATGAAAGTAGACATGAGGAGATTATCCGGCTGAACTAAACGTGCATCTATCAAACAGGTTCGTTTCCACAGTTCTTATTTGAGCTATTTTACAAAATCCTCTGGAGAAATCCCGTTGCTTTTTGTGGAGGGAACCAGCAGCTACTTCCGGGTAAATACGTCATCCCTGCATCGCTCTATTCAGGATCTTTTTAGGTTTGACTATTTACTTGAATTCAGGCTTTTTATCTAAGGTTTGATTTATTTTCTCAGGTTTGACGTTTGATTTTTTTTAGAAATCCAATTTCTCAGAATTCTAATATTTTTCTTAAAAATACAGATTTTCTTTCAGGTTAGATTTTTTTTAACCCATATCTGACATTTTTTCCAAGTTTTGTAATTTCAAATTTCTTTCTCAGAATTTCAAGTTATCCGAGATTTTTAATTGTTATCAGAATTGTGAAGTTTTTTCTCCTTGTTTTTCTTTAGTTTTGACATTTTTCTGAGCGTTTGGATTTTTAATCAAGTTTTGACTTTCTGAAATGTATTCTCAGGTTTCACATTTTAATCGGATTACTGACTTCTTCTCAGAATTCTGAGTTTTTCCCAGATTTGACTTTGATTTGTTTCATCTGAATTTTAACCAAGAACAAAAAAGGAAAAGTGTTTAGTTAGATCTAAAAAACTATTTTTTTTACATGTGACTCGAATGCTTTTCTGAACCATTACCATTTATTGGATAAAAAGTCACTAAAGGTTTCTTGATAAACAATTTGAAACATTTTGGTCCAATTATTTTCTTAAATGTAACTTGATATTGAAAACAGCTTGATGCAGTCTGATAAATATTAAAACTAGAAATCTTTCTGAAGCTTTGGTCCACCCTAAAGGACCCTATATCCACGCTGTTATTCTTACAATACCTGCTTAAAATGCTGAATAACGGCTATTAAATATTTGCATTGAAAGTGAAACTCCAACGCATACATGTATATACTTTTTTGGAACACTTTCACACGAACACACTAGGGCACAGTGAGTTTCCTCAGCCAGTGTTTCCTGGCTGAGGGTAGGTCATGCCTAGGTGGAGAAACTGTGACATGTCAAAGACGCCCCTGATTATAGCCACAAAGGGAAAACATCCAAAACTAACATACACACACACACACACACACACACACACACACACACACACACACACACACACACACACACACACACACACACACACACACACACACACGAAGTTGTGGTAAATGGTGTGTGTGTGTGTGTGTGTGCGTGTGTGTGTGTGTGTGTGTGTGTGTGTGTGTGTGTGTGTGTGTGTGTGTGTGTGTGTGTGTGTGTGTGTGTGTGTGTGTGTGTGTGTGTGTGTGTGTGTGTGTGTGTGTGTGTGGCAGTGGTAGAGACCCATGGGAACTAAAAGCATCTGTAGTTCGAGGCTCAGCAACAAAGGCATCGGAGGGCGCCAGTGTGTCAAATCTGGCCAACACACTTCCAATGACGAAGGAAAACAAAATCTGCGATGACCTTCGGAGGAAACCAAACAAATGGAAAACGTCAGTTTCACTTGACGAACCAGCGGACGTGTGTTTTGTCACGGTCAACCCGACAACCCCGATGCTAATGAGGGCTTGCTATGATAAATGTGTATGCTTTAGTTTACAATGAAAACATGACGGATGGCGAGAAAAAGGTTGGACAAAAAGGTAACATTTATTTTTTTATCCAATGAAATAGCAACTTTCCAACAATCACTCCATGTGTTCTCTTGCAACAACAGAACATGGTTATTTGGCTCTATGGATGGATAGAAAGTGGTGTAGGAATGATGAGATGATCAGTTCCTTCTTCTGTCTCCTAGTATGAAGGTCAATGGTTTTCTGAATGTGTTTTTTTTTATCTTGCGCCATCATCAGGTCGGACTTTTATTTTGATCTTATATTTGAGTAAAAGTAGAAGTACTCAGATCTTGAGTTCTTCAGCCGACGGCCAAGTTGCACGTACGAACTACGCATGCGTGAGTGGCAATAACTGTCCTTACCAGCAGGCGGCGGTAGTGTGTATTCGTCATTCAAAAGAGGCAACAACCGGAAGACAGAGAAGAAGAACAGACTGCGTGATATAAACAAACAACAAATAGTGTGTTCCATTTTCCCTCTACAGCGAGAAGCTCACGGGGCTTTCCCCAACCTGTGAGGAGAGCTGGAGTTCAATGAAATCTCACATTTGCCTTCTTAATAGTTTGTTTAGGTCCCTTACTTCCGTTTCGCTTCTCATGTACTGATTCGCTAGCTGAACAGCCAATCAGAGTGATTTCTTTAGCCGACAGCCCCTCGATTCAACATGTTGAATCAGCGGAGGAAGGTCTCAGCACGGCCGAAAAGACACGACGGTGCAGTACACACCAATCTGAGTAGGGCGACACAACGCTCATCGACGGCCAGACATCCATCGGCTCGGTGTGTAACAGCCTTTAGGCAGTGACCATGCTAATCGTTAGCATGTTAGCATTGTCATTAGTAACATGTGAGATGTTGGCTCAAAGGCCACCGCTGTGCCGACCTAAAGCTCTCAGGTCACGATGAAAGTTAGATTTTTTGAATGGCCCGATTCATGTTTCCAAATCTGCAGATGATGTAATGACATTTCATTCTTTGTTTTGAAGATAGATTTAACATTGGGAGGAAAGTAATCTGCTACCAGTTAATGAAATGGCAACCAGGTTTATAAAGTGCTTCCTCTAATAAGATAAATAAATTATGAGGATTAGCAATAGAGTTATGAGTCATCTCCCGACCTCTGGATAACACAGTGGCTTTGTTTTGAAGGTTAACTTCATCAGTGGGCTTGAAACTTTAGCTGATGGGTTGCAGGTGAAGATCGATTCTGTTTGGGAACATAACATTTTTACTTGTTTAAGAGAAGAAGGGTTTTCCACAAAACATCTCTTTGTGTTTCTACTTGTTTAAGAGTCATTTTAAAGTTCCACGAGGTACGTCCAAAACATGTTTGAGTTAAATTGAACAATACGTGAAAATAAGTGTTGTAGCCAAATGGACCCATTAGTAGCTTTCACTGCTCCATAAAGGTCAAAAAACAATATGGTGCCCCTAGTGAGAGCTATAACTAGAACAATGTATATTATGCACATCATATTCGAAATGTTTTGATCAAACAAATATAATGAGCCTCTGTGTCGAAAAAACCTTTTATGATATTTACACGTTTAGTTCAGCAGGAAAATCTCCACATATTAACACCATTTTATGATTTCTGAAGTAAAAAGCTAACGTTAGGCTATAAAGGAACTACAGCACGGTCACATGACTTCACGTCACCACCGCTAAGCTAAAGGAGGCTAATGTTGGGCTATAAAGGAACTACAGCACGGTCACATGACTTCACGTCACCACCGCTAAGCTAAAGGTGGCTAATGTTGGGCTATAAAGGAACTACAGCACGGTCACATGACTTCACGTCACCACCGCTAAGCTAAAGGAGGCTAATGTTGGGCTATAAAGGAACTACAGCACGGTCACATGACTTCACATCACCACCGCTAAGCTAAAGGAGGCTAATGTTGGGCTATAAAGGAACTACAGCACGGTCACATGACTTCACATCACCACCGCTAAGCTAAAGGTGGCTAATGTTGGGCTATAAAGGAACTACAGCACGGTCACATGACTTCACGTCACCACCGCTAAGCTAAAGGAGGCTAATGTTGGGCTATAAAGGAACTACAGCACGGCCACATGACTTCACGTCACCACCGCTAAGCTAAAGGTGGCTAATGTTGGGCTATAAAGGAGCTACAGCACGGTCACATGACTTCACGTCACCACCGCTAAGCTAAAGGAGGCTAATGTTGGGCTATAAAGGAACTACAGCACGGTCACATGACTTCACGTCACCACCGCTAAGCTAAAGGAGGCTAATGTTGGGCTATAAAGGAACTGCAGCACGGTCACATGACTTCACGTCACCACCGCTAAGCTAAAGGTGGCTAATGTTGGGCTGTAAAGGAACTACAGCACGGTCACATGACTTCACGTCACCACCGCTAAGCTAAAGGCTAATGTTGGACTATAAAGGAACTACAGCACGGTCACATGACTTCACGTCACCACCGCTAAGCTAAAGGAGGCTAATGTTGGGCTATAAAGGAACTACAGCACGGTCACATGACTTCACGTCACCACCGCTAAGCTAAAGGAGGCTAATGTTGGGCTATAAAGGAACTACAGCACGGTCACATGACTTCACGTCACCACCGCTAAGCTAAAGGAGGCTAATGTTGGGCTATAAAGGAACTACAGCACGGTCACATGACTTCACGTCACCACCGCTAAGCTAAAGGAGGCTAATGTTGGGCTATAAAGGAACTGCAGCACGGTCACATGACTTCACGTCACCACCGCTAAGCTAAAGGAGGCTAATGTTGGGCTATAAAGGAACTACAGCACGGTCACATGACTTCACGTCACCACCGCTAAGCTAAAGGAGGCTAATGTTGGGCTATAAAGGAACTGCAGCACGGTCACATGACTTCACGTCACCACCGCTAAGCTAAAGGAGGCTAATGTTGGGCTATAAAGGAACTACAGCACGGTCACATGACTTCACGTCACCACCGCTAAGCTAAAGGAGGCTAATGTTGGGCTATAAAGGAACTACAGCACGGTCACATGACTTCACGTCACCACCGCTAAGCTAAAGGTGGCTAATGTTGGGCTGTAAAGGAACTACAGCACGGTCACATGACTTCACGTCACCACCGCTAAGCTAAAGGAGGCTAATGTTGGGCTATAAAGGAACAACAGCAAGGTCACATGACTTCACGTCACCACCGCTAAGCTAAAGGAGGCTAATGTTGGGCTATAAAGGAACTACAGCACGGTCACATGACTTCACTTCACCACCGCTAAGCTAAAGGAGGCTAATGTTGGGCTATAAAGGAACTACAGCACGGTCACATGACTTCACTTCACCACCGCTAAGCTAAAGGTGGCTAATGTTGGGCTATAAAGGAACTACAGCACGGTCACATGACTTCACGTCACCACCGCTAAGCTAAAGGTGGCTAATGTTGGGCTATAAAGGAACTACAGCACGGTCACATGACTTCACGTCACCACCGCTAAGCTAAAGGAGGCTAATGTTGGGCTATAAAGGAACTACAGCACGGTCACATGACTTCACTTCACCACCGCTAAGCTAAAGGTGGCTAATGTTGGGCTATAAAGGAACTACAGCACGGTCACATGACTTCACTTCACCACCGCTAAGCTAAAGGAGGCTAATGTTGGGCTATAAAGGAACTACAGCACGGTCACATGACTTCACGTCACCACCGCTAAGCTAAAGGAGGCTAATGTTGGGCTATAAAGGAACTACAGCACGGTCACATGACTTCACTTCACCACCGCTAAGCTAAAGGTGGCTAATGTTGGGCTATAAAGGAACTACAGCACGGTCACATGACTTCACGTCACCACCGCTAAGCTAAAGGAGGCTAATGTTGGGCTATAAAGGAACTACAGCACGGTCACATGACTTCACGTCACCACCGCTAAGCTAAAGGAGGCTAATGTTGGGCTATAAAGGAACTACTGCACGGTCACATGACTTCACGTCACCACCGCTAAGCTAAAGGTGGCTAATGTTGGGCTATAAAGGAACTACAGCACGGTCACATGACTTCACGTCACCACCGCTAAGCTAAAGGAGGCTAATGTTGGGCTATAAAGGAACTACTGCACGGTCACATGACTTCACGTCACCACCGCTAAGCTAAAGGAGGCTAATGTTGGGCTATAAAGGAACTACTGCACGGTCACATGACTTCACGTCACCACCGCTAAGCTAAAGGAGGCTAATGTTGGGCTATAAAGGAACTACTGCACGGTCACATGACTTCACGTCACCACCGCTAAGCTAAAGGAGGCTAATGTTGGGCTATAAAGGAACTACTGCACGGTCACATGACTTCACGTCACCACCGCTAAGCTAAAGGAGGCTAATGTTGGGCTTTAAAGGAACTACTGCACGGTCACATGACTTCACGTCACCACCGCTAAGCTAAAGGAGGCTAATGTTGGGCTATAAAGGAACTACAGCACGGTCACATGACTTCACGTTAAAACAAGTATACAAATAACTTGAGTCCATATGTTTCACATGAAAGAATATATGAATATGAAAGATATGGACTCAAGTTCCCGGACGTTTTTGGATGCATTTTGATCGCTCCAAGCCTTTCGGGGCAGAAACACATTGTACGTCTCTTTTTATTGTTCAATAAATATGAAGGATCACCTGCAGCTTTACAACTTCCCAAACTCCTGCAAACTGAACAGAAACAGCAGGTCAAATCAGGGCGAACCTACAGTTACTGCTGGGGGGTTTATCTGTGTAAACCTCTCAAATCAAAACTGAGAAAATCAAAGACATATGGGCAAATTGTACTTCAAACGTCAACATATGAAATATTAAATGACGAAATATCTGACATTCGTCTTCAATGTCAGGAGAAATAACTATGTCATTTACTAAAAATGGAAAGGAATTTGGACACAAGTTGATTTGGAAAACGTAATTAACTTAATGTCTTCAAATCAATTGCAAATGTAAGCCTGATCCGGGATTTAGTCGTGAATTTATGGAAATCTTACATAAAAACAATGATAATTCTCACAGAACATCGCATTATGTTTTCCCGTAACTTGTACTGTAAAGGAAACCAAATACTACATAACATAGGGAATAACAGGACCTGTACAATAAAGATAAAAAACTACCTATACATATTTTGGAAAGTTAACAAAGCATTATATTCTCATTATGGGTTTCGTGTGAGCCATAGTCGTAAAGAAATATACTCAAGTTTAGTACAAATACTTCAAATGGGGACAAAAGGTTAAAAGGGTGAGTGAAGAAGTGATGGATTGATGGAGGGAGGTGTGAGGCAAGTCCTGTGTTGGCATTGGCAATTTGGTCACACACACACACACACACACACACACACACACACACACACACACACACACACACACACACACACACACACACACACACACACACACACACAAACACCAACAGAGGTGACCTCACTTCTGTAAAGTTTGTGCTAACATATAATCACCCTCTGAATGGCTTTATAGACTCCCAGAGCTCAGGAACACACACACACATATACACACATATACACACACACACACACACACACACACACACACACACACACACACACACACACACACATAAATATGCATGTACACAAACGCAGGCCCTCTCACTAACAGCTCGCTGTGACTGCCAATTCAAATATCCAGAACACAAGCCAAACCGCAGCATTAACCTCCAAAACACCACAGAAGAAGAGTTAAAGATCTGACTGCATCACACTGGGACACTTTTACACGTAATGTGCCAAGAAAGTCAAATATTTTTAACAAAACAGTTTGTTTTACCTTGAAACGATCCACCTTTTTACCTAAATACATGACACCATTTTGTGTAAGACAACTTATTTTTCCCAGTAAAGTTACGTCTTTTCGCTTAAACTTGAAAAATGTTCTCAAATAAATTACTCTTTCATTATAAAACTTGACTTTCTTGGAGGAAAAGTGAACTTTTTCTTTGAAACAAAACAACTTATTTTCATCTTTCTTCCCAGAAATGTTCCGATTTAAACCAAATCTCTTCTCATAAAATTGCAACCTATCCTGAAAAAAACAAATAAAACCTTTTTAGTTATCGTCACGTTTTGCCACAATATTAATATTTAATAAGTGCTCCTTTGTTTACTTCCAAAACATAGTGACATCACTGCGGAACATTCCTGCTCCTATTGGCTAGGGCTCCAACACATTGTATGTATCATAGTTTGAATAATGCACAGCGTTATTTTAAGTAGTGTGTCTCATATTAGTGTCGTCTGGGAATATCGATTGAACTGTTTCCTGGTTTCCTTCCTGCTGGGTTCCTGATTGGCTGAGACACATTCCTCTTCTCCTGTCAAACACCAACATTCGCTTGTTGTTAACGCAAATGTATCATGGTTCCTGCATGTCCACAAAGAGTGAACATGTACAAGTGTGTGTGTGTGTGTGTGTGTGTGTGTGTGTGTGTGTGTGTGTGTGTGTGTGTGTGTGTGTGTGTGTGTGTGTGTGTGTGTGTGTGTGTGTGTGTGTGTGTGTGTGTGTGTGGGTGTGTGTGGGTGTGTGTGGGTGTGTACAGAGATGGCAAAAGTACACACATCCTGTACTCAAGTAGCAGTACAGATACTTGTGTTGAGAAATAATCTTTTTTACTCAAATCAAAGTAAAGAGGCTTTGAAATGTACTTCAGTAAAAAGTACCCATAACTAGCAGCTGTTTTAAAGAGTACCTGACCTCCCTTTATATTAATAGAACAATAATGTCATTGTTAGCTAATGAATGTTTCCATGGTGACCAACGGAAACATGACAACGTTTTCATTGGTCCCTCTTCTTTAGAGAAGACCAGGAAATGGATACACGGATCGTGTTCAAATCAATAGGCACGCAATGACTCTAAATAATAATGATCACGCCACCAAACACACATTCAGACTAAAGGAACCAGCCTGTTTGGAAAATGAGAGAAGTAGAAAGTACAGGTATTTGTGTTCAACATGTAAGAAGTAGAAAGTACAGGTATTTGTGTTCAACATGTAAGAAGTAGAAAGTACAGGTATTTGTGTTCAACATGTAAGAAGTAGAAAGTACAGGTATTTGTGTTCAACATGTAAGAAGTAGAAAGTACAGGTATTTGTGTTCAACATGTAAGAAGTAGAAAGTACAGGTATTTGTGTTCAACATGTAAGAAGTAGAAAGTACAGGTATTTGTGTTCAACATGTAAGAAGTAGAAAGTACAGGTATTTGGGTTCAACATGTGAGAAGTAGAAAGTACAGGTATTTGAGTTCAACATGTAAGAAGTAGAAAGTACAGGTATTTGAGTTCAACGTGTGAGAAGTAGAAAGTACAGGTATTTGAGTTCAACATGTAGGAAGTAGAAAGTACAGGTATTTGTGTTCAACATGTAAGAAGTAGAAAGTACAGGTATTTGGGTTCAACATGTGAGAAGTAGAAAGTACAGGTATTTGAGTTCAACTTGTAAGAAGTAGAAAGTACAGGTATTTGTGTTCAACATGTAAGAAGTAGAAAGTACAGGTATTTGAGTTCAACATGTAAGAAGTAGAAAGTACAGGTATTTGAGTTCAACATGTGAGAAGTAGAAAGTACAGGTATTTGTGTTCAACATGTAAGAAGTAGAAAGTACAGGTATTTGAGTTCAACATGTGAGAAGTAGAAAGTACAGGTATTTGAGTTCAACATGTAAGAAGTAGAAAGTACAGGTATTTGAGTTCAACATGTAAGAAGTAGAAAGTACAGGTATTTGTGTTCAACATGTAAGAAGTAGAAAGTACAGGTATTTGAGTTCAACATGTAAGAAGTAGAAAGTACAGGTATTTGAGTTCAACATGTAAGAAGTAGAAAGTACAGGTATTTGTGTTCAACATATGAGAAGTAGAAAGTACAAGTATTTGTGTTCAACATGTGAGAAGTAGAAAGTACAGGTATTTGTGTTCAACATATGAGAAGTAGAAAGTACAGGTATTTGAGTTCAACATGTAAGAAGTAGAAAGTACAGGTATTTGAGTTCAACATGTAAGAAGTAGAAAGTACAGGTATTTGTGGTAAAAATGTAAGAAGTAGAAAGTAAAAAGTCGTCAGAGTTAGTAGTGTGTGTGTTTATTTGTGTCATATATTGTCAGTCATCTGCACGCTTCATATTTTCCATGGGTTGCAGTTGAGCAAACAGCCTGTTAAAGCACAAAATTACGCACAAACACACATTACATGACCCCCCCTACAGTAACGAAGTATTTGTACTCCACCACTTCCCATCTCTCTCTGTGTGTGTGTGTGTGTGTGTGTGTGTGTGTGTGTGTGTGTGTGTGTGTGTGTGTGTGTGTGTGTGTGTGTGTGTGTGTGTGTGTGTGTGTAGGAGGTCATGGCAGCGCTGAGTGGCTCGTTGTTGTGTTGCTGTTTTATTGCCTGGTTTTCATTGAAAGCCCCCTCAGACTCTTTACAGCTGCTCAGAGTTTAGAGAGGATTAAGATCGGCTCTGAGTAAAGCTGCGATGCCACCGGGAGACTCTCCACACCGTCACCTCACTCCGGAGGAACACTGAGCGTTCACCAGCAGAGAAGTCGTCAGGTTTACGTGGAAGTCATGCGCTATAAAGGTTGGCGATTTACAGCAACGATAATTGGATTTCGTCTTAAATTGGCCTACTGTTCTCAACACACGTGCAAAACTCTGCAAACTCTCCAGTTGATGATCCAATATATAAAACCCAACCCAGAGCTTATGCCAGTGAGAATAGTTTTCGAGAAATTAGTCCTAAACCCAGAAATGACGCAGCATTTGCACACTTCCTTTTTGGTTTCTGTCCTGACATAACAACCCAGTCTCACGGCATTTCGTGTCCACCAACACGATTTCCCCCTTTTTTTCGTGTTGCACAGCAAGATTTTAAAGCAATGTATTTCTACTGGTAGTGTGTTTCCTGCCAGCAGCACGTCTTTTTCTCCGGTCGGGTCGTGGAAGACCGGAAGCTGTGTGGTTCGTAAAAACATGTTCTTACTCAATATCAAGCCACGATTATTGCTTTTATTTTAAATCGTATAATGTCTGACTTTTGTTGCCGTCTGTAAGGAAAATAAATGGCTCAGAGCCTCAGAATACTGAAATCTGTATTTTTAAAATCTTTTTTTCCTTCTAATTTGTTGATCTTTTCAAAATAACACACTGTTATTTACTCAACAATAACACACAATTATCCTTGCTTTTATTTATTTGTTTGATTCCATAATCTCTGGCTTTTTTGGCGTCCGTCAGGAACTGAATTTCAAAATAAATATAACCGGAAACAGACGTAGGCTTTTCGAGCGATTACCCAATATCCTCAGCTATGGTTTAAGCTCGCTGATTGGATGTTTTAGCCGCAATGCATGCTGGGATTTGGTGTTTATATGATATGAAAACCGGAAAACATTTTAAAAGAATAAAATAATACTTAATTCCGAGTGTTCTTGCTTTTCTCTTTGAAGGTCATCACATAACGGCATTGTAATACACGGTTCGGCTGCATTACATATTACACATCTGCCGTAGTTCTTTATTTATAGAGCCCTGATGAGAAGACCTTTGGAAAATTTTGAAGAACTGCCGCCGAAACTGAATATGTGACGTGGATCATAAATATATCAACAATTAAACAACATCTTCATTTTCTCTTCACGCAATACGTCTCCTTGCAGTATCAATAGTAATTCGGCTGTCTTTTACATTTGATCTAATTGGTAGATAGGTTATATTTACACCATAACGGTGCACAGCTGATAGAAAAGAACTTGTAGTTTTTAAAGATATTACTGATTTTCTTTGAATATGTGAATGTAAATACTGAGTCTGAAATAGTTTAGCAATATGCTGTAAGATTATGTGAAAACATGAATAAAACTACACATCTTCAGATGTTGTACATACATAAGTGTCCTACACTAAGTAATAATACAAAGTTATTATAGCTGTGTGTACCTTGTGTGCACCGCCTAGTGGTTAAAGCATGTTATTGAATTATTGTTTTGATGTTATATTTGATTAAAAAAATATTAATAGTACAAACTTTCATAGGGGGAAAGTAGAAGGTCTGTGATAGAAATATAGAATATAACAAATCAAGAAGATACTGTAAGTGATCTCTACAATAAAACAGTTTAGTGCAGGATGTACAAAGATATTAATATGAGGATGAGCAAAACAGACAAACTAATTAACCTTTATTTAAACATTAAATAATACTCTAGGTTAAGGTCTTCTTTTAAATTAGAAAAAAGCTTTGGGGGTATCTACAGATAAATATTAAGCCTGACAAAGTACTTATCGTCTAATATATTGCTTTCCTGCAATGTTAACTATGTTAGCACTTATTTTAACTGATATTAAACACATTAATTATAGTCTTATGTAGAAAGAATAAGAAATGTGCAGAATGACAGTTTAATGGTGGAGGTATTCACACATGTTGATAGATGTCTTCTAATGCGCTGTTGAGGAACCTGTGACCCAAGATTTTCATTCATTGCATAACTACACTGTAGTTGTATATGATATGTCAATAAACCTTAGAAAATATTGAAATATTGAAAGGGATGTGCAAAATAGCAATTATATACAGTTTTTAATGAACTATTAGTAGAGAATAACGAGTAATGAATATATTTTATTACTCGTTTCCATTCATGTCAATTGCAGATAAATGTTTAGTCTTCTCAAGCACCAACTATCAAATATCTCTCCTGATTGTTGGCACTTGAAAATCACCTTCCCTGAATTTGACTCAGGTGTAACTAAAGTCTGATTTAAGGGTTGTTTATATTTCACATCATTAATCAGAATCTGCAAAGTAACTCAAATAAATGTAGTGGAGTAAAAATACCAGGTTAACCTCTGAATTGTAGTGGAGTAGAATTACAAAGTAACAATGAGCTGTCACGTGGGTGTATATTAATGCTGCACATTATGGATACAAGCGATTTTCACCCATTTATTAATTATATGTTTTACATTTGATAACACCAATGTGTTTAATACTGGCAACTTCTAATTGTGGGAAAAACGAAAACGTTCAGTAGAGACGTCCCATAGCATGTGTAGTCCTGGGGGGGCGTTCGATTCCAGTTTTGAATAGTCTGCCGTGGTTTCGTTCGATTTCAAACAGCTGTTTGACGCTCGGCGTAACCTTGGCGCACTGCCACTCCAACATCCAATCCCAGAGCTTGAAGATTAATCACGGGGACTGTAGTCCTAAACGTTAGCTGGGGATTATGGGTAGTGTAGTGTCTTCGGCCATCCTAAACTCCTAGAGGCCTACGTCTGTTTCCGGTTATTTTTATTTTGGAAATTCAGTTCCTGACGGACGCAAAAAAAGCCAGAGATTATGGAAATAAACCAATAAATAAAAGCAAGGATAATTGTGTGTTATTGGTGAGTAAATAACAGTGTGTTATTTTGAAAAGAATAACAAATTAGAAGGAAAAAAATATTTTTAAAAATACAGATTTCAGTATCCTGAGGCTCTGAGCCCCATTTATTTTCCTCATAAACGGAAACAAAAGTCCGAAATTATACGATTTAAAATAAAAGCAATAATCGTGGCTTGATATTGAGTAAGAACATGTTTTTATGAACCACACAGCTTCCGGTCTACCACGACCCGACCGGAGAAAAAGACGTGCTGCTGGCACGAAACACACTACCTGTAGAAAATGCATTGCTTTTAAAAAAAATTGTGCTGTGCAACCAAAAAAGGGGAAAATCGTTTTGGTGAGCACGAAATGCCATGAGACTGGGTTGGAAATAAGGTCTGTGGGTAACACAAGCTGAAGAAATCTTAATGTTCTGTTCTACGATAAAAAATATGTCAGTAAATACCCCACTGGTGAATTTAAAAACAGAGGTTTGCTAACAAGTGTTTAAAATAGACGACTAATTCGTCATCACGCCCAACATTAGCCTCCTTTAGCTTAGCAGTGGAGACGGGAGGTCATGTGACCGTGCTGTAGTTCCTTTATAGCCCAACATTAGCCACCTTTAGCTTAGCAGTGGAGATGGGAGGTCACCACCGCTAACCGGGAAGTTGATTCATCTAATACAGGGGTCACCAACCTTTTTGTCACCGAGGGCTACTTCAAGGGTACTGAGTAATACGAAGGGCTACTTGTTTGATACAAACTTCCTGAATAACATAATTGCACGGTTCACCTTTAATGATAATATTATTATTAATAATAATCAGAATACATATGAATTGGCTGTATGTGAAGGACTGTCTGATCACATGTTAATGTTAATTATTCCTCACAATAATTATTAACAATGATTTACCATGGTAGGAAACACAGATATATTTAAACATACCATATTATTTAGTATTATA
>NC_136903.1:91762458-91808007 GCF_949606895.1 Notothenia rossii
AGAACATTCAGCAGCTTGAGGAGACATGCAGCGTTTAGAGAACATTCAGCAGCTTGAGAAGACATGCAGCGTTTAGAGAACATTCAGCAGCTTGAGGAGACATGCAGCGTTTAGAGAACATTCAGCAGCTTGAGGAGACATGCAGCGTTTAGAGAACATTCAGCAGCTTGAGAAGACATGCAGCGTTTAGAGAACATTCAGCAGCTTGAGGAGACATGCAGCGTTTAGAGAACATTCAGCAGCTTGAGGAGACATGCAGCGTTTAGAGAACATTCAGCAGCTTGAGGAGACATGCAGCGTTTAGAGAACACTCAGCAGCTTGAGGAGACATGCAGCGTTTAGAGAACATTCAGCAGCTTGAGGAGACATGCAGAGTTTAGAGAACATTCAGCCACTTGAGGAGACATGCAGCATTTAGAGAACATTCAGCAGCTTGAGGAGACATGCAGCATTTAGAGAACATTCAGCAGCTTGAGGAGACATGCAGCGTTTAGAGAACATTCAGCAGCTTGAGGAGACATGCAGCGTTTAGAGAACATTCAGCAGCTTGAGGAGACATGCAGCGTTTAGAGAACATTCAGCAGCTTGAGGAGACATGCAGCGTTTAGAGAACATTCAGCAGCTTGAGGAGACATGCAGCGTTTAGAGAACATTCAGCAGCTTGAGGAGACATGCAGCGTTTAGAGAACATTCAGCAGCTTGAGGAGACATGCAGCGTTTAGAGAACATTCAGCAGCTTGAGGAGACATGCAGCGTTTAGAGGACATTCAGCAGCTTGAGGAGACATGCAGCATTTAGAGAACATTCAGCAACTTGAGGAGACATGCAGCGTTTAGAGAACATTCAGCAGCTTGAGGAGACATGCAGCATTTAGAGAACATTCAGCAACTTGAGGAGACATGCAGCGTTTAGAGAACATTCAGCAGCTTGAGGAGACATGCAGCGTTTAGAGGACATTCAGCAGCTTGAGGAGACATGCAGCGTTTAGAGAACATTCAGCAGCTTGAGGAGACATGCAGCGTTTAGAGGACATTCAGCAGCTTGAGGAGACATGCAGCATTTAGAGAACATTCAGCAACTTGAGGAGACATGCAGCGTTTAGAGAACATTCAGCAGCTTGAGGAGACATGCAGCATTTAGAGAACATTCAGCAACTTGAGGAGACATGCAGCGTTTACTAAAAGCTGCAGAAACCAAACGCTGAAGAAGCTCAAAACACAACGGAAGCCAGGGGACACTAAAGAGTGACGCACACAGCTGGGAGATCAGGGGACACTAAAGAGTGACGCATACAGCTGGAGACCAGGGGACACTAAAGAGTGACGCACACAGCTGGGAGACCACGGGACACTAAAGAGTGACACACACAGCTGGGAGACCAGGGGACACTAAAGAGTGACACACACAGCTGGAGACCAGGGGACACTAAAGAGTGACGCACACATCTGGGAGACCAGGGGACACTAAAGAGTGACGCACACAGCTGGGAGACCAGGGGACACTAAAGAGTGACGCACACAGCTGGAGGCCAGGGGAAACTAAAGAGGGACGCACACAGCTGGGAGACCAGGGGACACTAAAGAGTGACGCACACAGCTGGGAGACCAGGGGACACTAAAGAGTGACACACACAGCTGGGAGACCAGGGGACACTAAAGAGTGACGCACACAGCTAGGAGACCAGGGGACACTAAAGAGTGACGCAGACAGCTGGAGACCAGGGGACACTAAAGAGTGACGCACACAGCTGGGAGACCAGGGGACACTAAAGAGTGATGCACACAGCTGGAGACCAGGGGACACTAAAGAGTGACGCACACAGCTGGAGACCAGGGGACACTAAAGAGTGACGCAGACAGCTGGAGACCAGGGGACACTAAAGAGTGACGCACACAGCTGGAGACCAGGGGACACTAAAGAGTGACGCACACAGCTGGAGACCAGGGGACACTAAAGAGGGACGCACACAGCTGGGAGACCAGGGGACACTAAAGAGTAACGCACACAGCTGGAGACAAGGGGACACTAAAGAGGGACGCACAGAGCTGGGAGACCAGGGGACACTAAACAGTGACGCACACAGCTGGAGACCAGGGGACACTAAAGAGTGACGCACACAGCTGGAGACAAGGGGACACTAAAGAGGGACGCACACAGCTGGGAGACCAGGGGACACTAAAGAGTGACGCACACAGCTGGGAGACCAGGGGACACTAAAGAGTGACGCACACAGCTGGGAGACCAGGGGACACTAAAGAGGGACGCACACAGCTGGGAGACCAGGGGACACTAAAGAGTGACCCACACAGCTGGAGACAAGGGGACACTAAAGAGGGACGCACACAGCTGGGAGACCAGGGGACACTAAAGAGTGACGCACTAAATGCTGCATGTCTCCTCAAGTGGCTGCAGATGTTTCTTCATGAGGAACCTTTGGGTTTCTGTATCTGCCTCCGTTCTGAAGCTGCAGCGTGTTTCTCCTGATGGAAGAGATTTGGGGTGTTTGCCTGTCAGCCACCGTATTAAAGTACATTTTGATGAAAGAGGTCTATATCTTTACTTAAATAACTTCTGTAAACTTGCTCGCAGCCATGTCTCAAAATGACCCTGCTGTAATCTCAACAGCCTCTCAACAGGTCAGAGCCAGAGGGAGAGAGAGAGAGTCTGTCTGACGGTGTGGGATTTACCCCAGAAGAAAGAGAGTCTGAATGACAGCGAGGTGGAAGTGAGACACACAGAAGGAGCTCATATCGTTTTATTGAAGCTGGATACAAACCCCCACAGTTTGTCCTCAGGTAACGAGGCCATAAGACCCCCCCCCCCAGCTGTCAGACCCCCCCCCAGCTGTCAGCGCTCGGCTCGTATTAACACTCTCGTCTCTGCAGGTTCCCAAAGGCTCCGAGCGCTAACGCAGAGCTATTGTACGGCGGCTCAGAGGAGGTAAGTGAATACGGGAATTGTGCTTTGGGGAAATGGCCCTGCAGGTCAGTGGCGTCGGGCTTATCGTGGGATATAAAGGATATTTTACGACCACTGGTCCACGAAGTGTTGACTTTACAGAGACGCTGTGAGGCTGCACGAGAGGCGACGCTCTGACTGCAGTTAAGAGAGTTCTGTTTTGGCTTTTGAATGGATTTTATTTGACGGTAAGGAGAGACAGGAGCAAAGGTCATGGCAGCAAGATTACCCCGAGGTAAAATACAAACAGTCATATTCAAAACACAAACGTGAAAGAGAAGCAATATACATTGATCGTCTATAAGCAGGCGTGCACACAACTTTCTCTTACCTGGAGTCAGTGTTTGCTACTCCAACTTCTGGCTCCCCTCAAAGTTCCCTTGAAGCCCTCTGTATCGCGAAAGTCAACGGGGGGGGGGGCGGACACGACCACAGAGCGTGTGAACGTTGTGATCAGCTGTTTTAGCGCAGTGCTGCTGTACAGACTGGCGTTAACAGCAGCCCTGTCTGTGCACACAGAAACCGACTCCGGTGATCTAGCCGCCTTGTGGAAAAGCTTCACAAGTACGTCGGTACGCAAATGCGCTTTGTGGCACGTTACACATTTCAGATTATTGCCGCGCATGCTTACCTGCGTACCACTTATGTGCACCCCTGGCTATAACCCCTGTTTTCCCCTGAAGTAGTTCGAGCACGACAATAGCAAACGTGTCTTTTCTACTTTGTAAAATACTCTCCGACATAAAATATATTTTTGAGTTTAAATTGTTTTGTTTAATGACAGCTTAACACGACAAATTCATGGCAAACCATTTTGTGTCGTTATGCGAAAGCACTAAGACTTCTTGAACTGTATGTTTTGGACAGGCTGCACTAAACGCTGCCTTTTTTACCACTTCTCATTCCGTATTTATCTATATTGACGCTTATTCAATATCAAAACTAGCTTTTCTGACAATGAACAAGAACTTGATCATGAACTTCATGGGTTTGTTGCAATAGTTAACGATTGCACCAAACATACACAAATGGAAAATATATATATATGTATCCACAACATGTTTCTTTAATACTTCTTATTGGTTTATTATTGGAGGAATAATTAATCACTATTGTTTTTTAAATACCATATTATAAGAATCTGCACACAGACTCTAGGTAGTGCTTGAGCACCTGCCCGTTTTGCCCTCTGGACAGCAATGTGCCATTTTGAAAGTTCGTTTTTTACAGTTTTTTAAATTATTTTTTTACAGTGTACTGTATGTGGCTCATGGTCATGGTAACATCGATCAATTCTGGATTAAAAGCTTCTAATATATACAACAATGCCCCAAATGCGCGTTCTAATTTTGTCAGACATCCCCACACGTGCCCCGCGGCACTCCCGTACGTGCACTGGCTACAGCCCCTCCCTTCCCTGCTTTCAACTTGAACGCGCAGCGCGCAGAGCAGACAGTCAGTCACTCAGTCAGACAGGCCACGGCGGGTGTGTGGTGCCGCAGCACGCAGCAACACGATTAAGAGTGCCCTAGTGACGACCAAGTAAGTAACCACCAGGTAACAAATACAACGAGTGTATTGTTTAATCCACTAAATCAGATGCCAAACTAAACTATAACTTCACTTCTTTTCTTGCATCCATCCATTTAGTCTCGTTGTGCTCTTTTGAAAATAGCAGATCTCGCATTGCGTGGCATTGTGAGCTTGTAAATGGCTTTCGTATATTATTTGACAATTCGGCCAATGTTTGGACCAGTTTTTATAGTAGTTTGTTGATTACTTTTGATGCAGTAATGCAATTTTTTCATTTTATTTATTTCTGAGGTATTAAAAAGGTCTTAAAAGTCACTTGTTAATAAAGTATTTAGTCAATCAATCAATGCTCACTCAAGTCATTATTTAGTCAGTTATTTATTTCATAGACACTAAAGCATGCATGCACAATGTGGCACTGCAATCTTTGTTTGTTCTGTTGTTGCTTATTTAAATTGTTACAATAATTGACAAGAAACAGCCGGCGGTTCCACCAGGGGCGTCAATCCCGGGGGGGGGGGGTTCGTCCCCCCAAGCTTCAGATTGGACCCCCTTAAGTCATTTAGAATAATAAAAATAAATGTTAAAACAATTAATTTTTTGATAATAAATCAGTAAAATCAGGCAAAAGTAAGAATTTAATAACGTAACCTAACCCAAACCCTAAAACCGAAATAAAGTAACCAAAAACCGAAAAGTAACTAACAAAATCCGCCATTATCCGGCAAATTTTCGCGCACAATTTCGGAGTGCACAATTTCGGCACCCGCACGCGACCGCCACGACGACTCAGAAGGTGCACTTTTTTTTCCTCCTGAGCACCTGCCCCTATAAATGTCTGTGCACGCCACTGTTTGTTTATTGCAAAACTGTTTCTGGGAAGGACGAGTGGCTCTGAGTCAGCATATTCAACATTTGGCACGACAACAATGAAATCAATAACAGATCGGACCGCTCCTCAACGGGGTGGTCCACCACACCTTGTCATCATCAGGGGAAACACACACACACACACACACACACACACACACACACACACACACACACACACACACACACACCGTCCAGTTTAACTCTCACTGTCCAGGATTAAAGTGTGTTTGAAAGGAGTTCTGGATTACACCGCGATTGTCTTTCTCGGAATCTCGATCCTATAATAATATTTTGACACTTTTATCAAAACACTGGAACACAGACACACAGACACCTACACACACACACACACACACACACACACACACACACACACACACACACACACACACACACACACACACACACACACACACACACACACACACACACACACAGACACCTACACACACACACACACACACACACACACACACACACACACACACACACACACATACACCTACACACACACACACACACACACACACACACACACACACACACACACACACACACACACACACACACACACACACACACACACACACACACACACACACACCCACAGACACATACACCTAAACACACACACACACACACACACACACACATACAGACACACACACACACACACACACACATACACACACACACAGACACACACAGACACCTACACACACACACACACACACACACACACACACACACACACACCCACAGACACATACACCTAAACACACACACACACACACACACACACACACACACACACACACCCACAGACACATACACCTAAACACACACACACACACATACACACACACCTACACCTACACACACACACAGACACACACACACACATACACACACACACAGACACACACGCGCACACGCACACACACACAGACACATACACACACACACACATACACACACACACAGACACCTACACACACACACACACAGACAGACAGACAGACACCTACACACACACACACACACACACACAGACAGACAGACAGACAGACACACGCACGCACCTGCAAACTACTGCATGATGCACTCATGCTGAGGTTGAAGGTCAGTTCACTTAAACTGAGCATTTTCACAGGAACTGCAGCTGATGATTTCTGATGAAGGTCTCTCTGCTTTTTACTGAATTTCGAAAGATTGCTTAAAGTAGAGACATTACATACTGATATACACCTGAACATCAGCAGGAGAGGACTCTTTAAAGTAGAGACACCACATACTGATATACACCTGAACATCAGCAGGAGAGGACTCTTTAAAGTAGAGACACTACATACTGATATACACCTGAACATCAGCAGGAGAGGACTCTTTAAAGTAGAGACACTACATACTGATATACACCTGAACATCAGCAGGAGAGGACTCTTTAAAGTAGAGACACTACATACTGATATACACCTGAACATCAGCAGGAGAGGACTCTTTAAAGTAGAGACACTACATACTGATATACACCTGAACATCAGCAGGAGAGGACTCTTTAAAGTAGAGACACTACATACTGATATACACCTGAACATCAGCAGGAGAGGACTCTTTAAAGTAGAGACACTAAATACTGATATACACCTGAACATCAGCAGGAGAGGACTCTTTAAAGTAGAGACATTACATACTGATATACACCTGAACATCAGCAGGAGAGGACTCTTTAAAGTAGAGACACTACATACTGATATACACCTGAACATCAGCAGGAGAGGACTCTTTAAAGTAGAGACACTACATACTGATATACACCTGAACATCAGCAGGAGAGGACTCTTTAAAGTAGAGACATTACATACTGATATACACCTGAACATCAGCAGGAGAGGACTCTTTAAAGTAGAGACACTAAATACTGATATACACCTGAACATCAGCAGGAGAGGACTCTTTAAAGTAGAGACACTACATACTGATATACACCTGAACATCAGCAGGAGAGGGACTCTTTAAAGCAGAGACACTACATACTGATATACACCTGAACATCAGCAGGAGAGGACTCTTTAAAGTAGAGACACTACATACTGATATACACCTGAACATCAGCAGGAGAGGACTCTTTAAAGTAGAGACACTACATACTGATATACACCTGAACATCAGCAGGAGAGGACTCTTTAAAGTAGAGACACTACATACTGATATACACCTGAACATCAGCAGGAGAGGACTCTTTAAAGTAGAGACACTACATACTGATATACACCTGAACATCAGCAGGAGAGGACTCTTTAAAGTAGAGACACTACACACTGATATACACCTGAACATCATCAGGAGAGGACTCTTTAAAGTAGAGACTCTACATACTGATATACACCTGAACATCAGCAGGAGAGGACTCTTTAAAGTAGAGACACTACATACTGATATACACCTGAACATCAGCAGGAGAGGACTCTTTAAAGTAGAGACACTACATACTGATATACACCTGAACATCAGCAGGAGAGGACTCTTTAAAGTAGAGACACTACATACTGATATACACCTGGACATCAGCAGGAGAGGACTCTTTAAAGTAGAGACACTACATACTGATATACACCTGAACATCAGCAGGAGAGAACTCTTTAAAGTAGAGACACTACATTCTATTTCAACCACTAGATAATAATCTACAAGAAGAATCTACGAGGACGTAAAAGACGTTTTTGGTCAACTGTCTCTTCCAGGATCTCTTCAGTTAATAAGACATACTTCGACCACAGTAAGAACTAAGTACCAGTCATTGAAATGATGCTTAAACAAAACACATGTTGAGTCTGAGAGATGGGACTTTGATCAGTCGTTGCAATATGATGCTCCGATAATCTCGCACAATGCCAAGAGGAGAAACTCTGAAACCCAAATCAGATGTTCCCCCGCTCTGCCACGAGGCTTTGATTTGAGGGGGACACAATGAAGGGAAAACATGGTGTTCTACAGGAAAACATCTTAAGAAGTGAAAACAGGAAAAGGTATGACTCAGATCAGAGACAGGAAACTCAGAGACGTGTTTTGAAATGCTTCCTGCAAACATCCATGTTGTCCAAATGAGTCCCACTCATTTGGGATTAGTCATGGTTTAAATTCTGCTGCAGTTTGAGTGGATTTTGCCAAAATTACTCAATCCTGTTTCACAAGGAACCATCGCAGAGTGAGATGCAAAGAAAACAGGAATCACACGAATAGCCAATGACCATGTGTTCTCATCTTTAACACGGAAAGTACAAGCGTACCCCAGGTTGTTGGTGCAACACCTTCCCTTGTTACCTGGATATCTTGGTCCACGAACAAGGCTCCCACTGACCCTCTGTTTCACAACTTCCCGAAGCTCACTGAATGTAATATCTTTCACAATACCTGTTAAATATATAACATAGTACATCTTCTAAAAGACAGACTTCATGTGTGACCTTATTCACCTCGCACACATATGACGTCTCCATTGTTCCTTTGTTTGGATGCCGCTGCTCCTTCACTCACTTTTCCCTCCAAAAGTGAATCTTTAGACTCATGGAGTGACCACGAAATCCATGTGTCTGATTATGTTTGTGATTCTCTCCTGGGCCGACAGGTGAGTAGACGCCTGTTGTTGAGAAAAAAATATATTATTATTGAAAAATGCAATATTCTTGTTTATTCCAACAGGTGATGTAAAATAAATAAAAACAAAATATAAACAAACTATTTCCTACATAATCTGGTAGTTTAAATACTTCAATCAGCCACCACTAAGCTGCAGCCCCTCGACCTGCAGGTGTAACACACTCAAATGTAATAAATAATGCACACCACACACACTCACGCTGTATATCTAGTCCAAAATGATAAATTAATATAAACTAAGGAAATGGCTCCTACACTGGATATAAGGGTTTTCTAAAGGGTAGAAAGCGTAGGTCCTGAGGTATGGAATGATCTTATAGAACTATAAACATTTCATTATCTGTGTCTTTAAAAAAAAGCACTTAAAGCAAACAATATATGTATTCGTTATTACAACCCAGATGCATTTTCGTCTGTGTCTTCCAATGCCTTTTTTATTTACAGCCCTTTGCCATCAGGCTTAACTTCATGCTGTTCTGAGATTCCCTGCTTATCTCCAGGCCATAGCTCCGCGCTGTTGTCTCCACATGTTTGGTAAATCGATGTCATCTGGAGCTGAGATTGATTGTGCTTCGTCCGCCAAATACTAATTTGTTCATATAATATCATTAAATTAGATCTTATAGAACAGCTCTACCGGTACAAACAACTCTACAGGTCACCTTAACAAGACAATGTGGAACAGAACTGGCAGCTGGACTTCAGAGCACAGATACTCTGCGTATTTATTTTACATTTTGACAAAGAGAGGAGAAAAGAAACAGACCGGCATATCTGTGGCAACCGATGGAGCACAAACTCATTTCATCTTCCTCCTCAAACCAAAGAATGCTGCAGAGCCTCTGCTTTCAATTGTTCCGCTCATGTTTTCATTGGAAACAAATGCCTGTGTTTTGTTTGGGTAAAAGTCAGGGGGTTATATTCAGTAGGAATCAACAACAGAGAACATTTCGAAACCAAGGGCAAGCGGTCCAACATCAGCATTTTAGGATGTGTGCCTGCTCAGCTCAGGACCATGAAGAAGAGTGCATGTGACTGTGGATAATCAACATCTCTATAAGTCAAGTGACCGCTATTGCCACCTTTAGCTTAGCGGTGGTGAAGTCATGTGACCGTGCTGTAGTTCCTTTATAGCCCAACATTAGCCTCCTTTAGAGCTTAGCGGTGGTGACGTGAAGTCATGTGACCGTGCTGTAGTTCCTTTATAGCCCAACATTAGCCTCCTTTAGCTTAGCGGTGGTGACGTGAAGTCATGTGACCGTGCTGTAGTTCCTTTAGAGCCCAACATTAGCCTCCTTTAGCTTAGCGGTGGTGACGTAAAGTCATGTGACCGTGCTGTAGTTCCTTTATAGCCCAACATTAGCCTCCTTTAGCTTAGCGGTGGTGACGTGAAGTCATGTGACCGTGCTGTAGTTCCTTTATAGCCCAACATTAGCCTCCTTTAGCTTAGCGGTGGTGACGTGAAGTCATGTGACCGTGCTGTAGTTCCTTTATAGCCCAACATTAGCCTCCTTTAGCTTAGCGGTGGTGACGTGAAGTCATGTGACCGTGCTGTAGTTCCTTTATAGCCCAACATTAGCCTCCTTTAGCTTAGCGGTGGTGACGTGAAGTCATGTGACCGTGCTGTAGTTCCTTTATAGCTAAATTGTCGCAGAGTGCTGGGCTCAAAGTTGACATTATTATAGATGAAACAAGAAAGAGACAAAACAACTCTAAAAAAGATGCATTATACAAATGTAAATAAAGTAGAGACAAATATGCTGAACAAATTCAAAGACACATCAAAATACTATATATCTTTTTCAGTAGTAAAGTAAAATAACCCATATGTTTTGATTGTTGGTTATTGCATCTGGTAGGTTTGACCTGTCTTCTCAGCCATGTGCAGCCTTGTTTTCATTATGATTATTACAATAACTATTCAGAATCAGACTACCTTTATTCTTCCCACAGAGGGGAAAATGTGCATTTGTTCCAGCAAGAAAAGAGCCAAAGAAAGCTATACATACAGCACCTTCAACAAGAGTGATACAGTCAGCGTTAACACGCTCGCTGCTACAGGGATTGAACCTGTTTTGATTTTGGTTCAGACTCTCCAACCTGCTGCCAGGTTACATAAACCCCCGGCCAACACATAACCGCCGTCTTTGTTTGGAGGCAGCCGAGGTGTTTACTGCAGGCAGCAGCTGCTCAGAGAGAAAGGAGAAAGGAGCTCTTTCACCTGGGAGGGTGAGGGTCTGACAGAGAGAAAGGTGAGATGGAGAGATAACGCAGAGAGGGAAAAGTCATGATGAGAAAGTGAGCAAAGAGACAGGTAACCTTAAAGCAGAGCAGGGGGGTCAAACTCTATTTCATCGCGGGCCACATTAGCATTATGGTTGCACTCAAAGGGCCGGTTGTTAGTTTAAGACTATATAAAAGAAGATATAGATTTAAATACAGAATATAAACTAATGTATTACATTATTGCCTCTGCATTGGATTATTATCGGATAGGGTAATAACTTCATAATGAACTACGTCTGAAAGCAGAAGTCTAGGGCAAATAATTGCAAGTCTCTTCAGTGCTCATGTCACAAAATGAGATGCATTGTGGGACATGTAGTTTATGGGCAACGTGCTTCTTTAAAGTGGCATTTAACCGTATAATAAACTTATTTTATTCTTTGCAAGCTCTTGCGGGGCCACATGAAATGAAGTTAAAGGATAGAAAAAGTCCTTTGTGGGGCTCTCATTCGCAGCATGGGATGGATTTATGTTTTTTATGGAACATGTCCGCTGAAACTCCTGAGGAAATACTGAGATTCTCCCTCTGGTCTGCTTTCTGTCCCCAGAGCCAGAACTAAACATGGAGAAGATCAGTTATTATGCTCCAAACATCCGGAACAAACTCCCAGAAACCTGCCGGACTTTTCTTTTTGCCGCTGATTTTAATTGAACTCTTCATATCTTAAACTGCACTGTAACTTTTATTCATGTACCTTTGTCACGTTTTGAGTGTTTTAAAATGCCATTTTATAATATGTTTCCACTGCACTATTTCTCAATGCTCTTAATGTCTTTCATTTTTGTAAAGTACTTGTAAATAAAGATAAGGTAAGAAGCATTTTATTGATGCCAACTTGGGAAATGTTTGCGTTGCAGCAGCATCAAAAGACAAGGCATTGCACATTAGAGAAATTAAAAGACTAGAAATAAACAATCCAACACGTAAACCTCTCAAATAGAAATAAAATAGCATTACAAAAATGAAAATATAAATGTTTGTGGCACAGTAACACCGTCCAACTTCCCTATTGCTCCGGCCATAAGTCTTACAGATGCAAGAAGGTTTTTGTAGGTGAATCTCTGTTACGGCCCGTCCACACTACAGCTTCGACAGCTTCAAAAACGCTTTCCAACGCGTCTGCCCATTCACTTTGAATGGGGTGACGTCACGTTGCCTTGCTTTTCGCCGAACTGAATTGTGGGTAGCAGAGCGGAGCTTTCCTGGCGTTTCAGCAAAAGTTGAGCAATGTTCAACTTTTGAAGCTTCTGAAGCTTTCGGTGGAAGCGTCATCCAATCAAATCATATGCCAGTACAAGCTCTAGCCAATCAAACCGCTGCTTGTGTGTCAGGGGCGGGAGATTCATGTGATTGGTTGTTGGTCGAGCTTCAGACACGCCCGCCGGCAAGCTTTTTTTTAAGCTGTAGTGTGGACGGGCCGTTAGAGTCTAGTATTTGTCATATCTTCTGTTGTCTGGGGTTTCTGATTTACCGTGGAGGTCTTGGCTCCTCTCCTCCCATGGGTACATACCAAGTCGATTAACTTGCATCTCTTCCTGAGAGCGTCACGTGAAGCAACGTCCGTCTCTGATGACGCCGGCACAGCTGGAGCGTCTGACATGTTTTCCTGCTGACAGACATTAAATCCGTCACTTTTATTATTTGATTGTGTTCATAATAAAAATGAAATGTAGATCATGAAAAATGTTTCCAATAAATGAATCAAATTATTTTTGTCCACTTTGTTGTTCAGATATATCACACATTAACTGGATCAGCGGTTCCCAACCTGTGGGCCGCGGCCCCATAGTGGTCCGCAAAGGAATTGCAAGTGGGCCACCAAATAATTTGCAAAACATTATGATTTGTGGGGAAAAATGTCATCATTAGGATTTTTTTAAATTGTAATCTCTTTTCCTTTCTCTTTCTTGATCCTCCTCCTTAGCAATGGTCATTACAGTCCTTGACAGCGGTCTGTACTACTGGATTAACAACATGGACCCTGAGTTGAAAAAGGTTAATGATACATTGATTAAAACAAAACACTGATTCCCCTGAGTTTAATGTGTTATCTTCACTCTGCTGGTAACCTGCTCTGATATTAAGAAGCATCAGATCAGTGCATGCGCTGCAGCGTCCAATCAGTGAGCGATACACAGTAAGGGGGCGGGGCGAGTGGCTGAGGATTTCACTGAAGGATGGTCTGATGGATCCTCAGTTATCACTCCTCGCTCTTTGAATCCATAATAGAGTGGTGCAGTGATGAGTCCTAAAACCCGGAAGTGAGTCAGCATTTTACCACTACCTGTTCCCTCGTCTCAGAGCCAATGGGATCTCTCCAGAGGATTTTGGAAAAGAGCTGGAAATAAGGTCTGTGGAAACGAACCTGTTTGATAAATGCACGTTTAGTTCAGCCGGATAATCTCCACATGTCTACTTTTATAATGTTCAAATCATAAATCTAATGGCCAGAAGCTAAATGCTAACGTGATGCTATAAAGGAACTACAGGCGAGTCCAGCAGCACGACTTCAACGTCACACCAACTTCAGATCCATATTCAAACACACAGATTCTAGATGGAAGGAGTTGAAGCGTTTGTTTGAACAGTCTGCAGGAGGCAGGGACTTGCTCTCAAGCAGAACAGAAACTAACTTAGAGGAGTGTTTACGTGTTCGGCGTAATGACGTACAACGACCTCCACGACTTCTGTAGTCCTATTCAGCCACTTGGTAACAACCATCGTTTTTCAGACACGTCCACTCTTCAGAAATCACCAGTGGGGTCACAGCTGATGATTTAATGTAGAACAAAACGTGATCCGTCTCTTCAATGTGTCTCACCCACAGACCTTAGTTCAGATAGTTTCCTAAATCCTATGGAGAGCTCCCATTGGCTCTGAGACGAGGGAACAGGAAGTGGTGAAATGCTGACTCACTTCCTGGTTTCAGGACTCGTCACTGCACCACTCTATCGCTCCCCGCTCTTTGAATCCATAATAAGCGTCATGGAACGCTCTTAATATGGCGCACAAAAGGCTAGGTGAGAGCGAGGATCGAGGAGATGACAAATAAGAGACTTGGCGTCGAGCTAATTAGAAGTGCAAAAAGGGTGTCTGGCAGTGGCTGAAGACCAGGAAGTAAACCTGTCTCTGTTTGCTAGCAGGTGCAAAGAATCATGGGAGTCTCTTGGGGAATGGTACTGGAAACCCAAACATGAACATCTGCCCGCAGGAGTGCCGTGTGTGTGTGTGTGTGTGTGTGTGTGTGTGTGTGTGTGTGTGTGTGTGTGTGTGTGTGTGTGTGTGTGTGTGTGTGTGTGTGTGTGTGTGTGTGTGTGTGTGTGTGTGTGTGTGTGTGTGTGTGTGTGTGTGTGTGTGTGTGTGTGTGTGTGTGTGTGTGTTTGGCAAGGTGGCTTAGCAACAATCAGGTAAAATGCCCCATTATTAGCATTCCTTAGTTCTTAGAAGCTGTTGATGCAGACCCAGAGATTAGCACGTTGTGATAAATTTAGCACAAGAGTCAACAACCATCCTGGACCTGTTCTTATAGGAAAGTCTGAAGAGTGACTGCACATTGATACCTCCTAGGTGGGAAGCAAATTGTTGGCATTAAAGCAAGGCACAACAGTTAATTCAACGAGTCATCCTACAAACTTCAGTGCAGTGATTAAATTGCCTTTACGTGCTTAATTTCTATCAAGGTCATGTAGGCTGGAACCTATCACGGCGGGAATTAAACAGAAGATGTCCATGAATGGATAACACATAGAAAACCAGCCCACCTGAAACTCACATTAAAACCCAAATTGGTTCAACCATTGAGCTGCTGTTGTGCCTCACGGTGGGAAAACATGATCCTGGAAAAAGCTCAAACCCTGGACTGAGGCTTTTCTTCAGCTCATGGCCAACTGGCACCTCCAGAGAGTCTGTGATGCCTGCAGAATCTCAATCGTGGAATTCAGAGAGGGATGTGAGGCTGAGGACTTGCAGAAAGCTGGACTTCAACAGCTCCTACACTTGATGTCACTTTGAGAACATGTGTGGTTCTTTAAAGAAAACAGTTCAGTGAGGCTCTTTGCACCAATCACTTCACTCTTACACCTGTAGTTCACTTTCTGTGGCATGGACCAAGGGAACAAAGACTCATGCACACGCGGCGCGATTACATACAAAGTTTTAATTTGATTTATTTCGAACAATACAAAAAATAATAATAATGAAATGAAACAAGAGAATTATGATACTGTACAAAATTAAAGGTGGGGTAGATAAGTTTCAGAAACCGGCTCGAGATACACTTGTTGTTATATTCCATGGAATGCTCTTAACATCCCGATAGCAATGAATATCTGAAGCGCTTTGACAAAAAATCCATAAAAAAATGTCATCTGTGGAAGCCGTGGTACTGTAAAAAGCACGACCAATCATTTTACAGGGGCTCTGTAAAACAATCCGTTTAGCCGGATTGGTTGTAGTTTTTACAGTATTACGGGATTGGATTGCCGCCCTGTCTGTCAGCCTTCCATCTCGTGCACGCACAAATGTATCTCGTGCCCTCATTGGGCGTGCCGTCATTGGGCGTGCATTGCAGCAGTACTTCAATGACTCGCCAGCAACAGGCGGCCACTTTCACCATGGCAGAGTTAGGTTCAACATCGTCTACTGGTCGCAAAAGAAAAAATGTATGGAGCAAATGAAGAACCAAAAGAAAGTGGAAACTAGGAGAAGTCAAACCAGAGTCAATATCGGAGTTGCTTTGGCTGTGTAGTATTGCTAACCTAGATGTGTTTAGCTTTGCCTGATATGTAACGTTACTGCAGCCTGCTCTCGCGGAGGAGGTGCTCTGTAAGGAAGTCTGAAGGAAGGGGCGGATTCTTTTTGGCTGTGTACTTTCACATTTTAGTGCACTCGAGCCGGTTTCTGAAACTTACCTACCCCACCTTTAAGCAGTATCAAAATGATAAACCAAAATATTACTGACTTATAAATTATATATAAACAAAGTCAATGTTAAGATGCAAATTCACCCTATAGGCGGTGCGTAGGATTCACAATAACGTTTTACCGACACACATACATGTAAATATATTTATATATGATTCATTTCTTATTTGAACAGAAATATCTTAACTTCCTGATTGGATTGGCACCAAATGTGGTAAAGCCATTCATGGTTACCAGTGGATAAATCATAGATAACATAAGATAAGATGGTGCTTTATTAAACCCCATCGGGAAATTCAGTGGTTTAACAGCAACAGACTGTGATTCACACCGATTAGAGATTACAATTAAATTAAAGATACAATTAAAGTTATATACAGGTAAGTCATATTTACCACTAGTTGTTGAAATATTTTAAAAGTGTAAACTTCATTTTGAGCACCACAAGGACAAACTGTAGGATTCATCCATTGGGGACCATGACATCGTTTTATAAAAGGCTTTACGATAGAAGCTTTAAAGCTCACCTATTATGCTATATTTTAACAATATACGGTTTTTCTGAAACAGGATGGAGCTCAAACTCTCTCTCTCTCTCAGGTTTACCACATGGCGACTTCCTTTTGATTTCCTGCTTCTTCACACACACTCTCTCCAGCACAGGTTAGCTCTGAGTGTTAGCATGCTAATGTAAACACAGACCATATTACTTCAGAACACGTCTCATTGTTTCTGACAGCAACGTTTCTGATTGGCCCGTGGGGGTAAAGCCCGCCCACATTTTAGTAATGTGGTCATGAGGCAGCAAATCTGGATCAGCTCCATTGTTCCCGCGTTTTTAGAGATGTGGGTACGGAGGAGAAGAGAGAGGGTTTAGTCTCCTGACACACCGGGGACACACTGGGGACACACCGGGGACACAGGGGGGACACAGGGAACACACCGGGGACACATGGGACACACCAGGGACACATGGGACACACTGGGGACACAGGGAACACACCGGGGACACACCGGGGACACAGGGGACACACCGGGGACACACTGGGGACACAGGGGACACACCGGGGGGACACATGGGACACACCGGGGGGACACCGGGGGGACATATAAAAGACATCAAAAAGTGCATTTTGCATGATAGGTGACTTTTAAAGAGACCGTCCTAACATGAGATAGCAGTGTATTTATTCCTAGCGTGCTTAAAGCGCTTCGACTGAGTGATTCTGAGATCCGTTATAAACAAAACCCCTGACGTCGTCCAACACCGTGTCTGATCTTCATTTCCTTCAAGGACTCAGAACGGGTCCCAGTCTCATCTTTGACTTATCAAGCTAAATGAAAACAAGGACCTATTTTCCATTGTGTACACGTAGACCCAAACACAAACGCACAAATAAATACATTTTGAAATGCGAGTACATGTGCAGTCTGTTAGGTGCACCAAACAAGCTGTCAATGTGAAATGCCCTTCTCTTGACCTGTGTCTCTCTGCACCGACGAATAACAACCAATCCTTCAAACTCTCCCGGAATAAATCTCTCTCACCCTTCAAAGAACGAGCGAGGCCGGGACGTCAGAGCCGAACGTTCGAGGAAAAACTTCAGAAGGAAATTTCCTTGGAGAGAAACTATATTTTCTTATTTGGCGGCGGTTGTGTTTGCCCAGCACCTCGCAGAGAGAGGAGCTGTTTCCTCAGGATGAGCAATGGGTGGAAATGTCAGCCAGATCACGAGGAGGCCCTGCTGTTGGATCTGTTGCATGAAATACAATGTCAAACAAAGTGGTAGTAAGTGGGATCATTATGGTAATTAATGTTAGGAGCCTATTGTGTGAGGTTAAAAACAAGGCCTCACAAAGTGTGGAATTAAATGTCTCAAGGTTTAACGAAAAGCCACCTTCCGTAGGTTCAGGTTTTTCTCATTCTCTGAAGTTAATTGGGTACAAAGTTACGATAGGGAAGTAGACAAAAGTAAAACTCCTCTCTCACGTGCCATAAGAAACTAACTAAGGTCAAGTTTCGGTCAATGCAGTGCAGGGAATGCGACCATTGTACGGAAACGTGTACGGAAACGTCTGCCAAAAAGAGTTTCAACCAAGAACCATGGAGGTTGTTCACCTGTGTGATGGTCTGATTCTGTTCACCTGCCAGGGTATATGCAGGAATCCTGAGGTCAAATTTAATATCTTTTAAGACCTTTTTTAAGACCCTTTCCATACATTTTAAGACCTCATCGCAACTTTGAGTTCTAACCGGTTACATTGGCAACACACTTTACCTCACATTTACTATATTGATTGTAAGACAGCAAAACTAAACAGAGTGCAGACAGACTACTGAAGCCTCCTCTCCACATGAACTTCAACCTCTCTGTGAAGGTCAGGTTTAATGCAGTATGCTGCTTTGTTGCTTCTGTACTCTGTGCTCTTTCATTCCAGTAAAACTCCTCAGAAAACATTAGAAACCAGTATTTGAACAATAAACAAAACAATTGACAAAACTTTGAACTATGGAATATGTTAAACTTTGGTGAGCTTCAGTGGGGTAATGCCATATTGGAGCTCCCTCACAAATACCCAGGGGTTAAATTGGGCTGGGGCTCTCCGGGGCTAAGCCCTGGCACATAGGACGATGCTCTGACGTCATCACCCTCACACATTTGTCATATGTTTACAAAAAAGGATATATATGTTAAGACTTTTCTCGTTCTTAATATAGACTATATTTAGGGTCGATATGTGTTGACTTTACTTTAAAATAGCAGATCTCTGTGACCGGATATAGTTTGGCTTAGACCCCGGCCCCACGAGGACGCATACGGTAAAACGCATACGCAAGCGCAAAAAAGGCTTCCGTTCACACGCATTCGATTCATTAACGTGTCCGTTCACACTAGACCGCTGGAAATGCTGGAAACGATGTAGTACATATGTCAGGCCTGTAAGTGGCGCTGCTGCCGCCCGAAATACACCGAAAGCAGCGAAGAAGACCCCGGAGCATGGTTGCCATGGTTGCCCTTCTGTTTATTCTCCGCGGTGGACGGCGTGTTCTCCTGCTGTATCTCTCAGGTAGTCCACCAGCAGTTGAAAAACACCCACCTCTCCGCCTCTTCCAAGGAACGAGGGGACCGTGCGTCAGTTTCCGTAAAAAAAAATGTTCCGGTCAACATGTCCGTTAAAGTTTAAATCTTCCGTACAAAATTAGAAAAGTGCCGGTCAGAGGTCTTCTTTGTTATTTATTGAGCTTTAAAACAAATTGATAACGACTCTGTTCTCTGTATAATAATATAATAATATTTAATAAACGGTGACTGCCTCTCTTTTCCTCCCCCTCTTCTGACAGCCCAGCAGCAGCAGGAGACGTGGGGAGAGGGAGGCGGGCTATTTCATCGTTATCAGAAAATGATCATATAGGGCTTTTAATACTTTTTAAGACCCCGCGGACACCCTGCCTGCTGCCTTTGTGTTTTTTTCCTGTCTTCTCCAGCTCTTGTCTTTGTGATGAGTCTTTGTGAATATACACCTGTCCTTTCTAGTGTTCCCTGTCAGTCTCTTCGTCTGTTTACCTGGTGTGGTTCGGACTGTACAAGTTCCTTGTTTCTTGTCCTGTCCCAACTCTTTTTTTTATTTTTCTTGTGCCCCAAGTGTTCCCGGTTTCTTCCTTGTTTTGCCACTTTCCTTTTGTTTTACCTTGCCTGCTCCTTCCGTGTTTAGTAGTGTTTTTTGTACCAGCTTTTATTTACTAAAGCTCTCTTTTTGTTTGAATATGCATAAAGCACAGATAATCTTTGTCTGACTCAGCAACATTTTTCAATTCAATCTTTATTTCAGACTCAAGGTCCATATCACATAAAAAGACAATACACACATCAATAAATAAAATAAAAAGCTAAACACAAAACAGATCAAAACGAACAGATAAAAAACATAAAATTAGACCAAACACAGCCAGCCTCACACGCTCACTGTCTGTAGAGGCTGTTGCGCCAATGTCTCCAAATCATGGAAGAGAACCGAGTAGAACTCTTCACAGAGTTAATTAAAATCGAGATGACATGATTGTCCGAGTCTTCTAGGCGACACATGAATTTGTACATTAACTTTCTTAAGAGGGCTTGACAGCTAGGTACCCTCAAGTTAACAAACAGCTGGCTGGCACTGTGTCATCCTCAGCAGCAACCGTAAAGCATCACTGTATGCACCTTTTAGTTTGTGTATGCTTCTAGCCGTGTAGTTACTCCACAGGTGAGCCTTGTAGTTACTCCACAGGTGAGCCGTGTAGTTACTCCACAGGTGAGCCTTGTAGTTACTCCACAGGTGAGCCTTGTAGTTACTCCACAGGTGAGCCGTGTAGTTACTCCACAGGTGAGCCGTGTAGTTACTCCACAGGTGAGCCTCATAGTTACTCCACAGGTGAGCCTTGTAGTTACTCCACAGGTGAGCCGTGTAGTTACTCCACAGGTGAGCCTTGTAGTTACTCCACAGGTGAGCCGTGGTGTACACAAAGCTTTAAAAAGTGATACCACACTGACTTTTCTGCATTGCAAAGCGAAGTTGGAGTCCCACACTTTGGCATTCAAAGAAAAACCTTTCCATCGTACTGGAGTTTGAACCCTGCGTGTTGTTCCTGCAGGTATTCTTGAAGTGTATTATGATTATGGCATTTTATTATGACAACAGCACAATGTTGGAGAGCACAGAGGACACAGTGGGCTTTGTTCAGCTCCAATTCCAGGAAAACCCTCACATGGAACAACTTTTGGAACTAAAATCTAAATGTTATAATCCCCTCATTATTCAGTATTTCCAAATATCAAAAACCCAGGTTGAAATAGCAGTAAGTGAGAGCAGGTGCAACTTGGTGCTCAATGTTGAACGTGAACTCATTACCTTTCTCTGACCATGATGATGGAGGTCTGATTTCTACAATACAACACTATGTTACAGAAGGGGGGGAAACAACCGGGGGAAGTTGTCTACAGGAAGGGATAAAGCAGTCTTTGTTGGGGCAAATCTCTGAGGACCGGCGGCGGCAGGGTTCAGATTAGAAGATAAAAACACTTATTGCACTTTAACAGTTAGCCTCTGATAGGTGGGCTGAGGGTAGCTGGGCCATTTCTCTCTACTGCTTGAGGTGAAGGGTCCCTGCTGTGCACCAAAGTCATCATGTCAGTATTCAGTGTCTCTACTTTAAAGAGTCCTCTCCTGCTGATGTTCAGGTGTATATCAGGATGTAGTGTCTCTACTTTAAAGAGTCCTCTCCTGCTGATGTTCAGGTGTATATCAGTATGTAGTGTCTCTACTTTAAAGAGTCCTCTCCTGCTGATGTTCAGGTGTATATCAGTATGTAGTGTCTCTACTTTAAAGAGTCCTCTCCTGCTGATGTTCAGGTGTATATCAGTATGTAGTGTCTCTACTTTAAAGAGTCCTCTCCTGCTGATGTTCAGGTGTATATCAGTATGTAGTGTCTCTACTTTAAAGAGTCCTCTCCTGCTGATGTTCAGGTGTATATCAGTATGTAGTGTCTCTACTTTAAAGAGTCCTCTCCTGCTGATGTTCAGGTGTATATCAGTATGTAATGTCTCTACTTTAAAGAGTCCTCTCCTGCTGATGTTTAGGTGTATATCAGTATGTAGTGTCTCTACTTTAAAGAGTCCTCTCTTGCTGATGTTCAGGTGTATATCAGTATGTAGTGTCTCTACTTTAAAGAGTCCTCTCCTGCTGATGTTCAGGTGTATATCAGTATGTAGTGTCTCTACTTTAAAGAGTCCTCTCCTGCTGATGTTCAGGTGTATATCAGTATGTAGTGTCTCTACTTTAAAGAGTCCTCTCCTGCTGATGTTCAGGTGTATATCAGTATGTAGTGTCTCTACTTTAAAGAGTCCTCTCCTGCTGATGTTCAGGTGTATATCAGTATGTAATGTCTCTACTTTAAAGAGTCCTCTCCTGCTGATGTTCAGGTGTATATCAGTATGTAGTGTCTCTACTTTAAAGAGTCCTCTCCTGCAGATGTTCAGGTGTATATCAGTATGTAGTGTCTCTACTTTAAAGAGTCCTCTCCTGCTGATGTTCAGGTGTATATCAGTATGAAGTCTCTCTACTTTAAAGAGTCCTCTCCAGCTGATGTTCAGGTGTATATCAGTATGTAGTGTCTCTACTTTAAAGAGTCCTCTTCTGCTGATGTTCAGGTGTATATCAGTATGTAGTGTCTCTACTTTAAAGAGTCCTCTCCTGCTGATGTTCAGGTGTATATCAGTATGTAGTGTCTCTACTTTAAAGAGTCCTCTCCTGCTGATGTTCAGGAGTATATCAGTATGTAGTGTCTCTACTTTAAAGAGTCCTCTCCTGCTGATGTTCAGGTGTATATCAGTATGTAGTGTCTCTACTTTAAAGAGTCCTGTCCTGCTGATGTTCAGGAGTATATCAGTATGTAGTGTCTCTACTTTAAAGAGTCCTCTCCTGCAGATGTTCAGGTGTATATCAGTATGTAGTGTCTCTACTTTAAAGAGTCCTCTCCTGCTGATGTTCAGGTGTATATCAGTATGTAGTGTCTCTACTTTAAAGAGTCCTCTCCTGCTGATGTTCAGGTGTATATCAGTATGTTGTGTCTCTACTTTAAAGAGTCCTCTCCTGCTGATGTTCAGGTGTATATCAGTATGTAGTGTCTCTACTTTAAAGAGTCCTCTCCTGCTGATGTTCAGGTGTATATCAGTATGTCGTGTCTCTACTTTAAAGAGTCCTCTCCTGCTGATGTTCAGGTGTATATCAGTATGTAGTGTCTCTACTTTAAAGAGTCCTCTCCTGCTGATGTTCAGGTGTATATCAGTATGTAGTGTCTCTACTTTAAAGAGTCCTCTCCTGCTGATGTTCAGGTGTATATCAGTATGTAGTGTCTCTACTTTAAAGAGTCCTCTCCTGCTGATGTTCAGGTGTATATCAGTATGTAGTATCTCTACTTTAAAGAGTCCTCTCCTGCTAATGTTCAGGTTTATATCAGTATGTAGTGTCTCTACTTTAAAGAGTCCTCTCCTGCTGATGTTCAGGTGTATATCAGTATGTAGTGTCTCTACTTTAAAGAGTCCTCTCCTGCTGATGTTCAGGTGTATATCAGTATGAAGTCTCTCTACTTTAAAGAGTCCTCTCCAGCTGATGTTCAGGTGTATATCAGTATGTAGTGTCTCTACTTTAAAGAGTCCTCTTCTGCTGATGTTCAGGTGTATATCAGTATGTAGTGTCTCTACTTTAAAGAGTCCTCTCCTGCTGATGTTCAGGTGTATATCAGTATGTAGTGTCTCTACTTTAAAGAGTCCTCTCCTGCTGATGTTCAGGAGTATATCAGTATGTAGTGTCTCTACTTTAAAGAGTCCTCTCCTGCTGATGTTCAGGTGTATATCAGTATGTAGTGTCTCTACTTTAAAGAGTCCTCTCCTGCTGATGTTCAGGTGTATATCAGTATGTAGTGTCTCTACTTTAAAGAGTCCTCTCCTGCTGATGTTCAGGTGTATATCAGTATGTAGTGTCTCTACTTTAAAGAGTCCTCTCCTGCTGATGTTCAGGTGTGTATCAGTATGTAGTGTCTCTACTTTAAAGAGTCCTCTCCTGCTGATGTTCAGGTGTATATCAGTATGTAGTGTCTCTACTTTAAAGAGTCCTCTCCTGCTGATGTTCAGGTGTATATCAGTATGTAGTGTCTCTACTTTAAAGAGTCCTCTCCTGCTGATGTTCAGGTGTATATCAGTATGTAGTGTCTCTACTTTAAAGAGTCCTCTCCTGCCGATGTTCAGGTGTATATCAGTATGTAGTGTCTCTACTTTAAAGAGTCCTCTCCTGCTGATGTTCAGGTGTATATCAGTATGTAGTGTCTCTACTTTAAAGAGTCCTCTCCTGCTGATGTTCAGGTGTATATCAGTATGTAGTGTCTCTACTGTGCCTGTGCTGCAGCACCTCTTTTCACCCTCTGTCTGAAACCAGAGCCCAGTCTGCTCTGATTGGTTAGCTGGCCGGCTCTGTTGTGATTGGTCAACCGCTTAGAGATTTCCCGCTCCTTAGCCTATCACGATCTACTGTGTGAGACAATCCCTTCTCCTCTGATTTTAAGAGGTTAGTATTATTGTGGACTTTATTCAACATATTTTACTCTCTGTTGACTTCAAACATCGGACCTCTGCAGAAATCCTCTCGTTGTGTTGACCTGTCTTTTACCTGTGTCCATCTCAACAAAGGTCCACGAAGATACGTTTATAATCCTGCCTTTTGGTTCACTTCTTGCAAATGGTTTGTAAGATGTCTCGTACATTTTGTTTTGGTCCTCACCGGGGTACAATAATTATCAATCAATCACATTTATTTATAAAGAACATTTAAAAACAACCCAGGTTGACCAAAGTGAGACGGTAGCCAACACAAACTTTCATAAAATAAATAAAAGAAGCCCCAACGTAAACATTAATAATCCAACTCATATGCACAAATAAACAAATACATATGCAGGCACTATCAGCCAACACAACCAGATAAGGAGTCAAACGCTAGAAAATAAAAGTATGTTTTTACGTTAACAAACTGGTTCAACAGTTTCTGTACAAAAGCTGGATTAAAAAGGAATACATCTTTACTTTGAAAGCACCTTTAAGGACATTTGCAACACACAACTCATACAGTACACAAAATACCATTAACTTTATGATTGTTAGAATGATTCCTTTTTGGATTGGCAGCAGATACTTCATTCATATGATTTTAATGGTGCTAAAATCTCTTTTCACCTCCATAATATGCCACTGGGGATCACCCCCTATTAAACATGAGCCCGGCGTGGTACCAACAGCATAACTTCCTGTATTTCAGCGAGGAGAGAAGGCAACAAAATCACTTCCTCTGGGAAGCCGTATCAACTGTCCAATGAGCTGCGGTGCGGATCATATTGGGACTTAAACAGAATACAGGTATGTTTTGTTACATTTTATTGCACACTGAAACCTGAGCCCGGTGGGTAAATACAGAATTATGCCATTTTTCAACAATGCCCTCCCGTTACCGGCTGGATAACTGCCCACAGTCCATGTACACAATTATGTCACTTCCTGCATAAAATGTGACTGCGTGCCCCAGAGCCTCGCAGTTCAACTCAGTCAATGAAATATTGATGAAGGTCCTCGACTTTAGTACAGAGGCCGCAGATCTTTTTCTGGCACTGAAATGGCTTTTAAAAACTCTTAATGTCAGGAAGGAGCTAAAGGCTCAGAGTTCAACGTGAGCCGGCTGTGGAGGAAACTACGGAGGCCATTTTAAATCTACTCTGGTTCAGTTTTACAGTTAGCAAATTAAAGTGGACCAGATTTTATAAAAACAGTCAATGAGAGGTGAGGATTTAAGAGCAGGACAATATTTACTTGTATTATTATTTCTGATGTATTTAGAAATATGGGCTCTTCCTGTCAGGGAGACTTTGACAGATCACAGTGAGGATCTCTCACTTTCATTTGCTGTGTGCAACCTCTCTCCTCTCTTCATCTGACTTCTTTCAAAACCGACTTTAACCAAAGTCAACAAAAATATTGATGAACGTCCTGGACTTTCCTACAGAGGCTGCTTTTCTGGTCTTCATCATGAGTCTGAGTCTTCATCAAGTCTTCATCATGAGCCTGAGTCTTCATCAAGTCTTCATCATGAGCCTGAGTCTTCATCAAGAGCCTGAGTCTTCATCAAGTCTTCATCATGAGCCTGAGTCTTCATCAGGTCTTCATCATGAGCCTGAGTCTTCATCATGAGCCTGAGTCTTCATCAAGTCTTCATCATGAGCCTGAGTCTTCATCAAGTCTTCATCATGAGCCTGAGTCTTCATCAAGTCTTCATCATGAGCCTGAGTCTTCATCATGAGTCTGAGTCTTCATCATGAGCCTGAGTCTTCATCATGAGCCTGAGTCTTCATCAAGTCTTCATCATGAGCCTGAGTCTTCATCAAGTCTTCATCATGAGCCTGAGTCTTCATCAAGTCTTCATCATGAGCCTGAGTCTTCATCATGAGCCTGAGTCTTCATCATGAGCCTGAGTCTTCATCAACTCTTCATCATGAGCCTGAGTCTTCATCAAGTCTTCATCATGAGCCTGAGTCTTCATCATGAGTCTGAGTCTTCATCATGAGCCTGAGTCTTCATCATGAGCCTGAGTCTTCATCAAGTCTTCATCATGAGCCTGAGTCTTCATCATGAGCCTGATTCTTCATCATGAGCCTGAGTCTTCATCAAGTCTTCATCATGAGCCTGAGTCTTCATCAAGTCTTCATCATGAGCCTGAGTCTTCATCATGAGCCTGATTCTTCATCATGAGCCTGAGTCTTCATCAAGTCTTCATCATGAGTCTGAGTCTTCATCATGAGCCTGAGTCTTCATCAAGTCTTCATCATGAGCCTGAGTCTTCATCATGAGTCTGAGTCTTCATCATGAGCCTGAGTCTTCATCAAGTCTTCATCATGAGCCTGAGTCTTCATCATGAGCCTGAGTCTTCATCATGAGTCTGAGTCTTCATCATGACCCTGAGTCTTCATCATGAGTCTGAGTCTTCATCAAGTCTTCATCATGAGCCTGAGTCTTCATCATGAGTCTGAGTCTTCATCATTAGTCTGAGTCTTCATCAAGTCTTCATCATGAGCCTGAGTCTTCATCAAGTCTTCATCATGAGTCTGAGTCTTCATCAAGTCTTCATCATGAGCTTGAGTCTTCATCAAATCTTCATCATGAGCCTGAGTCTTCATCAAATCTTCATCATGAGTCTGAGTCTTCATCATGAGCCTGAGTCTTCATCATGAGTCTGAGTCTTCATCATGAGTCTGAGTCTTCATCAAGTCTTCATCATGAGCCTGAGTCTTCATCATGAGTCTGAGTCTTCATCATGAGTCTGAGTCATCATCAAGTCTTCATCATGAGCCTGAGTCTTCATCAAGTCTTCATCATGAGCCTGAGTCTTCATCAAGTCTTCATCATGAGTCTGAGTCTTCATCAAGTCTTCATCATGAGCTTGAGTCTTCATCAAATCTTCATCATGAGCCTGAGTCTTCATCAAGTCTTCATCATGAGTCTGAGTCTTCATCAAGTCTTCATCATGAGCCTGAGTCTTCATCATGAGCCTGAGTCTTCATCATGAGTCTGAGTCTTCATCATGAGTCTTCATCATGAGTCTGAGTCTTCATCAAGTCTTCATCATGAGCCTGAGTCTTCATCATGAGCCTGAGTCTTCATCATGAGTCTTCATCATGAGTCTGAGTCTTCATCATGAGTCTTCATCATGAGCCTGAGTCTTCATCATGAGTCTTCATCATGAGTCTGAGTCTTCATCATGAGTCTGAATCTTCATCATGAGTCTGAGTCTTCATAAAGTCTTCATCATGAGTCTGAGTCTTCATCATGAGTCTGAGTCTTCATCATGAGTCTTCATCATGAGTCTGAGTCTTCATCATGAGTCTGAGTCTTCATCATGAGCCTGAGTCTTCATCATGAGTCTGAGTCTTCATCATGAGCCTGAGTCTTCATCATGAGCCTGAGTCTGAGTCTTCATCATGAGTCTGAGTCTTCATCAAGTCTTCATCATGAGCCTGAGTCTTCATCAAGTCTTCATCATGAGCCTGAGTCTTCATCAAGTCTTCATCATGAGCCTGAGTCTTCATCAAGTCTTCATCATGAGCCTGAGTCTTCATCAAGTCTTCATCATGAGCCTGAGTCTTCATCAAGTCTTCATCATAAGTCTGAGTCTTCATCAAGTCTTCATCATGAGCCTGAGTCTTCATCAAGTCTTCATCATGAGCCTGAGTCTTCATCAAATCTTCATCATGAGCCTGAGTCTTCATCAAATCTTCATCATGAGCCTGAGTCTTCATCAAGTCTTCATCATGAGCCTGAGTCTTCATCAAGTCTTCATCATGAGTCTGAGTCTTCATCATGAGCCTGAGTCTTCATCAAGTCTTCATCATGAGTCTGAGTCTTCATCATGAGTCTGAGTCTTCATCATGAGTCTTCATCATGAGTCTGAGTCTTCATCATGAGTCTGAGTCTTCATCATGAGTCTGAGTCTTCATCAAGTCTTCATCATGAGTCTGAGTCTTCATCATGAGTCTGAGTCTTCATCATGAGTCTGAGTCTTCATCATGAGTCTTCATCATGAGCCTGAGTCTTCATCATGAGTCTGAGTCTTCATCATGAGCCTGAGTCTTCATCAAGACTTCAACATGAGTCTGAGTCTTCATCATGAGTCTGAGTCTTCATCATGAGTCTGAGTCTTCATCATGAGCCTGAGTCTTCATCAAGACTTCAACATGAGTCTGAGTCTTCATCATAAGTCTGAGTCTTCATCATGAGTCTGAGGCTTCATCATGAGTCTTCATCATGAGTCTGAGTCTTCATCATGAGCCTGACTCTTCATCATGAGCCTGAGTCTTCATCATGAGTCTGAGTCTTCATCATGAGTCTGAGTCTTCATCATGAGCCTGAGTCTTCATCATGAGTCTGAGTCTTCATCATGAGTCTGAGTCTTCATCATGAGCCTGAGTCTTCATCATGAGTCTTCATCATGAGTCTAAGTCTTCATCATGAGTCTTCATCATGAGTCTGAGTCTTCATCATGAGTCTGAGGCTTCATCATGAGTCTTCATCATGAGTCTGAGTCTTCATCATGAGCCTGACTCTTCATCATGAGCCTGAGTCTTCATCATGAGTCTTCATCATGAGTCTGAGTCTTCATCATGAGTCTGAGTCTTCATCATGAGCCTGAGTCTTCATCATGAGTCTGAGTCTTCATCATGAGTCTGAGTCTTCATCATGAGTCTTCATCATGAGTCTAAGTCTTCATCATGAGTCTTCATCATGAGTCTGAGTCTTCATCATGAGTCTGAGTCTTCATCATGAGCCTGAGTCTTCATCATGAGTCTTCATCGTGAGTCTGAGTCTTCATCATGAGCCTGAGTCTTCATCATGAGTCTTCATCATGAGTCTGAGTCTTCATCATGAGTCTTCATCATGAGTCTGAGTCTTCATCATGAGCCTGAGTCTTCATCATGAGTCTGAGTCTTCATCATGAGTCTGAGTCTTCATCATGAGTCTGAGTCTTCATCATGAGTCTGAGTCTTCATCATGAGCCTGAGTCTTCATCATGAGTCTTCATCATGAGTCTGAGTCTTCATCATGAGCCTGAGTCTTCATCATGAGTCTTCATCATGAGCCTGAGTCTTCATCCTGAGTCTTCATCATGAGTCTGAGTCTTCATCATGAGCCTGAGTCTTCATCATGAGTCTTCATCATGAGTCTGAGTCTTCATCAAGTCTTCATCATGAGTCTGAGTCTTCATCATGAGTCTGAGTCTTCATCATGAGCCTGAGTCTTCATCATGAGTCTTCATCATGAGTCTGAGTCTTCATCATGAGTCTTCATCATGAGCCTGAGTCTTCATCATGAGTCTGAGTCTTCATCATGAGCCTGAGTCTTCATCAAGTCTTCAACATGAGTCTGAGTCTTCATCATGAGTCTGAGTCTTCATCATGAGTCTGAGTCTTCATCATGAGTCTGAGTCTTCAACATGAGTCTGAGTCTTCATCATGAGTCTTCATCATGAGTCTGAGTCTTCATCATGAGCCTGACTCTTCATCATGAGCCTGAGTCTTCATCATGAGTCTTCATCATGAGTCTGAGTCTTCATCATGAGTCTGAGTCTTCATCATGAGCCTGAGTCTTCATCATGAGTCTTCATCATGAGTCTAAGTCTTCATCATGAGTCTTCATCATGAGTCTGAGTCTTCATCATGAGTCTGAGGCTTCATCATGAGTCTTCATCATGAGTCTGAGTCTTCATCATGAGCCTGACTCTTCATCATGAGCCTGAGTCTTCATCATGAGTCTTCATCATGAGTCTGAGTCTTCATCATGAGTCTGAGTCTTCATCATGAGCCTGAGTCTTCATCATGAGTCTGAGTCTTCATCATGAGTCTGAGTCTTCATCATGAGTCTTCATCATGAGTCTAAGTCTTCATCATGAGTCTTCATCATGAGTCTGAGTCTTCATCATGAGTCTGAGTCTTCATCATGAGCCTGAGTCTTCATCATGAGTCTTCATCATGAGTCTGAGTCTTCATCATGAGCCTGAGTCTTCATCATGAGTCTTCATCATGAGTCTGAGTCTTCATCATGAGTCTTCATCATGAGTCTGAGTCTTCATCATGAGCCTGAGTCTTCATCATGAGTCTGAGTCTTCATCATGAGTCTGAGTCTTCATCATGAGTCTGAGTCTTCATCATGAGTCTGAGTCTTCATCATGAGCCTGAGTCTTCATCATGAGTCTTCATCATGAGTCTGAGTCTTCATCATGAGCCTGAGTCTTCATCATGAGTCTTCATCATGAGCCTGAGTCTTCATCCTGAGTCTTCATCATGAGTCTGAGTCTTCATCATGAGCCTGAGTCTTCATCATGAGTCTTCATCATGAGTCTGAGTCTTCATCAAGTCTTCATCATGAGTCTGAGTCTTCATCATGAGTCTGAGTCTTCATCATGAGCCTGAGTCTTCATCATGAGTCTTCATCATGAGTCTGAGTCTTCATCATGAGTCTTCATCATGAGCCTGAGTCTTCATCATGAGTCTGAGTCTTCATCATGAGCCTGAGTCTTCATCAAGTCTTCAACATGAGTCTGAGTCTTCATCATGAGTCTGAGTCTTCATCATGAGTCTGAGTCTTCATCATGAGTCTGAGTCTTCAACATGAGTCTGAGTCTTCATCATGAGTCTTCATCATGAGTCTGAGTCTTCATCATGAGCCTGACTCTTCATCATGAGCCTGAGTCTTCATCATGAGTCTTCATCATGAGTCTGAGTCTTCATCATGAGTCTGAGTCTTCATCATGAGCCTGAGTCTTCATCATGAGTCTGAGTCTTCATCATGAGTCTGAGTCTTCATCATGAGCCTGAGTCTTCATCATGAGTCTTCATCATGAGTCTAAGTCTTCATCATGAGTCTTCATCATGAGTCTGAGTCTTCATCATGAGTCTGAGTCTTCATCATGAGCCTGAGTCTTCATCATGAGTCTTCATCATGAGTCTGAGTCTTCATCATGAGCCTGAGTCTTCATCATGAGTCTTCATCATGAGTCTGAGTCTTCATCATGAGTCTTCATCATGAGTCTGAGTCTTCATCATGAGCCTGAGTCTTCATCATGAGTCTTCATCATGAGCCTGAGTCTTCATCATGAGTCTTCATCATGAGTCTGAGTCTTCATCATGAGCCTGAGTCTTCATCATGAGTCTTCATCATGAGTCTGAGTCTTCATCATGAGTCTTCATCATGAGTCTGAGTCTTCATCATGAGTCTGAGTCTTCATCATGAGCCTGAGTCTTCATCATGAGTCTGAGTCTTCATCATGAGTCTTCATCATGAGTCTGAGTCTTCATCATGAGTCTGAGTCTTCATCATGAGCCTGAGTCTTCATCATGAGCCTGAGTCTTCATTATGAGTCTGAGTCTTCATCAAGTCTTCATCATGAGCCTGAGTCTTCATCAAGTCTTCATCATAAGTCTGAGTCTTCATCAAGTCTTCATCATGAGCCTGAGTCTTCATCAAGTCTTCATCATGAGCCTGAGTCTTCATCAAGTCTTCATCATGAGCCTGAGTCTTCATCAAGTCTTCATCATGAGCCTGAGTCTTCATCAAATCTTCATCATGAGCCTGAGTCTTCATCAAATCTTCATCATGAGCCTGAGTCTTCATCAAGTCTTCATCATGAGCCTGAGTCTTCATCAAGTCTTCATCATGAGTCTGAGTCTTCATCATGAGCCTGAGTCTTCATCAAGTCTTCATCATGAGTCTGAGTCTTCATCATGAGTCTGAGTCTTCATCATGAGTCTTCATCATGAGTCTGAGTCTTCATCATGAGTCTGAGTCTTCATCATGAGTCTGAGTCTTCATCAAGTCTTCATCATGAGTCTGAGTCTTCATCATGAGTCTGAGTCTTCATCATGAGTCTTCATCATGAGCCTGAGTCTTCATCATGAGTCTGAGTCTTCATCATGAGCCTGAGTCTTCATCAAGACTTCAACATGAGTCTGAGTCTTCATCATGAGTCTGAGTCTTCATCATGAGTCTGAGTCTTCAACATGAGTCTGAGGCTTCATCATGAGTCTTCATCATGAGTCTGAGTCTTCATCATGAGCCTGACTCTTCATCATGAGCCTGAGTCTTCATCATGAGTCTTCATCATGAGTCTGAGTCTTCATCATGAGTCTGAGTCTTCATCATGAGCCTGAGTCTTCATCATGAGTCTGAGTCTTCATCATGAGTCTGAGTCTTCATCATGAGCCTGAGTCTTCATCATGAGTCTTCATCATGAGTCTAAGTCTTCATCATGAGTCTTCATCATGAGTCTGAGTCTTCATCATGAGTCTGAGTCTTCATCATGAGCCTGAGTCTTCATCATGAGTCTTCATCATGAGTCTGAGTCTTCATCATGAGCCTGAGTCTTCATCATGAGTCTTCATCATGAGTCTGAGTCTTCATCATGAGTCTTCATCATGAGTCTGAGTCTTCATCATGAGCCTGAGTCTTCATCATGAGTCTGAGTCTTCATCATGAGTCTGAGTCTTCATCATGAGTCTGAGTCTTCATCATGAGCCTGAGTCTTCATCATGAGTCTTCATCATGAGTCTGAGTCTTCATCATGAGCCTGAGTCTTCATCATGAGTCTTCATCATGAGCCTGAGTCTTCATCATGAGTCTTCATCATGAGTCTGAGTCTTCATCATGAGCCTGAGTCTTCATCATGAGTCTTCATCATGAGTCTGAGTCTTCATCATGAGTCTGAGTCTTCATCATGAGCCTGAGTCTTCATCATGAGTCTTCATCATGAGTCTGAGTCTTCATCATGAGTCTTCATCATGAGCCTGAGTCTTCATCATGAGTCTGAGTCTTCATCATGAGCCTGAGTCTTCATCAAGTCTTCAACATGAGTCTGAGTCTTCATCATGAGTCTGAGTCTTCATCATGAGTCTGAGTCTTCAACATGAGTCTGAGTCTTCATCATGAGTCTTCATCATGAGTCTGAGTCTTCATCATGAGCCTGACTCTTCATCATGAGCCTGAGTCTTCATCATGAGTCTTCATCATGAGTCTGAGTCTTCATCATGAGTCTGAGTCTTCATCATGAGTCTGAGTCTTCATCATGAGTCTGAGTCTTCATCATGAGCCTGAGTCTTCATCATGAGTCTTCATCATGAGTCTAAGTCTTCATCATGAGTCTTCATCATGAGTCTGAGTCTTCATCATGAGTCTGAGTCTTCATCATGAGCCTGAGTCTTCATCATGAGTCTTCATCATGAGTCTGAGTCTTCATCATGAGCCTGAGTCTTCATCATGAGTCTTCATCATGAGTCTGAGTCTTCATCATGAGTCTTCATCATGAGTCTGAGTCTTCATCATGAGCCTGAGTCTTCATCATGAGTCTGAGTCTTCATCATGAGTCTGAGTCTTCATCATGAGTCTGAGTCTTCATCATGAGTCTGAGTCTTCATCATGAGCCTGAGTCTTCATCATGAGTCTTCATCATGAGTCTGAGTCTTCATCATGAGCCTGAGTCTTCATCATGAGTCTTCATCATGAGCCTGAGTCTTCATCATGAGTCTTCATCATGAGTCTGAGTCTTCATCATGAGCCTGAGTCTTCATCATGAGTCTTCATCATGAGTCTGAGTCTTCATCATGAGTCTTCATCATGAGTCTGAGTCTTCATCATGAGTCTGAGTCTTCATCATGAGCCTGAGTCTTCATCATGAGTCTTCATCATGAGTCTGAGTCTTCATCATGAGTCTTCATCATGAGTCTGAGTCTTCATCATGAGTCTGAGTCTTCATCATGAGCCTGAGTCTTCATCATGAGCCTGAGTCTTCATTATGAGTCTGAGTCTTCATCAAGTCTTCATCATGAGCTGAGTCTTCATCATGAGCCTGAGTCTTCAACATGAGTCTGAGTCTTCATCATGAGTCTTCATCATGAGCCTGAGTCTTCATCATGAGTCTGAGTCTTCATCATGAGTCTGAGTCTTCATCATGAGTCTGAGTCTTCATCATGAGTCTGAGTCTTCATCATGAGCCTGAGTCTTCATCATGAGTCTTCATCATGAGTCTGAGTCTTCATCATGAGCCTGAGTCTTCATCATGAGTCTTCATCATGAGCCTGAGTCTTCATCATGAGTCTTCATCATGAGTCTGAGTCTTCATCATGAGCCTGAGTCTTCATCATGAGTCTTCATCATGAGTCTGAGTCTTCATCATGAGTCTTCATCATGAGTCTGAGTCTTCATCATGAGTCTGAGTCTTCATCATGAGCCTGAGTCTTCATCATGAGTCTTCATCATGAGTCTGAGTCTTCATCATGAGTCTTCATCATGAGTCTGAGTCTTCATCATGAGCCTGAGTCTTCATCATGAGCCTGAGTCTTCATTATGAGTCTGAGTCTTCATCAAGTCTTCATCATGAGCTGAGTCTTCATCATGAGCCTGAGTCTTCATCAAGAGTCTTCATCATGAGCCTGAGTCTTCATCATGAGCCTGAGTCTTCATCATGAGTCTGAGTCTTCATCAAGAGTCTTCATCATGAGCCTGAGTCTTCATCATGAGCCTGAGTCTTCATCATGAGTCTTCATCATGAGTCTGAGTCTTCATTATGAGTCTGAGTCTTCATCATGAGCTGAGTCTTCATTATGAGTCTGAGTCTTCATCAAGTCTTCATCATGAGCTGAGTCTTCATCAAGTCTTCATCATGAGCCTGAGTCTTCATCATGAGTCTGAGTCTTCATCAAGTCTTCATCATGACCCTGAGTCTTCATCATGAGCCTGAGTCTTCATCATGAGACTGAGTCTTCATCATGAGCTGAGTCTTCATCAAGTCTTCATCATGAGTCTGAGTCTTCATCATGAGCCTGAGTCTTCATCATGAGCCTGAGTCTTCATCATGAGCCTGAGTCTTCATCATGAGCCTGAGTCTTCATCAAGTCTTCATCATGAGCCTGAGTCTTCATCATGAGCCTGAGTCTTCATCAAGTCTTCATCAAGACCCTGAGTCTTCATCATGAGCTCAGTCTTCATCAAGTCTTCATCATGAGTCTGAGTCTTCATCATGAGCCCGAGTCTTCATCATGAACCTGAGTCTTCATCAAGTCTTCATCAAGTCTTCATCATGAGCCTGAGTCTTCATCAAGTCTTCATCATGAGCTGAGTCTTCATCATGAGTCTGAGTCTTCATCAAGTCTTCATCATGAGCTGAGTCTTCATCAAGTCTTCATCATGAGCTGAGTCTTCATCATGAGCCTGAGACTTCATCAAGTCTTCATCAAGTCTTCATCGTGAGCCTGAGTCTTCATCAAGTCTTCATCATGAGCCTGAGTCTTCATCAAGTCTTCATCATGAGCTGAGTCTTCATCATGAGCCTGAGACTTCATCAAGTCTTCATCATGAGCCTGAGTCTTCATCATGAGCCTGAGTCTTCATCATGAGCCTGAGTCTTCATCAAGTCTTCATCATGAGCCTGAGTCTTCATCAAGTCTTCATCATTAGCCTGAGTCTTCATCAAGACCCTGAGTCTTCATCAAGTCTTCATCATGAGTCTGAGTCTTCATCAAGACCCTGAGTCTTCATCAAGTCTTCATCATGAGTCTGAGTCTTCATCAAGTCTTCATCATGAGCCTGAGTCTTCATCATGAGTCTGAGTCTTCATCATGAGTCTGAGTCTTCATCATGAGTCTGAGTCTTCATCATGACCCTGAGTCTTCATCATGAGCCTGAGTCTTCATCATGAGTCTGAGTCTTCATCATGAGTCTTAGTCTTCATCATGACCCTGAGTCTTCATCATGAGCCTGAGTCTTCATCATGAGTCTGAGTCTTCATCATGAGTCTGAGTCTTCATCATGACCCTGAGTCTTCATCATGAGTCTGAGTCTTCATCATGAGCCTGAGTCTTCATCATGAGTCTGAGTCTTCATCATGACCCTGAGTCTTCATCATGAGCCTGAGTCTTCATCATGAGTCTGAGTCTTCATCATGAGTCTGAGTCTTCATCATGACCCTGAGTCTTCATCATGAGTCTGAGTCTTCATCATGAGCCTGAGTCTTCATCATGAGTCTGAGTCTTCATCATGAGCCTGAGTGTTCATCATCAGTCTGAGTCTTCATCATGAGTCTGAGTCTTCATCATGAGTCTGAGTCTTCATCATGAGTCTGAGTCTTCATCATGAGCCTGAGTCTTCATCATCAGTCTGAGTCTTCATCATGAGTCTGAGTCTTCATCATGAGTCTGAGTCTTCATCATGAGCCTGAGTCTTCATCATGAGTCTGAGTCTTCATCATGAGTCTGAGTCTTCATCATCAGTCTGAGTCTTCATCATGAGCCTGATTCTTCATCATGAGTCTGAGTCTTCATCATGAGTCTGAGTCTTCATCATGAGCCTGAGTCTTCATCATGACCTTGAGTCTTCATCATGAGTCTGAGTCTTCATCATGAGTCTGAGTCTTCATCATGAGTCTGAGTCTTCATCGTGACCCTGAGTCTTCATCATGAGCCTGAGTCTTCATCATGAGCCTGAGTCTTCATCATGAGTCTGAGTCTTCATCGTGACCCTGAGTCTTCATCATGAGCCTGAGTCTTCATCATGAGCCTGAGTCTTCATCATGAGTCTGAGTCTTCATCATGAGTCTGAGTCTTCATCATGACCCTGAGTCTTCATCATGAGCCTGAGTCTTCATTATGAGTCTGAGTCTTCATCATGAGCCTGAGTCTTCATCATGAGCCTGAATCTTCATCATGAGCCTGAGTCTTCATCAAGTCTTCATCATGAGCCTGAGTCTTCATCATGAGCCTGAGTCTTCATCAAGTCTTCATCAAGACCCTGAGTCTTCATCATGAGCTGAGTCTTCATCATGAGTCTGAGTCTTCATCATCAGTCTGAGTCTTCATCATGAGTCTGAGTCTTCATCATGAGTCTGAGTCTTCATCATGAGCCTGAGTCTTCATCATGAGTCTGAGTCTTCATCATGAGTCTGAGTCTTCATCATCAGTCTGAGTCTTCATCATGAGCCTGATTCTTCATCATGAGTCTGAGTCTTCATCATGAGTCTGAGTCTTCATCGTGACCCTGAGTCTTCATCATGAGCCTGAGTCTTCATCATGAGTCTGAGTCTTCATCATGAGCCTGAGTCTTCATCATGAACCTGAGTCTTCATCAAGTCTTCATCAAGTCTTCATCATGAGCCTGATTCTTCATCAAGTCTTCATCATGAGTCTGAGTCTTCATCATGAGCTGAGTCTTCATCATGAGTCTGAGTCTTCATCAAGTCTTCATCGTGAGCTGAGTCTTCATCAAGTCTTCATCATGAGCTGAGTCTTCATCATGAGCCTGAGACTTCATCAAGTCTTCATCAAGTCTTCATCATGAGCCTGAGTCTTCATCAAGTCTTCATCATGAGCCTGAGTCTTCAACAAGTCTTCATCATGAGCTGAGTATTCATCATGAGCCTGAGACTTCATCAAGTCTTCATCAAGTCTTCATCATGAGCCTGAGTCTTCATCATGAGCCTGAGTCTTCATCATGAGCCTGAGTCTTCATCAAGTCTTCATCATGAGCCTGAGTCTTCATCAAGTCTTCATCATGAGCCTGAGTCTTCATCAAGACCCTGAGTCTTCATCAAGTCTTCATCATGAGTCTGAGTCTTCATCATGACCCTGAGTCTTCATCAAGACCCTGAGTCTTCATCAAGTCTTCATCATGAGTCTGAGTCTTCATCAAGAGTCTGAGTCTTCATCATGACCCTGAGTCTTCATCAAGTATTCATCATGAGCCTGAGTCTTCATCATGACCCTGAGTCTTCATCAAGACCCTGAGTCTTCATCAAGTCTTCATCATGAGTCTGAGTCTTCATCAAGAGTCTGAGTCTTCATCATGACCCTGAGTCTTCATCAAGTCTTCATCATGAGTCTGAGTCTTCATCAAGAGTCTGAGTCTTCATCATGACCCTGAGTCTTCATCAAGTCTTCATCAAGAGTCTGAGTCTTCATCAAGAGTCTGAGTCTTCATCAAGTATTCATCATGAGCCTGAGTCTTCATCATGACCCTGAGTCTTCATCAAGTATTCATCATGAGTCTGAGTCTTCATCAAGTCTTCATCATGAGCCTGAGTCTTCATCATGAGTCTGAGTGTTCATCATGAGTCTGAGTCTTCATCATGAGTCTGAGTCTTCATCCTGAGTCTTCATCATGACACTGAGTCTTCATCATGAGCCTGAGTCTTCATCATGAGTCTGAGTCTTCATCATGACCCTGAGTCTTCATCATGAGCCTGAGTCTTCATCATGAGTCTTAGTCTTCATCATGACCCTGAGTCTTCATCATGAGCCTGAGTCTTCATCATGAGTCTGAGTCTTCATCATGAGTCTGAGTCTTCATCATGAGTCTGAGTCTTCATCATGAGTCTGAGTCTTCATCATGAGTCTGAGTCTTCATCATGAGCCTGAGTCTTCATCATCAGTCTGAGTCTTCATCATGAGTCTGAGTCTTCATCATGAGTCTGAGTCTTCATCATGAGTCTGAGTTTTCATCATGAGCCTGAGTCTTCATCATGAGCCTGAGTCTTCATCATGAGCCTGAGTCTTCATCATGAGTCTGAGTCTTCATCGTGACCCTGAGTCTTCATCATGAGCCTGAGTCTTCATCGTGACCCTGAGTCTTCATCATGAGTCTGAGTTTTCATCATGAGCCTGAGTCTTCATCATGAGTCTGAGTCTTCATCATGAGTCTGAGTCTTCATCATGAGTCTGAGTCTTCATCATGACCCTGAGTCTTCAGAGGGTCCCTGAGGTTTCGAAGACTTTTACTTCACATTTTTACTTCCACTTGTGTTCATATACTGTACATATGTATCTATTCAATTTTGAAATGGCGCAACTGCCACAAAAACCTGATTTCCCACTGGGATTGATTACGTATTTTTGATTGATTTGATCCTTAGTTGTTTAGAAATGTGGGATTCCCGGACTCTGCGCTGATCTACTTTGTGCAACAACCCCTTCTCCTCCAGTGTTTTTGGACTCCATGTAGCATTGTCTGGTTTTAATGCCAGGAAGGAGCTGAAGGCTAAGAGTTCACCATGAGCAGCTGTAAGGAAGCTACTGAGGGTCTGCAGTGGCCTCGTGTGTAACTGAGACTGTACGAGTGCAGCCGAACCGAGCCACATTAACTCTTAAAACGCTGAGAGAATAATCTTTCAACTGGATGAACTCTGACTTTAGGAAACGCCAGGAAAGATGGTGGATTGTGGGAAAAAAGCTTCTCAAAAGTCAAGACAGGGAAAAAAAGACTTTTCCTGATCGTTATGAATGACTGTGTGTGAGGAGGATAAATCCAGCGAGCTGTCGCAAGCGAACCAAAACAAACGGATCTGTTATTTACAACGAGATTAACTGATTTACGGCCGCCAAGGTTCTGAAAAACATAAGAGAGGAAAGAGGGGAGAAATAACATGAATAAACACACACACGCACGCACACACACACACACACACACACACACACACACACACACACACACACACACACACACACACACACACACACACACACACACACACACACACACACACACACACACACATACACGCAGCAAAGTCACTTCCAAGGCTCTCTTACAGCATTCACCGCTCTGCATGTTATATTTGGCCTTCACACAAACTCGCACTGTGCACACTTTTTAAAATCAGTCGCTGCTTTCACAAAAATATCTCTTTAAGGTATGTGTGTGTGTGTGTGTGTGTGTGTGTGTGTGTGTGTGTGTGTGTGTGTGTGTGTGTGTGTGTGTGTGTGTGTGTGTGTGTGTGTGTGTGTGTGTGTGTGTGTGTGTGTGTGTGTGTGTGTGTGTGTGTGGGGGGGGGGGGGTTTATGTGTGTGTGGGGGGGGGGGGGGTATGTGTGTGTGTTTGATACACTGAATGTTATTAAACCTTAAACAGGAACAGCATTCGTTGCACTTATATTCCACAGCCTGTCCTCCTACAAAGAACGACCATATAGGCCGATTGTTCATGCCCTTATTACGATCCAGAGACACGTTTTAAAGTGTATGTTGTTTCTTACACGACCACTAGAGGTGCTCTCGTGGTCGTGTAAGAAACAACATGCACCCGGCCCGTTCATTGCAAACGCTCCGGAGGGACGTTTATTCCCAAATAACCCTCTCTGGAAAATCCTAAATTGTGGAATAGTTTGGCCATTAAAATACTTTTTGATTCAATTTCTGGCGAGAACTGTATATTGTACTCTTATAATCCACGTCCAGTCGATGTGTAGGATCTATAGTTTGATAGATATTACGAAGATGATTTGAGGTCTCGCCAGGATAACGTGTGTGCAGCTTCCATGTAAAGTTAGCATGGGTGAAAACAAATAGTTTTTTCGGAGTTAAGACACATGAGTTTCCGAAGACACTACACTACCCAGAATCCCCAGCTATCGTTTGGGACTACAACATCCGCCTTGCTTTACAAACCCTGTGATTATTCATCAAGCCCTGTGATTGGATGTTGGAGTGGCAGTGCGACAAGGTTACGCTGAGCGTCAAACAGCTCAATGAAATGGAATGGAACCACGGCAGACTTTCCCAAACTGGAATTGGACGTGTCCAGCCCCCGGCTCCAGCAGCATACTACTTTGTTCTACTCCACTGCAATTCAGAGGTTAACCTGGTATTTTTTACCATTGGTATATCTACCAACTGGATCAAATATAAAAGTCAGCCAAATTAGTGTCGATACTGCGAGGAGACGTATTGTGAGAAAATAAATTGAAGATGTTATTTAATTGCTGATATATTTATGATCCACGTCACGTATTCAGTTTTGGCGGCATTTCTTACAGTTTGTCAAAAGGTCTTCTGATCAGGGCTCTATAAATAAATATCTACGCAGATGTGTAATATGTAATGCAGCCGAACCGTGTATTACAATGCCGTTATGTGATGACTTCCAAAGAGAAAATCAAGAACACTCGGAATAAGTTATTATTTTATTTAAAAAAAAAGTTTTTTCGATTTCATATCATATAAACACCATATCCCAACATGCATTGCGGCTAAAATAATCGATGTTTTAGCCTATCAAAACCTCTGAAAAAAGAAAGGTGTCTCTCAGAATCGAAAGAGAAAAACCTATGGGAAAAACACAAAAGCATTGGACACAATTTAAACCAATACATGTTGTATAATTAACGAGGATAAACTGATGTTTTTTAGTGGATGAGTTCTGCAGATATCACTGTGTAATCATTTGATCATTGGTTTTATTATGAAAACGTAGAGACCGGAAATACTGTTTTCAACCCATAACTTTACATGGAGGCTGCTGCGTACCTCAAATCATCTTCGTAATATCTATCAAACTATAGATCCTACATATCGACTGGACGTGGATTCTAAAAGTACAATATACACTTCTCGCTAGAAATCTAATCAAAAAGCGTTTTAATGGACAAACTATCCTACAATTTAGGATTTTACAGAGAGGGTTATTTGTGAATAAAAGACCCTCTGTAACGTTTGCATTCAACGGGAGCACTAGAGGGCGAAAACTTTAAAACGTAATTACTTGACGTATTAAGCGCTTGAACAATCGGCCCATTAGGATTTGTTGATATTCCACCTGGCCCTCTTCCACTTTAGTGGACAACGTTGATATTACAGTACATTGGGAAACGTCTCAATCATATGCGGCGCCTGAAGCTCAGGTTTGGGAAGGCTCAGACCCAATCCCAAACCACTCCCTCGACCCTACCCCTCCGTGACGGAGTGAACTCCGTCTGTAGCCACACTCGCAGCTCAACGAGGCTCCCTCCTGTCAGGTGGAGGGAGTAAATACAGCGGCAAGCTTTGGGACGGCCTCCCCTCTCTCCGGCAGAAACAGGAAATGCCATGTAACAACGGTTTCAAATCAGCATCTCTTTGACAAAAAATTTAAATTAATAACTCAAATAAAACTCGAAACATATTTTATTGTGTTACTTTTTGTAAAGCTCTTTTAGTTTTAAACCTGATGTTTATAAGCTTCTTAGTTTTTGCAACAGTCTGTAAATATACACAACTTTATAATAAAATGCACACATTTACCTTTTTCTAGACTAAACACAGGTTTGATCCTAAGTTAAAACATATGAGGTTATCATGAGGTTCTTAACATCGCAGTTTATCAGTTGATGTTTGCTGGAACTACTTGTAAACAGCGTGTTTCCTGACGGACACACACAGCGTGACTCCGGTCAGGTAGAGACCGGTCTCAAGTCAGCACCGCTGCAGACTCGCTGTTTGAGGGCTTGATAGCCCACTCCCCCTCCACACCGCTCCACACTCGTTGCTTTGGAACAGCCCTCAATATGGCGGACCCTCCGCGTGAACGCGAAAACGGAGGGGGAGGGTGTAGGGGGCGGTTTGGGAATGGGCCTAAATCACTTTTTTTGTACCTGACGCTGCCCGCCTCCGGCGTCAATAGAAAAGAGATCAACTCAGTGAAAGCACCGCCTGCTGACCAATCAGAGCTCAGTGTGCGGAGTTTAAATCTATCAAGTCATATTACAGGAGAAAGGAAATACAGTTTAAACTGCCGTTGCAGAGAAGACGCCGACGTGTCGCACTTATCATTCATATCACACTGATATCACTTCATCAATCAGATCATCGATCAGATCATCGATCAGATAATATCACAATATCTCCTTATCTGAGTCAGCTGAGCCGTATCTGGCCGTGCAACACTCACAGTGTCACATACTGTATGCAGAAGTATTATTTGAAGCAACACATTAAGTTGAGGAAACACTCGAGTCAAATGTAATGAAAGTCAGATGGTGTCTTAGACGGGGCAGTGATATCATAAACCTGTTAATGTACGCATTCAAACACTTGTTGTCACACTCCGAGGTTTATGTCACGGTTTTAGTGTCTGTCTGGTTATGGGTTTTGTAAGTCTGTTCATTCGGTGTTTTGTCTTCCTCCTTGTGTTCTGTCTGGTCCTCCTCCCTGTCGTTAGTTTCCCTGGTGTGTCTGATTGTCTCATTGTGTTCACCTGTTGCCCTTGTGTTTCTCCCTCCCCTGCCCAGCTGTGTCTTGTACTGTGATTACCCTTCTGTGTATTTAGTCTAGTCTTCCCCTGTGTTCCAGGTCGGTTCATTGTTTCCCCTCCATGTTATTCCACGGTCTGTGTTCCTTGTGCTGCTCGTTTGTTTTGGATATTTTACTGCCTTTTTTGCCACAGCTTTTATTATTTAACAAAGCTCGCTTTTTGTTAAATCCTGCATTTGAGTCCTACCTGCTTCACCCAATCGTAACACTTATTGTTTAACCAGTTGTTCTGTATTTTCCTTGCAGGTGCAACCACACTGAACAAAAATATAAACGCAACACTTTTGTTTTTGCTCCCATTCTTCATGAGGTGAACTCAAAGATCTAAAACATTTTCTATAAACACAAAATAACCATTTCTCTCATATTGTTCATAAATCTGAAAAAATGTGTGATAGTGAGCACTTCTCCTTTGCCGAGATAATCCATCCCACCTCACAGGTGTGGCATATCAAGATGCTGATTAGACAGCATGATTATTGCACAGGTGTGCCTTAGGCTGGCCACAATAAAAGGCCACTCTGAAACGTGCAGTTTTGCTTTATTGGGGGGGTCTGGGGGGGTCTGAAAACCAGTCAGGTTTAACCCTAACCCTAACATGTCACCCACAAACACATTAAAAAATGTTTTAGGGTTTAACCCTAACCCTAAACTGCACTAAAGAAGATGCCTCCACAGTGTGGTTGGAGCTGGAAGACATTAATCCTGATATATACCATCACATCAGCAGAGAGACAAAGAGCTGCGGTACACAAACCAGAGATGGGTTCCTTTAATGAGGATGAAGGTCGTCTGACGGAGAGGAGATGTTCATCAGAGTCTCACGTTATGCAATGGAGAGAACAGAAAAAATAAAAGTGCCACCAAGAGGCTTTTTGTGTCTCAGTGTGGGATCGAATTCACAAAATGAAAATTCATGTAAGAAACATAACGGATGAATCTGACGTGGCACGTACGAGTGATTTAAGAGAATGTTCCCGTTCATGGTCTGCACAAACTCAATGTATGAAAATTATTTACAAGACACGTCTCTGTAAACACACCAAACCCCAACAAAGAGCCGGGAGAAGAAAACATTCTGATATTACCTGCTCCTTTCTCAAAAATAAATAAATCATAGAAATAGAAGTAGATGGTCTGTCCTTCATATTTTCAGTCTTGTAGGAAAATAAGAGAAACAAAAAAACGTACAAAACATCCCATGAACAAGGAAGAGAGCAACACCCTGAGTCCTACTGGAGGGAAACTGTGGAGTTTACTCAACATTTCCTTCTACTTAAGTTTCCCTTTAGGTCGGGATTCACCTCACAAGTGGTCCAAGTCACATACTGTACGGTAAAAAAAAATGTTGACAAAAACTAAATAAACTAAAAAGAGACACAAGACAACCAAAAGAGACACGAACCACAGGAGAGCGATGCCAAAGGACCACAAAGGGGTCAAAGAACCTTAAATATGATCCCTCTCATCTGGGGCTCTTGTTCCTACATGTCCGAACCCGAGGGTATAAAAACGTCTGCATGCAGTCTGGTATTTTTAGAAACCTCAGGATATATCGGACACGGCCTTTTTGATCTGCCGGCACACTCCAGTGCTCGGCTCAAACAAAGGTCTGAATAAACCTCGGTCAGCCCACTCTCCAGATGGACGGAGAGGAAATACTGAAGAAGTGAAAATTATAGGTGTGATCGTCCTCCTTTAAATAAGACGGTGACCGAGAGTCTCCCGGCGACTCTGCAGGTTATCGTGCGTGTCGTGGACGTCAGCCGTCTGAGAGTGAGTCACAGGAACCTCTGACATTTTGGGAAACATTCACTTTGTTTCTGAGAGTTCAGGCATTTACTTTTATTTATTTTATTTCACCCATAATAGGATCATTACGCAACAGAAACGCTACTTTTTTCCGGGATAATGTTGATTTTCAGGAGCCTCCACACCACAAGTTAAGTCAATTAAATGTATTTTTGTTTCAGCAAGTTAGTCCACAACCAGCAGATGTTAAGCCTAGCTTAGCATGAAGGCTTCCACCTTGACTTATAATGTCTTGGCACTTCCGGTAAAATTGTCAACAATGTTTTTCTAATAACTCTCACTGCCTGGACGTAGACACAGGTCCACACTGTGTAACCATGTGGTTATATCATAA
>NC_136903.1:91808207-91818207 GCF_949606895.1 Notothenia rossii
TTACCTTAGCTACCAATCTAACAAGCTAGCTAACGTTTGCTTTCTATCTACGTTCTTCGTTAGCTTACCTTAGCTACCAATCTAACAAGCTAGCTAACGTTTGCTTTCTATCTACGCTGTTAGTTAGCTTACCTTAGCTACCACTCTAACAAGCTAGCGAAGGTTTGCTTTCTATCTACGTTCTTAGTTAGCTTACCTTAGCTACAACTCTAAACAAGCTAGCTAATGTTTTCTTTCTATCTACGTTTTTAGTTAGCTTACCTTAGCTACCACTCTAACAAGTTAGCTAACGTTTGCTTTCTATCTACGTTCTTAGTTAGCTTACCTTAGCTACCACTCTAACAAGCTAGCTAACGTTTGCTTTCTATCTAAGCTGTTAGTTAGCTTACCTTAGTTACCACTCGTGTTAACAAGCTAGCTAGCAGATGTTGGCTATCTAGCTAGCCTCACAGCTCAAAACATCGCTGCAAATTCTCAAATATACCTTTTTTAGATAAAGTAATAACATATTGCTAATCTAAATAGCTAGTTTCTCGACTATTATTACGTAATAACAGTTAATTTTAAAACTCAAAAACGGTTTCTTCTGCAAGTAATGGTTGATACAGCTGGCGACGCTATGCTAAGTAAAAGCAATTACGCTTTAACTGGAAGAACCAACACATAACAAAGCAGTGTGGAAGAGTCCTAGAGCAGACCAAACATACGGTAAATAGAGAACGCAAAAATAATGTACAGACAATAATATGAGTTAAATATTTGTGCCAAACATTTGGATAGTTTTGACAAAATGTCCTGAAAACTGATGAATATATTGGTGTTTGTTTGCATCCCTGATACGACTGCTAACCTGTTCTCTGTTGAATTTATTCCCGTAGTTCTTTTCCCCATTCATAAGTAACGGCCGGGTATCAGATGCCATGATCTGTTTCCTCTTACCCATAAAATGTTGCGTTACCTTAACTCGGTCGTTTCCTGTCTCTGCTTCAGGTTTCATTCTGACCCTCCACATGTGGACTGTAATATGATGAAGCAGAAGTTTTTAATTTGTCCAGATGTGCCAACGTTTGAGTAAACTGCTATAGATGTGAGCAAAGGTTGTGTTACATATATAATACTTTCACAATATATCAAATTCCTGATGTTTTTCATAATTCTCCCTTTTTTCAGAAATCTCACTTATTATAAAAAGTTATGTTTTTAATTCAGCAGGCGCGGGAGGAGTTATTGATAACTTGTAACAGGATAATTAGGAAACAAAAAAAGTATTTCCTTAAAGTTGAATCCTGTTTCAGATTAAAGTGTTATTAAAAACCTAAAAAAAGCATTTAGTGTTTGATGTAAAGGATCAGATGTTATCTCTTCTCTGTCAGCTGTTCTGTTCTGTATGCTAATGCTTAAAGTGTGAATCTATACCTCTACCCGAATCTGCTTTACGAAATCTTAATTTTGACATCTTCATTTTTTATTAACCCGGGTCCCTAATCATCTTCTTTTTTATTCCCAAATTCAGACTTATTTGACAAGATCTGACATTTTTCGTAATTCAAACTTTTTTCCAAATGCCGATTGTTTTTCAAAAGTCACATTTTATCTAAAATGTTTTCATATTTTCTCCCAAAATGTCTGACTTATTTTACGAAATCTGCCTTTTTCAAATTCCTGACTTTTTTCACATTTCTAACTGAACATGTTTAACTGTTGTTCTAATTTTTGACTATTTTTTCTCCAAACGCTCTCTCTTTCAAATTCCCAACTTTTTTCCTAATTCTATTTTTTTTTACAAAATCTCACTTTTTTTCTACAAAATATCACTTTTTTCAAATTCCTGACATTTTTCTCAAATCTAACTGAAAGTGTTTGACTGTTTTTCTAATTTTCGACTATTTATTTTTCCAAACTCTCACTTTTTCAAATTCCTGGCATTTTTCACAATTATAAATTTTTTCCCAAAAATCTCACTTTTTTCAATTTCAGGTTTTCCTACAGATAAAATCACTTTTAAACCCAAATATCTTGGTTTCATTCAATGTCACATTTTTATCTTGTCTTACTTAGTACACTTTTTCTTTTGTCTGTTATTTGCATTGCATTTGACTTTTGAGGTCATCCAAAGTAACGGAAAGTAATCATTTACTTTCATGTTGTGATAGTCAGATAAGATAAGTGTTACAGGTTGCTTGTAACTGTAACCTGATATATTGTTGAACTAACCCTCCCAACCCCAAGTATAGCATATCAAAGCAATTACATGACAAAGACGTGTTAGCGGCCAGTTCCTGGAACAAAAACTCATATTTTTCCTCAAACTGTTTTGTAAAAGTGAAAAATGTGTCCTGGCCATATAAAGCAAAAGCACACAGGTGGTCAAAAATGTTTTACTTCGTTTTATTTTTTCAAAGAACTTCTGGCAACAGGAGGAGGACACGAAGGGAGCGGTGCTGATTGATGAATCACGAGCAATGATATCTCTTCTTTTCAACACCTGGTAATGATAATGGTTCACAGAGCGAGGCTGATTGTGCGTGTGCATGTGCGTGTGTGTGTGTGTGTGTGTGTGTGTGTGTGTGTGTGTGTGTGTGTGTGTGTGTGTGTGTGTGTGTGTGTGTGTGTGTGTGTGTGTGTGTGTGTGTGTGTGTGTGTGTGTGTGTTCAGTATCTATCAGGCTCTGTGTGTGGCCATGAATGTATGAGAAGGAGAGTCCTCCCCTCCAGTGAAAGTGAAATTATGTTTATGGTTTGGGTTATTGGCTCATAAAACTTAAAAAGAAAGGGTGGAAAAAGAACATGATATCCATTATTATTTTATAAATAATTTGTAAGCAAAAGTCATGGAAGTTTCGCCATCACGTGTGAACATAAGTATTTAGAACATGAGACGAAGACAGTTTCGTTTCACTGTCCGAAAAAGCTAAGAACGCTCTGTTATTTGAACAAAGTGATCACATGACTCCTTCTGACGTCACTGCAGGTCTGCTGTAAGCTAGCGACCTAACGTAGCTAACCTAGTCCTTTCAGACACACTGACAATTATGAGACGACTAACTCTGAGACAGAGACAGTTGGTCAGCTTTATAATCTTGAACGTCTCCAAACTGTCCCAGCTGTGTGCGTCACTCTTTAGTGTCCTCTGGTCTGCCAGCTATGTGCGTCACTCTTTAGTGTCCCCTGGTCTCCCAGCTGTGTGCGTCACTCTTTAGTGTCCCCTGGTCTCCCAGCAGTATGCGTCACTCTTTAGTGTCCCCTGGTCAGCTGTGTTTTGAGCTTCTTGCAGCGTTTTGTATTTGCAGCGCTTTTCTAAACTTTGACATTGGGATATTGATGTCTTAATTGATAAATAGCATTAAAGGTATGATTAGAGGGTATCTGGGTAAGTAAAGGACAGAGAGTAATGGACTAGAGGAGACAAAGAAGACCAATGTCCCTCAGAAACATGAGGAAAAAGGAAGCAGCTGTTGACACTTCCATGGAAACACGTCTCTTCCTAAGAGCTAACAACTCGCTGCTTCTGCTCTTACACTCCACCATGGAGATGAATAGACCTACTGTAGCCTAACGCGAAACATGTACCCCTCAAATCAAATGCTTTCCAGGCCGGCCGCGGCTTACCCTGAAAAGAGAGAGCTATGTTTTCACAGCAGAACAGAAACTGGGGCTTTTTTCCCAAACTGTGAGTGATTCCTGGAGGAGGAGGAGGAGGAGGAGGAGGAGGAGGAGGAGGAGGAAGCAGTGGCGGCGGCACTAACTCAAGATAAAAAGCTGGAGGTTAAAATGTACTGAAAGTGTACTCAGCTGCTCCTCCGAGATGTTGAACTCTGAAGAAAAATACCCCCCTTCTGGGCTGTGCATTTAGACTGTAACCTGGTCTGTGTGCTTTAAAAATTCAAACACACACACACACACACACACACACACACACACACACACACACACACACACACACACACACACACACACACACACACACACACACACACACACGTACACACACGTACACCAACATGCGAGCGCTAACAAATCTATCTTGCAATCACATTTTTACTAAATGGAAGTGTAAGTTCACACATATTCAAATTATAAACACAAGCAAAGCATTTTCTGTCAGCTCAGATTTAATTTCTGCTGTTTTAAACTGTAGTAGCCTGTGTGCTCATCTGTTTCATTGTTGGTGTATAGGCTGCTGCCTGAATATGCTTAAGGAAGGGGGAGGTCTCAGATATATCCAAAACCTGTCTCTGATTGGCTGAAACACCAAACAGATCATTGCAGCGTTACCCACAATCCCCTCTGTTTCAGCCCTGTTTCCAAAGTGCTGATTCTCTGTCTGTTACTTTAGATGAAAATAAGGAGCCCCTCCCCACGCCCCTCTGAGAGACATTTGGTTACAAAGAACTCAATGGGGCTCTAGGAGGAGATTCAGGTGATAAGGGGGGGGGGGTACCTTGGTTGCTGATTGGCTAGTGGTTACACAAGACAACACATCGTTATGACATCATAAAGTGGCCAAAATCTGATCAGCTCATTTTCAGACAGGTTTTTATAGAAATGGATCAAAAAGAGAGAGAATCTTTGTTCCTGAAACTTTCAGAGTCTCTTTCCACAGAGGGGACACATGTTGATGAAGAAGAGACATGGAGAAGAGGGGACACATGTTGATGTAGAAGAGACATGGAGAAGAGGGGACACATGTTGATGTAGAAGAGACATGAAGAAGAGGGGACACATGTTGATGTAGAAGAGACATGAAGAAGAGGGGACACATGTTGATGTAGAAGAGACATGGAGAAGAGGGGACACATGTTGATGTAGAAGAGACATGAAGAAGAGGGGACACATGTTGATGTAGAAGAGACATGAAGAAGAGGGGACACATGTTGATGTAGAAGAGACATGAAGAAGAGGGGACACATGTTGATGTAGAAGAGACATGGAGAAGAGGGGACACATGTTGATGTAGAAGAGACATGGAGAAGAGGGGACACATGTTGATGTAGAAGAGACATGGAGAAGAGGGGACACATGTTGATGTAGAAGAGACATGAAGAAGAGGGGACATATGTTGATGTAGAAGAGACATGGAGAAGAGGGGACACATGGTGATGTAGTAGAGACATGAAGAAGAGGGGACACATGTTGATGTAGAAGAGACATGAAGAAGAGGGGACACATGTTGATGTAGAAGAGACATGAAGAAGAGGGGACACATGTTGATGTAGAAGAGACATGAGGAAGAGGGGACACATGTTGACGTAGAAGAGACAGGAAGAAGAGGGGACACATGTTGATGTAGAAGAGACATGGAGAAAAGGGGACACATGTTGACGTAGAAGAGACATGAAGAAGAGGGGACACATGTTGATGTAGAAGAGACATGGAGAAGAGGGGACACATGTTGATGTAGAAGAGACATGAAGAAGAGGGGACACGTGTTGATGTAGAAGAGACATGGAGAAGAGGGGACACATGTTGATGTAGAAGAGACATGGAGAAGAGGGGACACATGTTGATGTAGAAGAGACATGGAGAAGAGGGGACACATGTTGATGTAGAAGAGACATGGAGAAGAGGGGACACATGTTGATGTAGAAGAGACATGAAGAAGAGGGGACATATGTTGATGTAGAAGAGACATGGAGAAGAGGGGACACATGGTGATGTAGTAGAGACATGAAGAAGAGGGGACACATGTTGATGTAGAAGAGACATGAAGAAGAGGGGACACATGTTGATGTAGAAGAGACATGAAGAAGAGGGGACACATGTTGATGTAGAAGAGACATGAGGAAGAGGGGACACATGTTGACGTAGAAGAGACAGGAAGAAGAGGGGACACATGTTGATGTAGAAGAGACATGGAGAAAAGGGGACACATGTTGACGTAGAAGAGACATGAAGAAGAGGGGACACATGTTGATGTAGAAGAGACATGGAGAAGAGGGGACACATGTTGATGTAGAAGAGACATGAAGAAGAGGGGACACGTGTTGATGTAGAAGAGACATGGAGAAGAGGGGACACGTGTTGATGTAGAAGAGACATGAAGAAGAGGGGACACGTGTTGATGTAGAAGAGACATGAAGAAGAGGGGACACATGTTGATGTAGAAGAGACATGAAGAAGAGGGGACACGTGTTGATGTAGAAGAGACATGAAGAAGAGGGGACACATGTTGATGTAGAAGAGACATGGAGAAGAGGGGACACATGTTGATGTAGAAGAGACATGAAGAAGAGGGGACACATGTTGATGTAGAAGAGACACGAAGAAGAGGGGACACATGTTGATGTAGAAGAGACATGAAGAAGAGGGGACACATGTTGATGTAGAAGAGACACGGAGAAGAGGGGACACGTGTTGATGTAGAAGAGACATGAAGAAGAGGGGACACATGTTGACGTAGAAGAGACATGAAGAAGAGGGGACACATGTTGATGTAGAAGAGACATGGAGAAGAGGGGACACATGTTGATGTAGAAGAGACACGGAGAAGAGGGGACACGTGTTGATGTAGAAGAGACATGAAGAAGAGGGGACACATGTTGATGTAGAAGAGACACGAAGAAGAGGGGACACATGTTGATGTAGAAGAGACATGAAGAAGAGGGGACACATGTTGATGTAGAAGAGACACGGAGAAGAGGGGACACGTGTTGATGTAGAAGAGACATGAAGAAGAGGGGACACATGTTGACGTAGAAGAGACATGAAGAAGAGGGGACACATGTTGACGTAGAAGAGACATGGAGAAGTGGATCTTGCACAATAGGTGACCTTTAAAGGTAATCTTGTTGATATTTATCTGCATTGCATTTGATATTGAGTTAATCCAAAAGTAACGGAAAGTAATCAGGTTACTTTTGCTACTCGAGATTAGATTACATTTTTTTTACAGATAACTAGAAATGAAAAATGCAAGTGCACACATATTATGCAAATAAAACACACACACATGCACACACACGCCCACATGCATGCTGGGAAAGACATACACAGCTGTGAACGTAGGTGTCATACGGCCTGCCAGATAAAACGGCTCTGTTTTTCTTTGAGCAGCTTTTGGCGCGGCCACATGATGAAATTCCTCCCTAACATCTGTCAAGGAAAACCACGACCGCATTTACTAAAACGTTAAACACCGGTCAGCCCCGCCAAGCCAGATCTGATAGCAATACAAACCCAGAGAAGAAGTTTTGGAAAGAGATGTGGTAAAAATGAATAAAAACATGGCGGGGCGGAGAGAAAGATCTTAAGGTTGTTGAGAAGACGGGCGTGTTTGATGGGATTATCGTTATCAACCATTGGCTAATCTGATGAATGAGAAGCAATCAAACAAAGCATCCTTTAAAACTATGTGCAAGAGTAAGAATGTGAAATGTGTGATCTGTAACAAGTCATTTTATGTTCCAGTCTTTAAACAGTGCAGAGCCCATAGTGTTCCCTTTAGTGTTCACTTCCTGTCTGTCTTCTTCTCTTGTTCCCTTTAGTGTTCACTTCCTGTCTGTCTTCTTCTCTTGTTCCCTTTAAGGTTCACTTCCTGTCTGTCTTCTTCTCTTGTTCCCTTTAGTGTTTACTTCCTGTCTGTCTTCTTCTCTTGTTCCCTTTAGTGTTTATTTCCTGTCTGTCTTCTTCTCTTGTTCCCTTTAGTGTTCACTTCCTGTCTGTCTTTTTCTCTTGTTCCCTTTAGTGTTCACTTCCTGTCTGTCTTCTTCTCTTGTTCCCTTTAGTGTTCACTTCCTGTCTGTCTTCTTCTCTTGTTCCCTTTAGTGTTCACTTCCTGTCTGTCTTCTTTTCTTGTTCCCTTTAGTGTTCACTTCCTGTCTGTCTTCTTCTCTTGTTCCCTTTAGTGTTCACTTCCTGTCTGTCTTCTTCTCTTGTTCCCTTTAGTGTTCACTTCCTGTCTGTCTTCTTCTCTTGTTCCCTTTAGTGTTCACTTCCTGTCTGTCTTCTTCTCTTGTTCCCTTTAGTGTTCACTTCCTGTCTGTCTTCTTTTCTTGTTCCCTTTAGTGTTCACTTCCTGTCTGTCTTCTTCTCTTGTTCCCTTTAGTGTTCACTTCCTGTCTGTCTTCTTCTCTTGTTCCCTTTAGTGTTCACTTCCTGTCTGTCTTCTTCTCTTGTTGCCTTTAGTGTTTATCTCCTGTCTGTGGGTGTTTCTCAATCGCGAGGACGCTTGCTTGGTAGCACATGTCTTCCGAGTCACTTGCTTCAGAAGCGAGGCAAGAATCCTTCCTGGCATTCGGAAAACAAAGAGTGGAACAGGCGAGCAAGTGTGCAGGTGTGCGTCATATGAGAGGCTCCGCCTTACATCTTCCGCCACAGATTTGGGTAAATTGGTCCGTGCGCAAAGCATTGTGGGGATTTTAAGACCGCGGAGTCTACACATTTGCAGCCTCGACATTTCTCCAAACGAAGTATGCCGAGCTCCGTAGAATTCCAAGTATGCTGGACATTGGAACAGTCCTTCGGCGGCACTCGATGACGTAGTATGCTTGAAATAATGGCTCTGCAGCAGCTTTACTCGAGATTGAGAAACACCCTGTCTTCTTGTCTTGTTCCCTTTAGTGTTTACTTCCTGTCAGTCTTCTTCTGCTGTTCCCTTTAGTGTTTACTTCCTGTCTGTCTTCTTCTGCTGTTCCCTTTAGTGTTTACTTCCTGTCTGTCTTCTTCTGCTGTTCCCTTTAGTGTTTACTTCCTGTCTGTCTTCTTCTGCTGTTCCCTTTAGTGTTTACTTCCTGTCAGTCTTCTTCTGCTGTTCCCTTTAGTGTTCACTTCCTGTCAGTCTTCTTCTGCTGTTCCCTTTAGTGTTTACTTCCTGTCAGTCTTTTTATGCATATTTCTGCAAGAACCAAGATCAGACCAAAGTCTATAAGTTGAAGAAAGGTACGCATATTGTGAGTTAAACAGATACAGGACCTCACATGTTTACCTGTTAAGCCCTGAGCCTGTTTTCCAGGTCTCAGGCTCGAAGATGACATTCCCAGAACAAGTGACCATATCTTCCTTTCTAAAAGGGTTCAATTAATCATCTTTTTTCTCAAAGCAATGATAAACCTGTGAGTTTGATGAAGAAAACTCAGAATCAGTTTACAATTATTACTTTGAAGTCAATTCAGATTGAACATAGTAAAAAAATGTAAATGATAGTGTCTGTCAAAAAAAAAACATTACTTAGTGAAACCACCCTTGGATGATGGGGTGGTAGACTAAAAGCTTTAGGAATCCAAACTACAACATATAATAAGTACCCTGTATCAAGATTGATGCAAAACAAGTTAAATTTGACCTTTTTTTAGAGAGGTTTAGGACAAAAAACCCACTTCTGGGGTCATTTGGGCGGAATTTCCATATCTCTGGCCCCCCTTCGTCGATTTTGATGATTGACACCTCTTTTGAACCGTTAGAGCCAATAGAATCGACACGTTACCATTGAGGAATGAGAGTGATGTGCACGCAGCTTGCCCAAACCAAAAGCTACGCTATGCTCTGAAAACTGAAAACTAGGTTATAGCCATAAATATGAAGATGGATTATCAGTAATCATTTCAAAGTGACACAGAGACATTGGATTGACCTTCAGCAGCGTTTTTATCATTTTAATGCCATTGAACACAACTTTTGATCAGAAAAACAGCTAATGTAAGACATATTTGCAGTGTTGGCTCCGTAAAGCTACGTGGTGTGTTGTCTGGGTTTGCCTTCGCTGCCCTGAGTTTTCCCTTTAGAATCTGTGGAATCTCAGCTTTAATCTGATATCTTATTTGTGCAGATCCGATAAGTCATAAAGTATACAGTAACCGCTTACAACACTTGTGCAAAACTGTTTCCACTATCAGAGTTTTAACTGCAGATCAACAACACACACACACACACACACACACACACACACACACACACACACACACACACACACACACACACACACACACACACACACACACACACACACACACACACACACACACACACACACACACACACACACACACACACACACACACACACAC
>NC_136903.1:91820707-91828207 GCF_949606895.1 Notothenia rossii
CCATTTTGGAGCCACGATAGCAAACAGGTGTGTTTTTGTCGAGCCGTACCTGGCTCCTTTTCCCAGCGACGAAGGAGAGATCTGATTGGCTGATGAAGAGTGATGAGCTGGAGGTTGAGGTTTAAATTGTTCGATTGGAAATCTCGAAGATGTTCCTTCAACTAAATTGTTAGTTCACTTTATCTCTGAATGAGGAAGCTTATTGATGACTGAGTCGATGAATCAAAGTGTCTGTGACGACATTCCCAGATGCACAGTTTGTGGACACTCACAAAATGCAAACACCATTTTGGAAACTTGAAGCTAAGTATCGACAAGTCTCCAGGCCGCTGAAATCTAAACACAGTAACTGATGTCTTCACTAAATCCTCCCACATTGAAACCTTAAGGATTCCTACCTTTTCGGATGCAAGTCTTATTATCTGTCCAGAGATTTCTTGCAGAACGAATATAAATGATCGTTGAATGCTTTAAAATGTTTGTAAAATGTGTGTTTTATTTGGGGGAATTGTTGAACAGAGGTCATGTCAAGTCAAGAAGACAGCATTTAAGTTCGTACAGATTTAGATGATAGTTTTATAGGAAGGGAACAACAGATACAGAACGAGTTAATGGTTGGTTTCAAACCGTCTTTCAGAAGTGCATAAGATCTGTATGTAAATGTTGAGTGAGATCTGAAACCGTCAGAAGACACGAGGCTTTCCTCACACAGCAGGAACATCATACCCAACAGGAGGCCGACTTCCAAGCCATTGTGTTTCTCCTTAAACAATCCCTTCCCATGATCCGAGGGAAGAACATACAAGAAAGCATACCGTAAAGTCAATTTCTCAATTATGTTTCATTTCCTGTCGAGCCAGCACACGTTTACACCGTCATAAATCATAGGAAATATCAGTCTCCATAAATCATACGTGGAGATTTAAATCAGCTGTTTGTAAAGTCCACTGCTTGTATCTCAGATGTTTGGAAACGTGTGATAATTAAAGCCAGGCGCTCTCTCTGCGGGGAATACTGTTTCCCAATGTTCGCTTAACAACACTCTCACTTCAGTGCCTCCTTTAACGTGTTGCAGCTCTGCTTACAGGCCGGCGGTAGCAGAGGCTTCTCGACTTTCTGGGACCACAGAAGTTCTCTGAGGAATTATAAAGACTGTTGAAACATGCCAATTATGTTTTTTTACCTTTATATTAAATCTAAAATACTGCAAAATGTGATGTAAATGAAAACCAAGTTTGCAGCTCTTGCAGCTTTTATCTTTTGAGAATAATTTAGGAAACACGTTGGGTTTAGATTGAATGATATAATATCTAGAGCAGTGGTGGAAAGTAAATACGCTTACTCAAGTCTTGTACTTAAGTAGGTTTTTGTACTGTACCTGAGTATTTCATTGTGCTGTTTGTTCTTTTAGTAGTTCATACTTTTACTTGAGTAACAATTTGAAATCAGGACTTTTACTTGTAAATTAGTATTTTAGGAGCTGTACCTTTACTTACGTAAAGGATCCAAATACTTTGTTCAACAATGACTCAAAGTAAAATACAATTCATTTTAAAGAGGCTGTATTCTGATTGTTGTGGAGTCCCCTCTCCTGTAGTGTGTTATATAGGTTTTAGTGCATGTAAATGGTCTGCAGAGGTTAAAATCCCTGTGTTCCCTCCAGAGTTTCTCTACACTTTGATTGACAACCACTATTTGTTGGATTGTTGGGAATTTGGTTCAAACATTTGTGAATTGTAATAACTGTGGGGACTTTTTATCCTGTGCCATCATCTGATGAACTTGTATTTAGTCCATACTTTGGATAATAAGAATCCCCTGAGAAGCTGAGCAAATAGTTCAGATATCTTTCAAGTTTAACATACACAACTGAACAAGATGGATATTCATCCCAGGGTTTGGCCTTGAGTTATAAAAAGACGTCTCAGACTGAGAAAAAAGAACTCTTTGAATACTTCTTATCTGTAACTGGCATTTGTCGAATGCAGCTACATTTAGGTCTGTCAGGTCAGAGTGATTGGGTTCCTTCCCGCATCGGAAAAGAATGAGCTGATTGTTAAGAAACACAAATCACAAGCGTCATAAATCAGCTTTAACATTTTAGATCTGATAAAAAGTTTGATTAAAAGGTTAAAAAGTCACAAAGTGGGAGAGCTTGTAGACTGTCGATGTGAACATCTGAATCATCACGTAAATATGACAGCTGCTAACTTGTAACAACTTTTACTTTTGTTTTTTACTTTAGACCATATTTCTGTCACAACCTTTCGAATGACAGGGAAACAAATCTGAGGACGGGTCCAGCAAAGCTACAAAGGAGACTAAAACCAGAGGAACCGATTCTGGTTCGGGTTCAAGTAAATAACTACATTTATAAAATGAAACTTCAAGTATGGAACACAAATAAAATAAAAACTTGCTGGTTTCTCATGGCACACAGGGTTGGGTTTAGAAGACCCTAGACACTAAAGAACCTAGAACGTACACGTAGTGTTCAGGTTAAAAAACAAACAATGACTCTAGGGTTAGACAACAAAGACCCTAGATGCTAGGCTCATGGTTAAGGAAGAAAGAAATACCCTAAACACTAGGGTTAGGGGTCAGGTAAAAAACCAACAAAGACCCCAGGGTTAGGGTTAGAACAGAGAGGAAGACCCTAGACACTAGGGTTAGGGTAAGCGACCAAACAAAGACCCTAGAGTTAGGGATAGAGAAGAATAAAGACACCTCGGCAATAGGGTTTTGGTACAGAACAAACAAAGACCCTAGACCAGGGGAGATTCCCGGTCGATCGCGAGATGTGTCTAAAAATAGAACAATAATATTCAGTTTTATCGTTAATGTCCGATAACATAATCTTCCTGTGCCAGAATAATGCACTTGAACGCATCAACGCGTTGTGATTGGCGTGACCCCATGTGTTGGGGCGTGGCTGGTGGGCAGTGGGCACTAGTTCGCTGACGTTGTCCGTGGCAACAGGAGTCCGCACACACACATGACCGCAATTATAGAAGAAGCATAAAAGCCCAAAATATATCATTTCCACTCCGAGTGGGAGGATGGTTATTTTTGATCTATTCCAAAAGTCCATCTGTCTCATCTGCAATGCGAGCGTGGCTTTACCGAAGAAGGGTCCTTTAGGAGCGGCATTTCAAAACAGTGCACAAAAGCTACGAGACGGAATTCCCTCCTAATCCTTCCCTACGCTCTTCTGTTCGTTGCGTGCGTAACAGAGTGAAACATTTGAATACATAATTCTAAGTTTGTGAATGTTTAATTCATAATAAGTTGTGAATGTTAAGAGATGAGATTGTTTCTTTTATTATTTTAAGTTTTGTTTCCAGTGGGAACACCTTCCCGTTGCACGTCTTTGTTTACTTCCGGTATGTATTTTCCACCCTCCGCGGACTGGCCGTCTGGAGAATCTGGAGAATCACAGAACGGCCGGTCGTCAAGGGCCGGCTCGATTCGCTGATGGCCGTCACCGCCCTTCATTTTTTATGTTTTTAAATGGCATCATTGAAGTTGGTACTTATTATATGTTATAGTTTGGATCCCTAAAGCTTTTATTCCACTGTCCCGTCATTCAAGGGTGGTTTTCACGATAAGTAATGTTTTATTTTTGGACGGACACTATCATTGAAATTGTTTTACTATGTTCAATCTGAATTTACTTATAGAACATTTTGTATTGATTCTGACTTTTCAACATCAAACTCACAGGTTTGTCATTGCTTTGAGAAAAAAGATTATTAATTTAACCCTTTTAGAAGTCTAGTTATAGTCATTTGTTTTCAGGTCTCAGGCTCGAAAAGGACATGTGTCTTTTACCACAGGCAATACCGCCTGCATGCCTCAGCTTTGATTAAAGGAAATGCTCACATCAATCCGTCCAAGAGGAACAAGACGATCGCCATTCGAGCTTTACAGGCGGACAGGTGCACTCGCTGTTGCCTTTCAGAAACAAATCAGCAAGTCTGAATCTTAGGGGTCATCACTTTAAGACTGTGTTTAAAATAGTAAAATGTAATCTACTTTTGTACCTTTGGTTTCTGGGCTTATAAAACTCTTGAACTTGTTGAAGAGTTGAAGTCTCCTGTCTTGCAATAACAATTGAGTGCATCTTTTAATAAATACTAATGAATGTGAATGAATCGGTAATTTTGCAAGAGACATGTTGTTATACCTGAAGTGAGACACTCTTCTGTCATGAGATTCATAGACGTCTATAATCACATTGTAAGGTCAGTTTGAATACTTTTCAATAATTTATATTTTTATATTATATATTTATATTGCTGTTAAGATCTTGAACATTTGTAGCTTAGGAGTGGTGACGTGAAGTCATGTGACCGTGCTGTAGTTCCTTTATAGCCCAACATTAGCCTCCTTTAGCTTATCGGTGGTGACGTGAAATCATGTGACCGTGCTGTAGTTCCCTTATAGCCCAACATTAGCTTTTAATTAACAAATCATAATTTGGTGTTAATATGTGGAGATTATCATGCTAAACAAAACATGTAAGTATCATAAAAAATGTTTGCGACAGAGGATATTTTTTGCAACCATCCAATGGAAAAATACCATTGGATTATTTTGGGGGAACTAGGGAGATGCTAATCTCTTTAGAAAACATTGTAGATATTAAGCAACATTCCTGAATTCAATTAATTAACAAACAGTGATTGGGAAAGAAATGTGTTTTCATTACCTGTTCTCATAACGCTTTTTCAACCAACGATGTGAACCCAACCTCGAAAACACTTGAAACCAAACACAGCCATCCTCGGGTTCATTCGGCATCTGGAAATCTTACGAATTCCTTTGATAGTTTAGTCTACAAAGTCTTTGGGGGGGCAGAGGTTCAAACTGATAGGAGTTTGGAGCTCAGTCAATTAGACATTTTTTATTGAAGAGTAGTTTATGCAACTTTCCCACATTTGGAGCAGGTCAGATTAGCACTTCATCACTGGCCTGTATTTATACATCAGAAATTCTTTACATGCTTCGTAGAAAAAGTCTCGGATAAGACACATAAAAATACTCCTCATTGTTCATGTGAATGGGAAAAAGGCACACTGGCAAATAAGTGCTGGAAGAAAGGGCATTTCTAAGTATAACTCATATTTCAATAGCATTACACGCAGACTTTGTACACCAATCAGAACATAGATATACATCTGAACAACAAAAGCAGTTGGAGCCCAATATGAGAGCAAATCCAAAAAGTGTCTGCGGTTGCTTTTGGCGTCTCTCAGATGCAACACAAGTACACAAGTTTTACTGGATGGGTGTTAAAGAGCATCACCTCCATGAGTTCATCTCTCTCTGTTTAGTCTTGAACAGTCTGAGCTGTCTTTGGTATGCAGTCTGATAGTCCACTTGAGTCTGAGTTATGTCTGTTGCATAGCAGAGAATTGGTGATAAGGAAAGTGTTTTCTCAGTGTATACAGTCCAACGTTACGTACGATCGGACCTCTCTATCATCCTCCACAGTCTCTGCTACCTGCAGCCACACGTCTCCACCACCATGTCCTCGTACTGTTTGTAGACGACGTTATTAGCCGAGTCGATGTAGAGTATGCTGATCGGGCTGAGTCGTGTCGGGACGCAGCAGGTCGGCGGCGTGGACTCGGGGTCCATGGAGTTCATGAGGGTCTGAATGATGGCGTGGTTGGTGGGTTCCAGGTGCGAGCGGATGGGGAAGTCGCAGACGCCGTCGCAGTGAAAGGCCTCGTACTCCAGCGGCGCGATGATCCAGTCGTCCCAGCCCATCTCTTTAAAGTTCACGTGGAGTCGTCTCCGGTGGCATCGCGGCCTCGTCTGCGGCTTCACCAGCTGGCTCTGAGGGAGGGTCTGCACGGGTTTCTTAGCCCCCCTTGAAGCGGGAGCTCGGCGCATTCTCCGCTGCGTAACCAAGTACTCGTAGACGGTTTTGTTGTCGTGGCCCGACCGCGCTTTGATCTCGTTGTAGAAGAGATCTCGCTTCTTGCTTTTGCCGAACGCCAGGAAGAAGGCCTTTTCCTTGTTGGTCCTTCCGGGTCGGGAAAATCCGAGCGAGCGCAGGTCCAAGGGGCGACCGCCTCGATGCTCCAGGGCCTCCAGGTCGAAGCACAGCTGCTGGGAGTGCTGGTTCTGCTGGGTTTTGAAGCCCTTGAAGACTTTCCAGCCGTCGAACACTTCCCACTTGCTGCTGAACGCGCCTCCGCCGAGCAGGTCGTCCGAGGTCTTGGTCTGCAGCAGGACGGCCGGCTGTTTACCTGATGCGCAGGTGTACAGCTTCAGGCACGGGGACGACGCTCCTCCACCCCCTCCCTCAGCGGCCTGGGATCCCATGGAGGCCCTGCGGGGGTCAGACAGGCGCTTCCTCAGGATGCGTAGCTCGGCCCCCAGGAGCCCGTCTCGATCCAGAGAGCTGACGTTGAAGTGATACCTCTGACGTCTCAGCTGGGGCCCTCGCTCATCTGTGGGGGAGGACGGAGACACAGACAGAGGTATGAGTTACAGCTGATCGAAAACACATGAGGGAGACTAACCACTCGTAGACACACACATCCTTAAGAATCATCCCTTTGCATTTCTTTTTACGCTGCTATGGACAATCTCAAAGTTATTGAATTGATTATTATTTTGTATATATTGATTGTTGTGTATTCATGTCTTGATGTGTGCACATGTATAAAGGTGTCTGTTCATTGTGTGTAGGATTTACATATTTTTATATATATTTTTATTCAGCATTTCGATCTCTCTGTTCACATAAACGGAAAGATTGACAATAACGTTGATTTAAATAAACTGTTAGCTCTACATTCTGTTGATCAATTCACAAAACACCAAGTTTGTATTCATTTGATTTGCTTGCGAGGTAAATGTGTTCAGGCCTCTCAGTGGTTATTAGTATCTCTAATGTTTGTGTTGTGATGGCAGTTGTCCGGTCTGAGGTCGTATTGGGACTGGATTTAGTTTTGTTTGTATTTGTTTTGGTGTCGCCGACTTGCTGTGTGTACTACATGTTAGGACCCTGAGAACATCTCAAGGGGTTCAGACAGCATTTAGTTTCCCTCTATAACGTTTACTTCTTTACCCATTTACCATTTGCCTGCACATTGGTCACATTGTCTTGCACTAATTTAATCTACTATGCTTCTTTTTGCTCTGTTTTGATTGTTTTATGTTTTATATATTTATGTTGGATTGTTGGAGGAGCTTAGGACTTAGTGTGTCCTTTCCATAACTTCACTGGAACTCCTGCAACAATAAAGCCTTCGAACATTTAAGAAAATAAGAATGAAAGAAGGTACGAACGTTTATTTATCAAACACGCTTCACCAAAAGGTATTTCAGAGTGCTTTACAAAAATGTGAAGTGTAAGATATGTTGCAACAGACCAACACAACTGCATTTAAATACATGTGAAAACAGATATTCAAAAAAAGCCAAGAGAATTAAAATAAAACGAGTTAAAAAAGAGCAAAATACAAAAATAGAAGTCATTAC
>NC_136903.1:91830707-91915707 GCF_949606895.1 Notothenia rossii
ACTCTCCTGCTGATGTTCAGGTGTATATCAGTATGTAGTGTCTCTACTTTAAAGAGTCCTCTCCTGCTGACGTTCAGGTGTATATCAGTATGTAGTGTCTCTACTTTAAAGAGTCCTCTCCTGCTTATGTTCAGGTGTATATCAGTATGTAGTGTCTCTACTTTAAAGAGTCCTCTCCTGCTGATGTTCAGGTGTATATCAGTATGTAGTGTCTCTACTTTAAAGAGTCCTCTCCTGCTGATGTTCAGGTGTATATCAGTATGTATTGTCTCTACTTTAAAGAGTCCTCTCCTGCTGATGTTCAGGTGTATATCAGTATGTAGTGTCTCTACTTTAAAGAGTCCTCTCCTGCTGATGTTCAGGTGTATATCAGTATGTAGTGTCTCTACTTTAAAGAGTCCTCTCCTGCTGATGTTCAGGTGTATATCAGTATGTAGTGTCTCTACTTTAAAGAGTCCTCTCCTGCTGATGTTCAGGTGTATATCAGTAGTGTCTCTACTTTAAAGAGTCCTCTCCTGCTGATGTTCAGGTGTATATCAGTATGTAGTGTCTCTACTTTAAAGAGTCCTCTCCTGCTGATGTTCAGGTGTATATCAGTATGTAGTGTCTCTACTTTAAAGAGTCCTCTCCTGCTGATGTTCAGGTGTATATCAGTATGTAGTGTCTCTACTTTAAAGAGTCCTCTCCTGCTGATGTTCAGGTGTATATCAGTATGTAGTGTCTCTACTTTAAAGAGTCCTCTCCTGCTGATGTTCAGGTGTATATCAGTATGTAGTGTCTACTTTAAAGAGTCCTCTCCTGCTGATGTTCAGGTGTATATCAGTATGTAGTGTCTACTTTAAAGAGTCCTCTTCTGCTGATGTTCAGGTGTATATCAGCATGTAGTGTCTCTACTTTAAAGAGTCCTCTCCTGCTGATGTTCAGGTGTATATCAGTATGTAGTGTCTCTACTTTAAAGAGTCCTCTCCTGCTGATGTTCAGGTGTATATCAGTATGTAGTGTCTCTACTTTAAAGAGTCCTCTCCTGCTGATGTTCAGGTGTATATCAGTATGTAGTGTCTCTACTTTAAAGAGTCCTCTCCTGCTGATGTTCAGGTGTATATCAGTATGTAGTGTCTCTACTTTAAAGAGTCCTCTCCTGCTGATGTTCAGGTGTATATCAGTATGTCGTGTCTCTACTTTAAAGAGTCCTCTCCTGCTGATGTTCAGGTGTATATCAGTATGTAGTGTCTCTACTTTAAAGAGTCCTCTCCTGCTGGTGTTCAGGTGTATATCAGTATGTAGTGTCTCTACTTTAAAGAGTCCCTCTCCTGCTGATGTTCAGGTGTATATCAGTATGTAGTGTCTCTACTTTAAAGAGTCCTCTCCTGCTGATGTTCAGGTGTATATCAGTATGTCGTGTCTCTACTTTAAAGAGTCCTCTCCTGCTGATGTTCAGGTGTATATCAGTATGTAGTGTCTCTACTTTTAAGAGTTCTCTCCTGCTGATGTTCAGGTGTATATCAGTATGTAGTGTCTCTACTTTAAAGAGTCCTCTCCTGCTGATGTTCAGGTGTATATCAGTATGTAGTGTCTCTACTTTAAAGAGTCCTCTCCTGCTGATGTTCAGGTGTTTATCAGTATGTACGGTCTCTACTTTAAAGAGTCCTCTCCTGCTGATGTTCAGGTGTATATCAGTATGTCGTGTCTCTACTTTAAAGAGTCCTCTCCTGCTGATGTTCAGGTGTATATCAGTATGTAGTGTCTCTACTTTTAAGAGTTCTCTCCTGCTGATGTTCAGGTGTATATCAGTATGTAGTGTCTCTACTTTAAAGAGTCCTCTCCTGCTGATGTTCAGGTGTTTATCAGTATGTACGGTCTCTACTTTAAAGAGTCTCCCCTCATTGAAAACATAATGTCCGAGTTGATTTTCTACGTATACTTGAGTCTTTATTTCCTTCTTCAAATGGTCTGAAAGGAAATCATCCACGCAACATGTGGCAAAATAGAGGAAAAGTAGAGAAGAAAGTGATGTCGGCCTCATGCGGGGGAGGTCACCGGCGATTTGCTGAGGACACACTAAACAAATAAAGCCCAAATTAAAACTACATTAAGTGCTTGAAATGTAAACCTTTAGCCGGGCTAGAGATATTAAAGCCTGGTCATTTAAACATTGTTTTAAACAGTTTTACACCGTAAAGATAACATGACACAGGGGGGCCACCCTACTTGTGGCTGGAGGAGTTTATTTACCCTCCTGAGGCCGTAGATCAGCAGCAACTCACCAGATGGCCAGAAGCACACAGAAAGCTAACACACACACACACACACACACACACACACACACACACACACACACACACACATACACACACACACACACACACACACACACACACACACACACACACACACACGAGTATAAATATACACAGCTACATGCATGAGCACTGTCCCGTGGAAACTTGGTTTTAAGTCATAAATATTTCACTCGAATATTAAAAAAAGGGCAAAACGTTTAACGGGAAATAATCCCTGGGGATACATTTAAAGGTTTAACAGTAAAAAATAGTTTTTGGAAGTACGCGGCATTGTCCATTGAATGTGAAACCTTGTGTTATGTTCACATGTTGGTGCTGTTCCAGTTCTATAGAACAAGGAGTTGATCAGTCAGTGGCTGACCTGCAAACGGGTAACAACGGCCTAAAACATTAAACCTGCTGCAGCTTCAGATATGAGGAGGGCGAGGGAGGGCGAGGGAGGGCGAGGGAGGGAGGGCGAGGGAGGGAGGGCGAGGGAGGGCGAGGGAGGGAGGGCGAGGGAGGGAGGGCGAGGGAGGGAGGGCGAGGGAGGGCGAGGGAGGGAGGGCGAGGGAGGGAGGGCAAGGGAGGGACTGGCGGCCGACGCTTCACTTTCTTCCCTACTTTTGCTCTATTTTGCCACATGTTGCATGGATGATTTCCGTGCCTTCAGACCATTTGAAGAAGTTAATAAAGCAGAAAAAGGAAGGATGAAGTATAGTTAGAAAATAAACATTATTTATTTTTCATAAACTAAAAATCCTCTCTCTGTATTGCAATACTATGGTGGCCACAAACACTTCCATTAGGAACCACGCTGCAGCTTCAGAACACACGAAGAAACATTCAGCAACTTGAGGAGTTCAATCAGACTTTAGTTCCACCTGGAGTAAATCCACCAGCTACCCTGCAGTATACAAAGTCATTCAAACTAGCTGCACCTTTACCAGCTTTGAGAACACTTTCATGATCAATCATTATAAAACATATCATATCTATTATTCTGAAATGGACCAATCTGCACAACGACTACTTTTACTGTCTTTCACTATATTTTGATGAGAAAACTTTTCTACTTTTACTTGAGGAACATTTTGAATGCAGGACTTTTACTGTAACAGAGTATTCCTACACTCTGGTACTTCTACTTTTACTCAAGAACAAGATCTGAGTACTTCTACTTTTACTCAAGAACAAGATCTGAGTACTTCTACTTTTACTCAAGTTCAAGATCTGAGTACTTCTACTTTTACAAAGTACAAGATCTGAGTACTTCTACTTTTACTCAAGTACAATATCTGAGTACTTCTACTTTTACTCAAGTACAAGATCTGAGTACTTCTACTTTTACTCAAGATCTGAGTACTTCTACTTTTACAAAGTACAAGATCTGAGTACTTCTACTTTTACTCAAGTTCAAGATCTGAGTACTTCTACTTTTACAAAGTACAAGATCTGAGTACTTCTACTTTTACTCAAGTACAAGATCTGAGTACTTCTACTTTTACTCAAGAACAAGATCTGAGTACTTCTACTTTTACTCAAGTACAAGATCTGAGTACTTCTTCTTTTACTCAAGTACAAGACCTGAGTACTTCTACTTTTACTCAAGTACAAGATCTGCGTACTTCTACTTTTACTCAAGTACAAGACCTGAGTACTTCTACTTTTACTCAAGTACAAGATCTGAGTACTTCTACTTTTACTCAAGAACAAGATCTGAGTACTTCTACTTTTACTCAAGTACAAGACCTGAGTACTTCTACTTTTACTCAAGTACAAGATCTGAGTACTTCTACTTTTACTCAAGTACAAGACCTGAGTACTTCTACTTTTACTCAAGTACAAGATCTGAGTACTTCTACTGTTACTCAAGTACAAGATCTGAGTACTTCTACTTTTACTCCAAGATCTGAGTACTTCTCAGTCATCTTCTTTTGCCATCACCCCCTCTGTTACGTCACGCTCTCTGAACACATTGAGAGGATTTACTGCCTGCTTCCTCCTGAATGTGACCTTCATCACCTCCTCTTCATCCCCTCCTCTTCATCACCTCCTCTTCATCCCCTCCTCTTCATCCCCTCCTCTTCACTCACAGAAGCACCCTCTCCCTTCCTTTGCCACAGCGTCACACAGTCTGCTCGTCTGCTCATTCATTAGTTTTGTATATTTCATATTAAGAAGACACGAGAGTAGAATTGAAAGGGATGAAGCCCTCTGTGATGGTCACACAGCGCACTGCGGCATGTGTTCTCTGTGTGTAACCCAGTACCAGGGGCCGTGGGTCAGTACTCATATCGTCCTGAGGTTAATATGCATGCATGCTCCTGTGTGTGTTTGAACTCATGTGCATTGCCTTGGGACGAAATGATCTCCAAATGTGGGATCCTGAAGTTCCTCCTCTTCTGTCCCTTCCTTTCCTGATTCATAATTAGATTAATCACCACCTCTATGCAGTGAGTCATGTGATCAATGCCCCACAATGTTTCAAACCCAAGGACCAATAAGTAGTGGTGTTTGTGCTTCACTGCTACACCTCCTTAAATCCACTGCATGCACGTGAAATCACCAGAAAGAGCTTTTCCGCATCACAATCTGTTTTATTATAAAGTAGGTTAAAACATACGATGAGTTTTCTTTCGTAATTGCGGTGCATTCAAAGACACAGAGAGAAGAAGCTAAACCAAATCTAAAGGAAACAGTAGTGTTATAATATAACGGCTGAGTGAGTGAAATAAATAGTTATGAGTACAGAGGTGTTTTCCATCTGCTCTGCCCAGTGTTTCCGGAATAAGAAGTATTACATAGAGCCACATTTACTTACACAACAGTTACCATTGTTGTTTAGATGGAGGAGATGTTTGTGGTAATAACTGGGATTTTAGAGAGCCATACATGGAGACATAAAACCTTCAAACAGCAGCAGGGAACGCGCAGAGGAACAGTTTCTGGTGAAAGAGGAACCTGGAGGAGAGGGCTGCTAAATCCTCAGAACTACAGGATGTGTCTTTTTGTTTCTTTTTTGTATGCATGCTTAGGTAACATTAAGCGTTAGCTCTTTTCCGCTGTAACAATGTAAATGTCCCCTCTATGGTACTAAAGGTATTCTGATCTGATTAACATTCACCCCTCCACACACAGTCACAGAGTCAGGGGCTGCCATACAAGATGCCCCCTGCTCGAAGGAAGCTAACATTCAGAAACTGTTGGCCATGCAATTAGAAGCAACTTAGGGTGAAGTACACATTTTGCCCAAGAACACCTCTGGAACACGTCGATAACACAGTCAGCATTCTGGTTATATTGTGTCAAATGTAATTAGGTTAGTGGCAATAAAAACATGCACCTCTCTCCAGACAGCAGCAGGAACCATGCAGAGCAACAGCTTCTGGGAGAAACGTGAGAAAGTGAGGTTACCTTGTCCTCGGTCCACGAAGCTGGTGATGGTGTTGGCCAGCCCGGCCTCGTGCAGCGTGCTGCTGTTCAGATCCCCGGTGGAGAGGGACCAGTACAGAGACAGCATGTAGTCGTGCGGGGTGACCAGCGGCTGCACGGCTCTCTGCGGAGCCCCGGTGCGCACGAGAGCAGCGGGAACCTTCCCCACCTTTTTCCCCGGTGAGCCAGCAGCAGCACCGACTACAGTCCCGACTCCTTTCCCCGCTGCACGTGCGCTCAGAGCGGCAGGAGCTTTACGCACGGGCTCTTTACGCACCGGGATGCCCGCGCGGTTCACCGGCACCACTGCACTGCGCGGAGGCGACGCTGCAGGAGCTGTAATTTTGCTTTTAATACCAGTCGTCTCTCCTTTTATTAACGGAGGACCGGCACGGATCCGCGTAATCCTCGCAGGACTCACCGGGGACGGTTTCCACGCCCCGAGCACCGGTTGCCTTCCTGCGGCTGGTGTTCTGCCGGCTCTCCCTCCTCCTGTCGGTCTGCTGAGGGAACCGAGGACGGGATGCAGGAAAAGCAGAGTCCAGCAGCTGAGCAGAAGACAGGCTCGCTTCACGACTTTCATCCTAAAGCCCTGTCGCGCTTTGCCAGGCCGTCATGGTAATAAGGCGCAGAAATGTTCAGAAATAAAAAATCTGTTTGGTTAAAAGTAAGAAGAGGGAGCAGTCCTGTTCTGCCCGACTCTCTCATCCTCTGAGTTTCCTCTCAGGGGTGAAGTGAACAGCTTCTCCCGGCTGTGCGCTGTGGACATGTGAACGGTTGTAAAAGCAAACACGTTGACTCAGAGTTATTAGAAACAAATCCTGCAGACCCTTATTCTCCCAGCCGTCTTGCGCAGGAACCATAGTGCAGCTCCGGGCTGTGGTAGAAGAGCAGATATCCAGAGAAAGGCTGAGGACATGTGGACCTGCAGTAAAGCCTCCGCGGCGCGACTCTGCTGCGGATCCGGAGAGAAACTTCTTTAAATCCCACTTTTTTTTCCAAGAATGGCGTAATGCCGCTGCCTCCGTTTTTTTTTCTCCTTCCCTACAAAGTTTGAACTCCGTCCAGTGAAAATATTTCTCACACACACACACCAACCTGCAGGTGCTCCAAAAAAATCCTCCAACAAACCTGAGCTCAGGAATTGGAAACGGAATTCCAGCAAGTAGTTTTAATTACCCCGTGACGTCATGCTGTCCGGAGTCATTTAACAGCAATATTTATTCCTCCCCTCTTTCCACCAATGACTCATCCGAGCTGTTACACTAAACACCCAAAAACACCCCCCAGAAGAAAACACAGGAAATAAAACGTTGCATTATGTCATATGAAGTGAGCAGACACACACACACACACACACACACACACACACACACACACACACACACACACACACACACACACACACACACACACACACACACACACAAACACATACTTAATTAATACTATGATCAGAGCTAGAGGATGTTCTCAGATATTTTACCTAAGTATAAGAAGCAATACTACATTGTAAGAATAATCTGTAACAAGTCAAAGTACTGCACATGCAAATAAAGAAACATCTTCACCCACTGGACAACACACGCAACATTAGCATCAAAATAAAGTTAAAGTACCAAAAGTACTTGTTATGCATTATCGCCCATTTCAGAATCATACCTTTAAAATGACTGCATTATGATTATTGATGCGCAGCTGGTAAAGGTTGGAGATCATTTTAATTACTTATGAAACTCGTAGGAAGTGAAACATGATGTTCATTAGCATATTTAACTATGTATATTTTAATTGAACTACTTAAAAAAAAAACTCAATATCGTCATGAATCCAAGACATTCGGGACAATTAGCTTTGTATTATCTTATAAATATAACGGTTGAATTGAGTTACACGCTGTTCTAATCTACCATAGCTCTTTTTAAATCTAAATGTCATTTTTGGACTTAAATATGTTGTTTTTGTGGCATTTTAGAGAAATAATTGATGGTGGCGTTTTTCTTCTGACAGTAGTCTCAACCTTAGGGTTTAATTTGCTCAACATCAGAGAACAACTGCACGGCGGCTGAGAAGGGCAAACGTGTCCAGAACTCTTCCATCAGGAGAAACACGCTGCAGCTTCAGAAAGGATGCAAATATAAAAACCCAAATGTTCCACATCCTCTAAATACAAAACGCTGAAGAAGCTCAAAACACAACGGAGACCAGGGGACACTAAAGAGAGACGCACACAGCTGGGAGACCAGGGGACACTAAAGAGAGACGCACACAGCTGGAGACAAGGGGACACTAAAGAGAGGCGCACACAGCTGGGAAACCAGGGGACACTAAAGAGTGACGCACACAGCTGGAGACAAGGGGACACTAAAGAGAGGCGCACACAGCTGGGAAACCAGGGGACACTAAAGAATGACGCACACAGCTGGAGACAAGGGGACACTAAAGAGTTATGCACACAGCTGGGAGACCTGGGGACACTAAAGAGTGACGCACACAGCTGGAGACAAGGGGACACTAAAGAGTGACGCACACAGCTGGGAGACCAGGGGACACTAAAGAGTGACGCACACGGCTAGAGACCAGAGGACACTAAAGAGTGATGCACACAGCTGGGAGACCAGGGGACACTAAAGAGTGACGCACACAGCTGGAGACAAGGGGACACTAAAAAATGACGCACACAGCTGGGAGACCAGGGGACACTAAAGAGTGACGCACACAGCTGGAGACAAGGGGACACTAAAGAGTGATGCACACAGCTGGAGACAAGGGGACACTAAAGAGTGATGCACACAGCTGGGAGACAAGGGGACACTAAAAAGTGATGCACACAGCTGGGAGACAAGGGGACACTAAAAAGTGATGCACACAGCTGGGAGAACAGGGGACACTAAAGAGTGACACACACAGCTGGAGACAAGGGGACACTAAAGAGTGATGCACACAGCTGGGAGACAAGGGAACACTAAAAAGTGATGCACACAGCTGGGAGACAAGGGGACACTAAAAAGTGATGCACACAGCTGGGAGACAAGGGGACACTAAAAAGTGATGCACACAGCTGGGACCGGAGCGCTTGGTGACGTTCGGGGATTATAAATCACAAAAAGCGCTACTGCATGTTAACGAATCACTTACAATTATGCACGTTTCTCCGAATGGGAATGTTAAGGGCCATTTCAGCGCATTTGCACCTGTAGGCCACCGTACAAATGACTCACAAAATATAAATAATTCAATAAATAAAGTCACTGCTTTGCTCAGTAGAGACTGGTTGCAGAGTCAGGCCTGAGAACATCCACATCTGCATTCTCCACTTGTTTTAGTTTCCTACATTTCGCTGGAGGTAGATTCTTAAACTCTTTGCCAGTTTAATTCCTGAAGCTTCAGCTTAGTGTCATACATTCAACGTAGCCCATGCTATGAATGATTAGCAGCCAAGAAGCTTGGGTTTGATTTTGGCCATGGAGGAGGGTCTCTGGTGGTTTGTAACGGGAGCCTCTCAGCTGCGTATGAGGGCATGATGGACGAGCAGGAGTGATTGGATAATATGAGGCTGTCATGGATCACATATAACATCAACCTGATGCAGTCAATTCAGCTAAACAGCTAACGGATGTGAGTAACAGTGACTGGCCAAGTAGCAGGGCTCAGTAACAGCTTCATGTTTGATTTAATGGTACATTACGGCGCAGTGTAATACATCTCTGCTGCTTTCACACAGTACACTGTTGTTTTTCTCTCAGCCCTTTCAATTTGGAGCTGTAATTTTATCCCAGACCACGACAGACTGACTTTATGTGCAGATAATTGTGGCCAAAATACATTAGGAACCGCAAGTCTGAGAATCAAATGTGTTTGGCTTTAATTTGAGTTTATAGTACATTTAATGCTCTATAAACATCAGAAAATCATACACAATGAAAGTTTGACGTACGACTTTGCTATTCCAACGTTTTGCCTGAAGTTGGTGCTCGAGAAAAGCCACTTCATATCTGTATGCTTGGTGTTTAATGACATATCCAGTGAAAGTAGCCGGTAGGCATCAGCTTCAAGCTTCATCAACCCTCTCTGTTAATTCCCCGTATGTTACACCTGCTGTTTTTTATGGCGAGGGATGCGTTTCCAAGGAAACGACATATGACTACACCCAATAATCGGTGTAGAGCTGTTCAGGGCCGGAGTGTTAATGATAATCTGAAGTCTGGTGGCGTTTCGAAAATGTTTTTTCCGATTTGGCGTAGAGCTGTTGAGGCATAGACCGGTGGTCTACATGTGAAGTTTGATGGCGATCGGAAAGTCTCCATTGCAGTTAAAGCGATATTGCGTTTTATTGCGAGGGATGCGTTGCTATGGTAACGCCACATTATGAAACCTCAGATTTAACGTAGAGCTGTCCAGGGCCACAGTGTTAACCATCATGTGATGCTTGGCGGCGTTCGGAGCATGTCAGTTGGAGTTATGACATCATCGTGTTCCATGGTGAGGGATCGCCTAGCAACGAGCAAACTTGGAAATGGTCGCCGCATCGCGACAACACCGTTACGTGAAAAGTTGCGATTTTAATCACTTTTAATCTCCCAGGTCTCGAGGCGCTGCCCAGCTAGAAATCTTTAGTTCTAAAAACATTCTGAGAATGTTACCATTCACCGTTCTAGGAATGTTGTCAGCGGGAAGTTTTCTTTTGGTTCTCAGAATGTTCTTCTGAAAGGTAGGATTACTTTATCTAAAAACGTTCTTAAAATGCTTGGTAATAACCTTCTTTAAATGTTTTATAACCATTTTTCCTCCTGGTCTCTCGCCTGTCATGCCTCTGCGCCCCCCTGGGGGGGCGCGCCCCACACTTTGGGAACCACTGCATTAAAGGAACATTTTATCAGTGGCGAACCGTCAGGGCCTTTAAGGTATTCAGAGAATACCCTGGAACACTCAGATAAAACAAACGAAAAATCTATTTAATTATAGAAATAAATGTAATAAAATGTATATAAAATGAATAAATGAGAATGGTATCTGTGTTGTTGATCTGTAATATTACTGTGTTACGTTGATTTGTTTGTCCTTCTCGGACCATGTACTACGCATTTCAGTGGTTTTGTGTTAGAAAAGAAAGCAACCAATCAGATCTTGTTCTGGCGGCGGGGGGTGTGTGTGTGTCTACAGAAGGCCCGGTTGTGATAGACACGGTTCACCACTGCATTTTATAAAACACTTTCTGTCATCTCAGGCCTCAATAACATCCTGGAAACATTTTCAGAATGTTTCTTGGAGAATGTTCTTCATTTGTTATTATGTAACATTGAGGGAACGTTTTATAAAGAACATCTTTAATGTGTTACTCCAACAACGTCCAAAACACATTCTTAGAATGTTGCAGGCAAAACGTTATGTCTGAGTTAACCTTCAACCTTATAGGAACATTATTTGAAAAAATAAACATCTCAGATTAAAACGTTTCTTTAAAACCTTATTAGAACCTGTAGGTAACGTTAGCCAAAGTTGGGAGAACGTTCCCCGCTAGCTGGGGTGTCCCTGTCGCTAGGGAGACGTAAAGAGATAGTGTATATAAGGGACGGCTCAATTGACACGTCACCCATTTCTTTTCCTCACAGATGACAAAAAAAATCTGACATTATACGATTTAAAATAAAAACAATAATCGTGGCTTGATATTGAGTAAGAAGATGTTTTAATGGACCCCACAGCTTCCGGTCTTCCAAGACCCGACTGGACAAAAATACGTGGTGCAGGCACGAAACATACCACCAATAGAAATACATTGCTTTTAAAATCGTTCTGTGTGGCACGAAAAAAGGAGAAAATCGTGTTGGTGAACACGAATCAATAGATTCAATGTTGTGACTATAACACGAAATGCCGTGAGAGTGGGTTGAACATAGCGAGGCAGCTGGATCAAGGGTACAGGATTGCTGTGAAAAAGCACATTGAAGAAGTGGACAAGAACAGGCACGTCTTGTCAAAAATAATTGATTGTGTGAAATGTTGTGGGGGCTTTGACCTGGCTTCACGTGGCCACAACGAGACTGACGGGTCCGACAACCCCGGCGTTTTTCGGAGTTTAGTTGAACCCAACTCAAAGACGGTGTAAAAAAAGTAAAACGTGAATTATCTAGCTATTCAGGCGGATGAGACAACTGACATTTCCACCCACTGCCAGTTAGTTGTAAATAGACTCGTCTATAGACTCCTATATAGACTCCTATATAGACCCGTATACAGACTCGTATACAGACCCGTATATAGACTCGTATATAGACCCGTATATAGACCCGTATATAGACTCGTATATAGACCCGTATATAGACCCGTATATAGACTCGTATATAGACTCGTATATAGACCCGTATATAGACCCGTATATAGACTTGTATATAGACTCGTATATAGACCCGTATATAGACCCGTATATAGACCCGTATATAGACTCGTATATAGACTCGTATATAGACCCGTATATAGACCCGTATATAGACCCGTATATAGACTCGTATATAGACTCGTATATAGACCCGTATATAGACCCGTATATAGACCCGTATATAGACCCGTATATAGACTCGTATATAGACCCGTATATAGACCCGTATATAGACTTGTATATAGACTCGTATATAGACCCGTATATAGACCCGTATATAGACCCGTATATAGACCCGTATATAGACTCGTATATAGACTCGTATATAGACCCGTATATAGACCCGTATATAGACCCGTATATAGACCCGTATATAGACTCGTATATAGACTCGTATATAGACCCGTATATAGACCCGTATATAGACTCGTATATAGACTCGTATATAGACTCGTATATAGACCCGTATATAGACCCGTATATAGACTCGTATATAGACCCGTATAAAGACTCGTATATAGACTCGTATATAGACCCGTATATAGACCCGTATATAGACCCGTATATAGACTCGTATATAGACCCGTATATAGACCCGTATATAGACTCGTATACAGACTCGTATACAGACCCGTATACAGACTCGTATATAGACCCGTATACAGACTCGTATATAGACTCGTATATAGACCCGTATATAGACTCGTATATAGACTCGTATATAGACCCGTATATAGACCCGTATATAGACTCGTATATAGACCCGTATATAGACTCGTATATAGACTCGTATATAGACTCGTATATAGACTCGTTTTGCACTATTCTACTTTTTTTCTCTCACTTTTTTAAAACAATTTTTCTTTTTGTAATACTTTTAATATAGTATATTTTAATATTGTTTTAATATTGTCTGCTTATCTGTGTTATTGTGTTGCATTGTTGGAGAAGCCTGTGACCTAAGATTTTCAACGACATAATTACTCCGTGGCTATGTTAGTTTGACAATAAAGATGTCAAGGTTGAGCGAGGCAGGCAGGACCCAAATGCAGATTTAACAGAAAATACCTTTATTCCAAGGCTACAAGAAACAAACAGAGCAGAACTCTCTCCCCCGTGAACACAGTCAACAACAAACAAGGATCTCACAAAGACTAACACAAAAAGCAGAACCTGAATGCACACAGGACTAATGAAACAAACAAGACACAGGTAAGGAGGGAGGAGAAAACACAGGGGCACCAGGTGAACACAATCAGGTAATCAGCTAGGAGGGAACAGACAGACAGGAAGCAACAGGCAAGACAGGGGGTGAACACTTTTCAAAAATAAAACCGAAGACAGATCTAGACGAGACAAAACACAACACAGACAGATCCTGACAAAAGAACCTTGAACCTTAGTTATTGTGTTACGGCACATCGACCCGCATAACAACGTCCAAGAGCGTTTTTTATAGTTCATCCCTCTTCAGAATGCGAATGCTGACACAGTTGCCACCGCGCTGATGGAGAGGCTGGGCACTATCCTCCCCGATGGACAACACGGCAAACTAATCACCCAAGCCTATGACGGTGCAGCGGTGATGAGGGGAGCTAAAGGTGGAGTTCAGCGGAAAGTAAAGGATGTGTATTGTGTACAGTAGCTATGCTCATCAGGTGAACCTCATTATGCAACATCCCACATCCCCAAGATAAGAACATTCAGACCTTGGTGGATTTGCTGCATCTTTCTCCAGGTCATTTAAGCGAACTGCGATCCTGGATCAAGTGGTGGCACACAGACTTCCTGGCACTTCCACAACAAAGTGGAACTTTCACAGTCGTGCTGTTAACACTGTGTATGAGCACAAGGAGAACATCCTGAGTCGTTTCCAGACAATCAGAGACTCAGGTGACTTTGATCCCATAACAGTGAGAGAAGCTGGGGGCTTTCTGAGAATGATGGAAGATGACGGTTTTTTCTTTTTCCTGACATTGGTCCACAACATCATGCCACATGTAGACATGCTGTTTAGCCAACTGCAGAAGAGGAACATCGACTCTGTCTTCATCACAGGACTCATCAAGAGGTTCACCAGCAGCACACAAACAATCAGGTAAATCATTATTTACAATGGCTGAGAAATGCATACTGTAGGAAATCTGTGAAACCTAAATGTGATTTAGCTGAACACAATAGACATACATACTTATTTAAATATCTTAAACAGGCTAACTGGAAATGTATATATTATATAATGTTTATAAGGTGTATCTCTGACTACTATTTCAAATAGTCAAACCTAATTTGTCAATTCTTCCCACAATGAGTAATTGTACATGGTTACTTGTGGGTTGGATCAAGGACTCCATTCCTTCTGGTGAAATCAGTGGATCTGTGCAGCAGCCGCCCACAAAGAGGAGGGGATTTGGACATGAAGAGCATCAGCTGTTGGCTAGAGAGGTAAGCAGTAATAGGAACGTGTTCTATGACTCCTTTCATAATATAGGTAATTTCATTTCACAATAAAGCCCATTTTCTGTAAATTCAATAAATAGGTAGGCTAGTTAAAATATCCAAATGGAAAGGCCTATTGCTTATTACATTCTGAATTGTATACACTTAACAAGACCTAAACTGCAAAAAGTGTCCCACAGTCTCTACATTTCAAAGGGGATCAAGACAGATCAGAACAGGTTTAGGCCTCCAGAAGCAACCAGTGGACAGAAAGGACCCAACAACAAATGAACGAAGTGTAAACATAGTCATTAAATGTATATATATTGTGACTTAATTTTAAACAGTAATATTGTTCTGTTGACGCTCAGATAGATGTCCTTTTATCCTTGATAGGTTCCATTCACAAGAAAGCTCTTTGTTTGTTACACATCTTATGAGGGGACACTAATGACATTATGAGTGATAGATGTGAAAAGGTGATTCTGTTATTTATTATGTCTTGATTTTAGGTATGTGATACCATACTGAGTCACGCAAAGGAGAGATTCCCCTTCACCAAACACCTCATCAGCTCCACCCTCCTGCAAGGACACCTGTTCGAGGAGCAAAGCCTGGAAACAACTGTGGAGGCCTCCCCTCGACTGGACAAGGCAAAGCTCAAGATGGAACTGTCCGTCGTCTCTGACACGGACCAGTTCAGGGCTTGCAGTGGTGCTGTTACTCTGCTCCAGTTCTTCATTGACAACAATCTGCAGGAGACATTCACAGAGACTGTCAGTCTTCTGAAGATTCTTGTAACCACACCCATGGCTACGGCTGAGGCAGAGAGGTGCTTTTCCACTCTGAACAGGATCAAGACTTTCTTGAGGAACAGCATGACACAGGATCGCCTGAATGCTCTGGCTATGATGTCAATCGAGAAAAAACTCATTAGGAGCATTCCTGACTTCAACACCGGAGTCATTGAGAGGTTTGCCACTCAGAAGGAGAGAGGGGCAAAATTCCTTTACAAATAAACACACACACACACACACACACACACACACACACACACACACACACACACACACACACACACACAAATACAGACACAAGCTCTTGCAGCAAACACAGATGGCCGACCCTTGAAAAAATCTGCTTTTTTGTGTGCACTATTTCAAATGACATGGAGGGAAAAGAGCAGTGTGATTTGTTCTGTAATTATGACTGAGTGCTGAGTGAGGCGTCCAGAGCCTCCTTTCCTTTTCTAGCGAGGCTCTAAAAGTGGAGCCTGTGGTGTTTTTTGTGCTTTCAAATAACAAAAATGACCTTTCTGATCAGATACATTTTGCCTGTGTACAGCCCGTGTATAAAAACACACTCAATGACACCGGCTGCAATACATTATCTGCGAGGACTCGTTGACTCAAAAGGGGTCCTGCCTGTAACTGACACATAAACGAACAGATAAACACACACACACACAAACACACACACACACACACACACAAACACACACACACACACACACACACACACACACACACAAACACACACACACACACACACACACACACACACACACACACACACACACACACACACACACTTCCTCTTAGTTCCTGTGATCATTTGTACATAGTTGTATTTTTGATATCTTATAGTTGAGTTTTGACAGCATCCATCAAACTAGATTTGTTGCCTTAATGCTCTGTTTTCTAATATTTCTGTGTTTCTGAACCACATCTGGGTCTGCAAATAATGCTCATATTTAGTATTTAGTCTCCTGATTTTAAATGGGAATTAAATCATCTCAGTGTTCCCAAAGCACCGATGTTCTGCAGTTTGTGTGGGCCTACTGTATTTACACTGTAGAAACTATGTCCAGGACAAGGTATTTGGAAGTTTTGGAAGATTCATAGGTAACCACACTGAAGATGATGGAGGTATTGATCAGTCTTCTCATATTTGTAAGCCTTAATTTGTCCCAGAAACCATCACGAGAGTGTCCAGTCTGTAAGACAGAACATTCAGAGATAGAACCTCCCTGTAACCTGGCTTTAAAGAACCTGAGTGAGGCCTTCTTACTGGAGAGAGTCTGCAGAGACTCAAGAACACACACCAACCACAGATTCAGACCCATGGATGAAGCTGCTCAGGATCTCAGAGAGGAGCTCCAGAAAGCTCTGCAGCCCTTTCAGGAGAAACTGAAGCTCTTTGAAGAAGTTAAAGTGAAGTTTGATCAAACAGCAGGACACATGAAGGTCCAGGCTCAACACACAGAGACGCAGATTAAGAAGCAGTTCAAGAAGCTTCACCAGTTTCTAGAAGAGGAAGAGGAGGCCAGGATGGCTGCACTGAGGGAGGAAGAGGAGCAGAAGAGGAGGATGATGGAGGAGAAGATGGAGGCTGTGAGCAGAGAGATAGCAGCTCTTTCACACACAGTCAGAGCCACAGAGGAGGAGCTGAGAGCTGAAGACGTCTCCTTCCTGCTCAACTACAAGGCTGCAGTGGAGAGGCTACAGCGCCCCCTGCTGGAGGCTCCACAGCTGCCCTCAGGAGCTCTGATAGACCAGGCCAAACACCTGGGCAACCTCAGCTTCAACATCTGGAGCAAGATGAAGGACATGGTGTCCTACTCTCCTCTCATCCTGGACCCAAACACTGCTCCTCCAGAACTCATCCTGTCTGAAGATCTGACCAGAGTGAGACGAGGAGAGAGACAGAAACTTCCTGATAATCCAGAGAGGATTGATAATAGCCTCTCTGTCCTGGGCTCTGAGGGCTTTGACTCACCCCTAGATTCCACCGGGTCCGTCTGTGGCACGGTTTTGTTCCGGCCTCCTCCGGCGTCAAACCCTACCGGGCGCGTTTCAGAAGCGGAGCGTCTTGCCTGCCGGCTCGCAGTTTTTGTTGATTTGGGCATATTTCCTGGACAGGCTACTTTGTACAGACACAGCTAATGATAATGTTAATAGTCCAGTTATAAACGACATGAATCAAAGATGTGTTTCTGTATTTTAGTGGTAAAAAAATGCATTCATCATCAAAATGATTCTATATATATAATTTACACAGAGCCTGTAAACCAGAGGAGAACGCTGGCATTTCTCCTCCTACTTGAAGACTACGGAGGGATAGGGTCTGCAAAATCAGTTTGTGTTTGTGTATACATATATGCTAGGCTCCACTTCTGCCCGACCTTGCGTTATGGCTGCGCAGCATCAAAAATAGGATTCATCCTAATTTTAGAGGAGCCCTGCACCGAGGCGCTTCTGATGATGATGATGTTGCGTTCACACTGGACGCTATGCGACGTTTGGGGGCGGCGCGATTCCATGTAAAGTCAATGCAGAGACACGATCAGACGCGAATTCGCTCCTACGGCGCATGAAGCGGTGGACGCGGCGCGAATCACGCGATTGAGGTGATTGAAGGGGGCCGCGTCAAACACGAGAGTTCAATTTTTTCAACTCGAGCGTCAAATTCACGTGACGCGTTCTCGCGGCAGCCAATCAGAGGTGAGGATCTCAGCCTGCCGTCACTGACGTTCAACCAGAAAACATCAGCCATTAGCTGTTAGCACACAGAGATCACAGCTCCTCATATCTGTTCAGAAACTGGACAGAAGTTAAACAAGTACAAACCACAGACTGTCTGTGTCATGGAGAATACAGTCGCTGGTTTATTTATGTCTGTAGGCCGTTGTTCTGAGTGTGGACGGTCGGAGCATATACTGCGTTAGCTTAGCTGATCTCCATTCAGAAAACACGCATTATAAAAGGTGTCTCGCCTGCCGTCTTGTCTGCAGACTTGTCAAAGCATTAATTCATGGTTTTTACTAACCGGTATCAGTATGTTGTTACGTCGGCATCATTTAGAAACGTGTATTACAATTTAATCATGGTCAAATATGTTCATTTTGTTGTAGCTCCCGAGCCAGCGGCGCGTCAACGGTATGTCTGTTTTGAATGACGCGATAAAACAAACTGCAAGCCGCAGTGAAACTTGAGCGATTAGAGCGAAGCGAATATTCGCATCGCGTCCGGTGTGAACGCAACATCACACTCTTTACGTCACAAACAAAGATGGTGGGTGAGAATAGATCTTTAAAACGCAATGCGCCATAAACAAGGTGAGACTATCCGCATCCTTTAAAACTCTACGCACATTCGTTTCACCGAAATAAGTAAACGACTGTGTTTGAGTGAGTTAAGGCATTAGTTTGCTTCATTAAAGGGTGTTAATGAATAAGTGTTCTCCAGTGCCTTTTGTCCGCTTTAAAGGGGACCTATCATGCAAAATGCACTTTTGTACGTATTTTCTACATGAACATGTGTCCCCGGTGTTCCAGGGAACTCACCAAGTGTCAGAAAACACAACCCTCTCTATTTTCCTTCATACCCAAATCTCTAAAAACGGGGCTGCAACGGATCTGATACAGACTGATCCAGATTTGAATTATTCTCTACGTCACAGAAGTGGTGCTCCGCTTAGTGGTCAATTCTCCACCTATCAGGGGAATGAGAGGTTGGGCCACGGCCGGCCATTGCCGCTCGAAAGCGCTGGAGACGCTGTAGTACATATGCCAGGCCTGTAAGTGGCGCTGTAGTCTGCCACAAAAGCGGCGAAGAAGACTTCCCGCGCATGGTTGTCATGGTTTCCCTTCTGTTTATTCTCCGCTGTGACTCTTTTTCTTCCTCCCCGAGGCAAGCGTTTGCTCCTGCTGCTGTAAATCAATGCAATCCCTCCCCGTCGAGGCAAGCGCTGTAATTCTCTCCGGTAATCCACCAGCAGATGACAAACACCCACCTCTCCGCCTCTTCCAAGGAATGAGGGGACCGTGCCGCAGAGTTTCAGTTAGATTTTTTTTCGCCGGTCAACATGTCCGTTAAAGTTTAAATCTTCCGGACAAAATTAGAAAAGTGCCGGTCAAAGGTCTTCTTTGTTATTTATTGAGCTTTAAAGCAAATACATAATGACTCTATATAATAATATAATAATAATACACGGAGAAAGGAGATCTCTTTTTCTCCCCCTCTTCTCCCCGCTGCAGCCTAGCAGCTGATCTCAAAGCACGCTCCCCTCTCCTGCTGGGGGGCGTGGTCAGCTACAGGGGGCGTGGTCAGCTGCAGCTCACAGAATCACCCCCCTGCAAAAACAGGGCTGGAAAGAGCATATAGAGCGAAATGAGGCATGGCTAAAAAGTTATATAGGACATAGAACAAATAAAACAGATAAAATAGTGCAAGATAATGTTTTGAGATGTGCAAGTAAATACAATTAGTGCAAGAAAAGTCTATTTACAAGTAAATGGAATATGACACATTAGATAAATAATGGCTGGGCAAAGAAAAGGTCAGATTTAGAGAAACGATCGCCAACCGTAACTATGATGGTTTTACTTTGAGATAGTGGTAGGCCAGTATCGAAGTCCAGAGTGATGTGGGACGAGGGTCAACATGGAACAGGAAGTGGCTGGAGCGAGTCAGCCTTGTTCTGGGAACAGATGGTACAGGCGGACAAACTCCTGGGATGGTTTTCCAAGCTAGAGCAATGGGACCATTGAAGCACCTCAGATCGGACTGAGTTGGGGACGAACAGATAGTTGGGAGGATTATTGCCAGGGTTAGGGTTAGCAGACTGGGCTCTGGTTTCAGACAGACCGAGAGGTGCTGCAGCACAGGCTGTATGAGAAGAAGAGTTTTTCTAACAATAAAGTATGGAGACATGACCAAGTAGAGACACTACATACTGATATACACCTGAACATCAGCAGTAGAGGACTCTTTAAAGTAGAGACACTACATACTGATATACACCTGACCATCAGCAGGAGAGGACTCTTTAAAGTAGAGACACTACATACTGATATACACCTGAACATCAGCAGGAGAGAACTCTTTAAAGTAGAGACACTACATACTGATATACACCTGAACATCAGCAGGAGAGGACTCTTTAAAGTAGAGACACTACATACTGATATACACCTGACCATCAGCAGGAGAGGACTCTTTAAAGTAGAGACACTACATACTGATATACACCTGAACATCAGCAGGAGAGAACTCTTTAAAGTAGAGACACTACATACTGATATACACCTGAACATCAGCAGGAGAGGACTCTTTAAAGTAGAGACACTACATACTGATATACACCTGAACATCAGCAGGAGAGGACTCTTTAAAGTAGAGACCCTACATACTGATATACACCTGAACATCAGCAGGAGAGGACTCTTTAAAGTAGAGACGCTACATACTGATATACACCTGAACATCAGCAGGAGAGGACTCTTTAAAGTAGAGACACTACATACTGATATACACCTGACCATCAGCAGGAGAGGACTCTTTAAAGTAGAGACACTACATACTGATATACACCTGAACATCAGCAGGAGAGAACTCTTTAAAGTAGAGACACTACATACTGATATACACCTGAACATCAGCAGGAGAGGACTCTTTAAAGTAGAGACACTACATACTGATATACACCTGAACATCAGCAGGAGAGGACTCTTTAAAGTAGAGACACTACATACTGATATACACCTGAACATCAGCAGGAGAGGACTCTTTAAAGTAGAGACACTACATACTGATATACACCTGAACATCAGCAGGAGAGGACTCTTTAAAGTAGAGACACTACATACTGATATACCCCTGAAAATGAGCAGAATAGGGCCTCTTTAAGTAAAAAGTCAATAAATGGTTAACTCTCTCTGTCTGCCATGCATTGACAGTAATAACTCAGAGAGGAAGGCGGGTGTGGAGGCTGCTGATATTTAGACAGACAGGGGTGAGAGACGCTGGTAAAACCGCACAGCGAGACAGCGTCTGCCGTGAGGTTAGACCAATAAAATAAAGAGTCAATTTGTTCCCAGTCACCCTGCTTCCATAACGATGAGCCGGTGCTTGGAGACGCGTCCTGTTGTCGCTGTGGAAATCTGCTGCTGTGTTTATAAAAACATCTCAGCGTAGGGGAAAGAGAGCGTGTTTAGATGACAGGAAGGAAATATAGAATATTCACGGTTAGGCTGGACAGATGTGTTGGTGGGCCGATTTCAGTCCTGTATTTTATAATTGGAAATATTAGTCACATTATCCGCTAATATAATGGTTGCACTATAATTAGTTTTGGTTAACGGGTGTGAATGTGTTTAAATACATTTATATGTTTCTGATATTTGCTCATGTACAGACATCTTCCACTGGCAGTTTAATTGATTTATTGATACAGTGGTGCAGGGATGACGTATTTTTGAAGGCTGACCCTGAAGGCAGCATCTCCCCGGTTCAATGGAATTTCTCTATGTGATTTTGGATTATTGCAGAAAATAATCTCTGTGTCAAACCAACATTTGGTCCAGCAGGATAATCTCCACATATTAACACCACTTTATGATTTCTGATGTAAAAAGCTAATGTTGGGCTATAAAGGAAATACAGCACGGTCACATGACTTCACGTCACCACCGCTAAGCTAAAGGAGGCTAATGTTGGGCTTTAAAGGAACTACAGCACGGTCACATGACTTCACGTCACCACCGCTAAGCTAAAGGAGGCTAATGTTGGGCTATAAAGGAACTACAGCACGGTCACATGACTTCACGTCACCACCGCTAAGCTAAAGGAGGCTAATGTTGGGCTATAAAGGAACTACAGCACGGTCACATGACTTCACGTCACCACCGCTAAGCTAAAGGAGGCTAATGTTGGGCTATAAAGGAACTACAGCACGGTCACATGAAAGTTGTTAAAAGTAGCTCCACCTGTAGCACGTACAATAACATGTTGCATACTTGCATATTTGTTTTAACTACAGTAAAGTACTTACAGTACATTACTTCATTAGGAGTCCTTTGACTTCAGTAAAGGGCCTGAATACTTCTCCTACCACTGCTTCTTCCATATCGTCCGTGATTTCTCTCTTTTCTGCGGGTATTCAACATGAAATGAGCCCCCCACTTGGAAACGTTTTGAGTTCTTAAATCTTTCATTGTGCCCAGCTCTCTGACTTGTGTTTTTTTCACGGGCCTCTGTAGTCAGAATCAGAATCGAGTTTATTGCCAGCTACGTTCACTCATACAACGAATACCCATATCATTCATCTGGCTGCTACTTAGAAATTATTTATCTAATATATTGTAACATTCACAGATGGAGTCGGAAACAGGCTTTTATTAGGCTTTAATAACTCTTATTTCTTAGGATCACAGATTCAGGAACAGGTACAGCTTGGGGTTTCCACCTTACACAACTATAACTCCCACACACACACCTATATATACCCGTGTCTACGTCACAACCTCCCCGCCCTCCCCCGTCCGCTCCCCCAACCACAGGACCGCACTAGACCAGCATCCTGTGCAGCTCTGTGATTGGCCAAGAGACGGGGGATACCTGAGTGACACCCTCAGCCTCCTATACAGGGTCGCTACACTATCATATTCCAATCACTTGTATATAGGCTCTTATTGCACTATTTGACTTTTTTTCTTTTTGTATTTACCTGCACTACTTTGTTCTGTTTTTCTGTTTTATTGTGTTGCACTATTGGAGGAGCCTTCGACCTAAGAGTTTCATCGTCATAACTACACTGTAGCTATGTACGAATGACAATAAAAGCCTTGAACCTTGAACCTTGGTGTATGGTGGTGCAAACGTAAACAACTTGAAGACATAAGTTGTTTACGAGAAGAGGAGTTTTAAGAGAAGATCAAAAATAGAACGATGAAACTATTTTATAAAGGATATAGAAATGGAGTTTAAACTGAACGCCAGCGAGCTGCTGTTTCCATCCCGTCCCACCCAACCCACTCTCACGGCATTTCGTGTTATAGTCCCGATATTTAATCTATTGATTCGTGTTCACCATCACGATTTCCCCTTTTTTTCGTGCCACACAGAACGATTTTTAAAGCAATGTATTTCTATTGGTATGTTTCGTGCCTGCGTCTTTTTGTCCGTTCGGGTCTTGGAAGACCGGAAGCTGTGGGGTTCATAAAAACATCTTCTTACTCAATATCAAGCCATGTCTGACGTTTTTTGTCGTCTGTCAGGAAAATAAATGGGGCTCAGAACCTCAGAATACTGAAATCTGTATTTTTTAAATCTTTTTTTCCTTCTAATTTGTTATTATTTGGTGCAGGCACGAAACCTACCAATAGAAATACATTGCTTTTAAAATCGTTCTGTGTGACACGAAAAAAAGGGGAAAATCGTGTTGGTGAACACGAATCAATAGATTACATTTCGTGACTCTATCACGAAATGCTGTGAGACTGGATGGTCTTCCAGTTCCTTTTAGGATAATCTGGACCAGGGCCTCCTCGTGGAACAAATTGAGAACATGCATGAAGAGGAGGAGGAGGACGAGGAGGAGGACGAGGACGAGGAGGACCAGGACTGAGACTGAGCATGGAAACTGAGGCAGTTTGGATACGTGGAACAGGGTGGCTTTACTCAGGCAGCGCTGGAAACAAAATAAAATAAAAACACAGAGAGAAACAAACGTAAAATCAGAACAACTGCATTCATGTCAGCGCATTTCTTTATTGTTGTTATGAAGGTTATTGTATTTACATTGTTTCCTGGGATGTGTCTGATCTGTGTGTCGGACAGAGTTTCTCTGACCAAAGATATTCCCAGAGACTTCTTGAGAAGAAATGTTTAAGTTCAAAGCCGATGCCATGCAGACGCACATAAACTTGGTTGAAGTTTGTTTGATGTGATTGGAAATACTTCAGAAATATAATAAAATATCCGGAGCTACCTTTATTGATTAAAAAATCACATTATGACAATAATTATCAGTCTTGGTTTTCTTAGCCAACACAATCAGAAATTAAAGGCCTCTATTTTGTGAGGCCGCTTTTTTATTTGCTCGCATTATTAGCCCAGCACAAAACGGACTTATTACGGTGTGAACGCGATCTACTAGGACAGTTCCAGGGGCTAAAGAGTACAGGGGGAATAAGTACCGGGGACTAAGTACCGGGGACAAGTACCGGCTGAGTACTTGGTGTGAAAGCCGCTATTGATTTACAAACGTCTAAGGAACCATTTTCCAGTCATTAACATTAAATGGTGCTAATACAGTATAAATAAGAAACAAAATAAACCATTTTAGAAAAATGTAATCTAAAAAAACACTAACAACAGAGTGAGGGTCAAGTAACATCAATCAATGATATGATAATGAATGAAGTGATTTTACAAAAGTTTCAAGATTTTTTTTTTTTAAATGTTTCATTAAATGTTTTTGTTTTTTTTTAATGTGTATGTTTTGACATTTTTGGTGACATTTTGATCCTTGAATACAAATGTTTTTCGCTGAATTGTGTTCTTTTGGTGAAATGTTGAAATATTTTACTTTTCTTTTTACTTTGTTTTCGATTTTTTTATGTTTTGAAAACATTTCAGGTTTTTATATTCTTGTGAAGGTTGTTATTTAGAATTTGTTGTGTCTTCAATTTTTTTTATAAATGTTTCGAAAAATGTTATATATTTATATTTAATGTTTTGGGAAGATGATGTGTTATGTTACTGTTTAATGTGAGAAAAAAAAAGTGTTTTGAGAAATTAAAAAAAGTGTGTTATTTAAAAAAATATTAGTAAAATGTCGTGCTTATTTTTATGTGTGAAATGTTGTTGTTTGAATTTTGTTTATATTTTATGGGGTGAAATGTTTTTACATTTTTTCATTTCACATTTCTTTATTTGTTTTTGTGAAATGTTATTTTTTAAATGTTTTATAAATGTTTAAATGAAAGTGTGTTTAAAATGTTGTCATGTTTTAATCTGCCACAGCTCATTAAGAACGCCTATTGATTGTTGCTCTTTGTTTTTCTTCTTAATTCGACATCAGAGGGTTCAAGGTCTGTCCCGACTCTGCAGTGAATCACAGCTTTCCCTCTCAAGCTGTGTCAAGTGGCCATGTGCTGAGAGGCTTGATCGTGAGAGAAAGAGCTCCTTCTCTGCGCCCGAGAGGCCTCGCTTTTCCACCTGAGCCACAGGTGTTTTCTTAACGTTCCTGCGGTCGGAGCGGCTGCAGCTCCGACATTTAGCTTCACCCTGGAAATGTTGACTTTTCGCTCTCCTCCTCCCCGCCAGCCCGGGGGAAAAGAAAAACCCCACTCTGGCTCCTGATAAACTGTGTGTGTGTGTAAACATGTGTGTGTGAATGTGTGTTTTATGATGATTATGGTGGTGGTGGTGATTGTAGCCTATCACCTTTCCTTTGACGCACAGTGGAAACGGCTGCAGGCGGGCGGAGCTCAGTAACATGATGATGAAAAATGGCAGCGCGTGTGCAGGTGTTTCTGTGTTTTCACAGCGGAGAGGACTCTGGTGAAGCACACGAAAACTCTCTGCCTAAGTAAGAGCCGGGTCGTCGTTTAAAGGTAGAGTTCGGCAGTTTCGGCACATTTGCTTTCTTGCAGGGAGTTAGACGTGCAGATAAACAGCATTCTGATGTTTGTACAGTAAGTTCGAAAGCTACCTTTGCTAGCTTAGTTTAGCTTAACATAAAAACTGGAAATAGGAAGAAAACCAATCCACCTGAATCTCAATTGTTCCAAAGTATAAAAAAAGAAGAAGAATCCATTAAGTTACTGGACCTTCCAGAGGTAGAGATAACACGCCTGAGTGAAGTCATACAACATAAAATATTTAAACTTTCTAAAAAGGTTTGAAACTTTGATCGGGTAGAAAGTTCTGAAACATTGGATTTTGGATTATTGCTGAAAATAATCACTTTCAGACCCAACATTAGCCTCCTTTAGCTTAGCGGTGGTGACGTGAAGTCATGTGACCGTGCTGTAGTTCCTTTATAGCCCAACATTAGCCTCCTTTAGCTTAGCGGTGGTGACGTGAAGTCATGTGACCGTGCTGTAGTTCCTTTATAGCCCAACATTAGCCTCCTTTAGCTTAGCGGTGGAGACGTGAAGTCATGTGACCGTGCTGTAGTTCCTTTATAGCCCAACATTAGCCTCCTTTAGCTTAGCGGTGGTGACGTGAAGTCATGTGACCGTGCTGTAGTTCCTTTATAGCCCAACATTAGCCACCTTTAGCTTAGCGGTGGTGACGTGAAGTCATGTGACTGTGCTGTAGTTCCTTTATAGCCCAACATTAGCCTCCTTTAGCTTAGCGGTGGTGACGTGAAGTCATGTGACCGTGCTGTAGTTCCTTTATAGCCCAACATTAGCCTCCTTTAGCTTAGCGGTGGTGACGTGAAGTCATGTGACCGTGCTGTAGTTCCTTTATAGCCCAACATTAGCCTCCTTTAGCTTAGCGGTGGTGACGTGAAGTCATGTGACTGTGCTGTAGTTCCTTTATAGCCCAACATTAGCCTCCTTTAGCTTAGCGGTGGTGACGTGAAGTCATGTGACCGTGCTGTAGTTCCTTTATAGCCCAACATTAGCCACCTTTAGCTTAGCGGTGGTGACGTGAAGTCATGTGACCGTGCTGTAGTTCCTTTATAGCCCAACATTAGCCTCCTTTAGCTTAGCGGTGGTGACGTGAAGTCATGTGACCGTGCTGTAGTTCCTTTATAGCCCAACATTAGCCACCTTTAGCTTAGCGGTGGTGACGTGAAGTCATGTGACCGTGCTGTAGTTCCTTTATAGCCCAACATTAGCCGCCTTTAGCTTAGCGGTGGTGACGTGAAGTCATGTGACCGTGCTGTAGTTCCTTTATAGCCCAATATTAGCCTCCTTTAGCTTAGCGGTGGTGACGTGAAGTCATGTGACCGTGCTGTAGTTCCTTTATAGCCCAACATTAGCCTCCTTTAGCTTAGCGGTGGTGACGTGAAGTCATGTGACCGTGCTGTAGTTCCTTTATAGCCCAACCTTAGCCTCCTTTAGCTTAGCGGTGGTGACGTGAAGTTCTTAGCTTTTTACTTTAAAAATCATGAAGTGGTTTGTCTGACAGAGATTATTTTCTGCAATAATTCAAAATCACATGGAGGAATCCCATCGGCTTTTTTTTCTGATGAACCCTTGCAATGCTCACGTCTGGGTCGTCCTACAAAAATACATAATCACCACTATATATTAATGGTCTTTTTGTGCTTTAAATCCTCAATTTCCATCCTCACCCCGTCTTCAATATTTCCTCTCTGATTCAAATCGGTTTCCAAAGCCACGACTCAAATATCACGGAGAGTCAATCAGTGTTATTAGCTTTCACACTAATAGCAGAATTAAAGGTAATATTGTGCTTTTTAATCCTCACCTTTCACCTCTCTCTGTTCTCCTGCTGTCTTTTCCACCCTTCACCTGTGTGACCTCCACCTCCCCCCCCCCCCCCCCCCACCCCGTGTTCCCGTGTTACCTGGCATGCAAACGCAGCCGTTTATTTTCCCGGGGATTCGTTTTTCTGGCAATCTCTGCCAGAGACAATATTATGCTGGAAATATACAGGTATTAACTGTTAAGATTTCAGATGGTCAAATAAACCGGCTGCAACAGAGAGGAGTCTGTGTGTGGACTCTTAATGAAACACGAGGGGGAAGCTGCTCAATCACTAATAATTACTCCCACACCCCCCCTACGTCCACCAGGTGATTTCCAACCCCCTCTCTCATTTATCTTCCCGGCCTTTGATTTCAATGTGACGTTCATTTCACGCTCATTTCCTCCCAGCCGTGTGAAGGCCGGCTTTCATTCGCAGCTCGGAGCCACTAAACAGGCTCTTATGCTCTGACCTTTAGCAGGCGGGACACACAGCGCTCAGCGGGAAGCAAATGATGATGGATCTGTTCTGGCTAACTTCGGGGTTGAGTTACGCCGTTTACATCTGGCTGCATGTGTCTTTACATCCAGGGGCGAGACTGCAGACCTGTTGTTAGGTGGGAAAAGTACTCAGATCTTTATTTGCTATATGTCTTATATATTAAATTACATTTCCTTTAGCTGACCCCTTTATCCAAAGACAATACATGGATTAAATCAGGAAGAAGCCAAATCAAAAGCCATAATCCTGCAGGTACATTTCCTGTCTATAAACCCAACCAGATTTCTATTTGGGAGGCAGACGGTCTGAATCTGTGGTTGGTGTGTGTTCTTGAATCTCTGCAGACGAGACACACTGGCTGCTGATGGTCCAGACAGAAGAGTCTGAGTCTCTCAGAGTGCAGACTGCAGAGAGCCTCTGGAGGTCTCTGACCTCTCTCCAGTAAGAAGGTCTCACTCAGGTTCTTTAAAGGTCGCCTATTATGCAAAATCCACTTCTTCATGTCTCTTCTACATCAACATGTGTCCCCTCTTCTTCATGTCTCTTCTACATCAACATGTGTCCCCTCTTCTTCATGTCTCTTCTACATCAACATGTGTCCCCTCTTCTTCATGTCTCTTCTACATCAACATGTGTCCCCTCTTCCTCATGTCTCTTCTACATCAACATGTGTCCCCTCTTCCTCATGTCTCTTCATCATCAACATGTGTCTCCTCTTCTTCATGTCTCTTCTACATCAACATGTGTCCCCTCTTCTTCATGTCTCTTCTACATCAACATGTGTCCCCTCTTCCTCATGTCTCTTCTACATCAACATGTGTCCCCTCTTCTTCATGTCTCTTCTACATCAACATGTGTCCCCTCTTCCTCATGTCTCTTCTTCATCAAGATGTGTCCCCTCTTCTTCATGTCTCTTCTACATCAACATGTGTCCCCTCTTCCTAATGTCTCTTCTACATCAACATGTGTCCCCTCTTCCTCATGTCTCTTCTACATCAACATGTGTCCCCTCTTCTTCATGTCTCCTCTACATCAACATGTGTCCCCTCTTCCTCATGTCTCTTCAACATCAACATGTGTCCCCTCTTCTTCATGTCTCTTCTACATCAACATGTGTCCCCTCTTCCTCGTGTCTCTTCTACATCAACATGTGTCTTCTCTTCTTCATGTCTCTTCTACATCAACATGTGTCCCCTCTTCTTCATGTCTCTTCTTCATCAACATGTGTCCCCTCTTCCTCATGTCTCTTCTACATCAACATGTGTCCCCTCTTCTTCATGTCTCTACATCAACATGTGTCACCTCTTCTCCATGTCTCTACATCAACATGTGTCCCCTCTTCTTCATGTCTCTACATCAACATGTGTCCCCTCTTCTCCATGTCTCTTCTACATCAACATGTGTCCCCTCTTCCTCATGTCTCTTCTACATCAACATGTGTCCCCTCTTCCTCATGTCTCTTCTACATCAACATGTGTCCCCTCTTCTTCATTTCTCTTCTACATCAACAGGTGTCCCCTCTTCTTCATGTCTCTTCTACATCAACATGTGTCCCCTCTTCTTCATGTCTCCTCTACATCAACATGTGTCCCCTCTTCTCCATGTCTCTTCTACATCAACATGTGTCCCCTCTTCCTCATGTCTCTTCTACATCAACATGTGTCCCCTCTTCTCCATGTCTCTTCTACATCAACATGTGTCCCCTCTTCCTCATGTCTCTTCTACATCAACATGTGTCCCCTCTTCTTCATGTCTCCTCTACATCAACATGTGTCCCCTCTTCTTCATGTCTCTTCTACATCAACATGTGTCCCCTCTTCCTCATGTCTCTTCTACATCAACATGTGTCCCCTCTTCATCATGTCTCTTCTACATCAACATGTGTCTTCTCTTCTTCATGTCTCTTCTACATCAACATGTGTCCCCTCTTCTTCATGTCTCTTCTTCATCAACATGTGTCCCCTCTTCTTCATGTCTCTTCTAAATCAACATGTGTCCCCTCTTCTTCATGTCTCTTCTACATCAACATGTGTCTTCTCTTCTTCATGTCTCTTCTACATCAACATGTGTCCCCTCTTCTTCATGTCTCTTCTAAATCAACATGTGTCCCCTCTTCTTCATGTCTCTTCTAAATCAACATGTGTCCCCTCTTCCTCATGTCTCTTCTACATCAACATGTGTCCCCTATTCTCCATGTCTCTTCTACATCAACATGTGTCCCCTCTTCTTCGTGTCTCTTCTACATCAACATGTGTCCCCTCTGTGGAAAGAGACTCTGAAAGTTTCAGGAACAAAGATTCTCTCTCTTTTTGATCCATTTCTATAAAAACCTGTCTGAAAATGAGCTGATCAGATTTTGGCCACTTTATGATGTCATAATGATGTGTTGTCTCGTGTAACCATTAGCCAATCAGCAACCAAGGTAACCCAAAGCGCTTAATGTTACATAACAGTGTATTGTATCTAACAGTGAGTGAGCAGCTTCTCCACAGAGCAGGGTTTGTATTTTCTGTCATATCAACATGCAGTAAGGGCAGAGCGCCATCTACAGGCAGTGACTGGTCATTACAATGGCACTGTGGCTCTATTCTGCCGGGATGATGTCCTGAGTCTTTTCCTTACAATCTTCTGGACCCAGTAGTTCAAAACTTTGAATCCCTATCTGGTCGGATCGGATTTGGATTTTGGGTAGTTCAAAACCAAAAAACAGGATTAGGATAACTTTGATATCCGATCAGATCAGATCAGGAAATTAAATCCAAGCTTTAATCTGGATCAAATCTTCAAAACGGGTAGTTCAAACCGACAACACAGGATTTGATCCCAAAAAACTGGATTATCTTGATCCCACCAAAGGGCTGGATTTCCAGTGGATTACTAGAGCAAACTGTACTGTACAATTTATTTAAAAATATGTTTCAATATAAATAAGATGGCAAAGTGTGTTAATTTAAATAATACAAAATGTTTAGCCTTCATGGGAAATACATTTGATTTTTGATTTGTTGGTCACGTTTGTGGTGGCCTATTTAGTTTTCAACCAAATGTTGATGACATAAATGTTTATGTTCATAAAAGTATCACAACAAAGATTATTAATCACAAATGTAATTTAGATTAAAGTAAAAATATCTTCAACAAAAAAAAAGTCAATCATCTTTCATCACCTTTCAAATTAAAAAATATAATTAGACATTATAGATGTCTCTGCAATGTGGTCTCTTGTCTTCCATGTATAATTTTTCATATCCACTAGATGGCGATCAGTAGGATTAAAGCACTGATATTCAGTATCTAGTAATCTTGAAAAATCATAATCTGGATCAGGGCAGTGGCGAGCCGTCAGGGCCCTCTAGGCCCTCTGTGAGGGCCTAAAATATTCTACAAAATAATATTTAAAACCATTACAAAAAATAATATATTTTTTTAAATATTTTTTTTAATATTTTTTGTTTGTTTTATTTTTCATTAGTTTTACCAAAAATAACTTGATTTAATTATATTTAAAATAACATTTCCAAAGAAATAAATCCTTCGAATCTGCCTATTCAGTTTATGTTATAATGTGAAGGGTTAAATAAAAGAAGCTAGTCTCTGCAAGTTACTGTGAAGAGAGGAGCTGTTGCACGTCCAGGCGGTCCAGCTATGAATTCACAGAGGGCCCAGCTATAGTAACTGAACGAGAGAGTAATGTCAAATGACAGTACAATTGACCATCATATCATATCTTCCCTCTAAATGGGTGGGTGTTATTATCGCGGACTTTATGACAAGTTCCACCCGCTGTGAAACTGTTCTTGTTTCCATAGCAACAACAACTTTCTGTCAACAGCGTTAACTCGCCTTCAAAATAAAAGCATGCCAAATTACACTTCAGACATACAACTGCAACGAAAGTAACAAAAACAATGCAATATCCTTTTCAATTTCAAAGAACACAAATAGGGTTATTTACAGGTGTTGTTCTGTGTGGTAGAGGGTCGCTTTCATGGATGCGTTTTGCACCCCGGGCCGTTGTTTTGATATTCTGCTGAAGTATACGCTGTGACGTAATAACTCGAGGGAAGGGGTGGGGGTCAGAGGGCCTAGGTATAAAAGTCACGGCTCGCCACTGGATCAGGGTGATCCTACTTTGAACTACAGGGACAAAAATGAAAATGGGATTTCAAAATCTGATCTGATCTGATTGAGATTAAAAGTGTTGAACGACTGGGCCCTGTAGATAGACTAAAAGTATGGCTGACATCCAACACATTCAGCGTTTATTACTCCCTGTTCGTTTAAAAGAATAAAATGTAATTTTTAGCTGGCCAACGTTAGCTATACAGCTTGTGGTGGTTAGCTATTTAACAAGTGAGGGTTACTTATTTAACTCGTGGTGGTTATCTATTTAACTAGTGAGGGTTAGTTATTTAGCTGGTGGTGGTTAGCTATTTTACAAGTGAGGGTTACTTATTTAGCTGGTGGTGGTTAGCTATGTAACTAGTGAGGGTTAGCTATTTAGCTGGTGGTGGTTAGCTATTTAACTAGTCAGGGTCAGTGTTGGGTGTAACGCGTTACAAAAGTAACGGAGTTACAGTAATATATTACTTTTTGCTGTAACGAAATAATGTAACGCATTACTAATGAAATGTGGGTAATATATTACCCGTTACAATGCTCAGTAACGCAGTTACAACACATTTTAACCCGAAATTAAATGGTGTTTTGTTTTTTAAGAATGTACTAACATAGCGAGACATTCCGACACCGGACAAATTGTGCGGGTAGATTAGTAAACCTGGTGTTTACCCTTCAGGCTTCGCGTCGAGATCTTCGGGGAAGTTGAACGTTATGCAACCATTCAAAAAAGAGAACGTAGCGAAAAATACAAACAACACATTGTGTCAGGTGCGCGTGACCTGCTCCGCTGCGCGTGCATCATTTCCAAAGTGCTTCCACAGCAGTGACACACATCTGATCTGTGGATAATCATTTATACGAAAATGGTTAAACCAACCATCACTAAACGCCAGCAACACTGCATCTACTGCAGACAGTAGCAACAGGTCAGATGCGGACATCACGTTACCCTCCGTTGTGGACACTAGCTTACTCCCGCCTGACTCGCCGGCTCCGGAGCAGCAGTCTTCGTCGCCCAAAACTACGCCGCCCCTCTGCGGCCCGCAGGTGCCAGGTATATCTAAACAACTACCCGCCTGTACAGTGGGGTAAGGCGGTCATTTTGCAGCTTGTGGTATAAAAATAGACAATGGCTAGAATATTCATGTGAAAATAGTACCATATTCTGACATGCCTGTAGAAATGTTGGGTCAAAAATAATGCATACAATAGCACAGATGCCTTCACCACGAATGGCTACAAAAATATCTCATATCCCAAGCTTATTATCAACGAGCTGATGTTGCAGCTGAAATGTTCTCCAGGTCACAAAGTCAACCTCACATAATGATGTGATACCAGTTTTCAAGCACAGTAAATACTCTCTTCCCAGCGTATATGATGGGACCAAGCTGATGATGTAGTAGGCTACATGGTTTTAATAATACTTTTGCCTTTCAATGTTTGCCATTTCAAACCATGAGCATGGTTTAAATAATATTTGCCTTGATTTACAATATGTTAACCTTCATTATAGTCCTTGACAGCGGTCTGTACTGCTGTATTAACAACGTGTCACATGTTAAGAATTTACAATCAGAATCGAGTATTCAACTAAGCCCTGTAATACAAGTTGTTAGTAGCCTTAAGGGCCTACACAGTTGTTATGCTATACCACATTGCCCTTCACTGGATGCATAATGAGCTGCACTAAAATACATTTTAGCATTTAAAATACCTAGCTATTCTTTTGCGGTTATTTTGGTGAAAGTAACTAAAAAGTAACTAAAGTAGTGTAACTCATTACATTTCAGAGAAAGTAATATTGTAATGTAACTTATTACTTTCGAAAGAGAGTAATAAGTAATATGTAATATATTACATTTTGGAAGTAACTTGCCCAACACTGGTCAGGGTTAGCTATTTAGCTGGTGGTCTTAGCTATTGGTTAGCTCTATTTAACTGGTTGTGGTTAGCTATTTAACAAGTGAGGGGTAGTTATTTAACTGGTTGCGGTTAGCCATTTAACTAGTGAGGGTTAGTTTTTTAGCCGGTGGTGGTTAGCTATTTAACAAGTGAGGGTTATTTATTTAGCTGGTGGTGGTTAGCTATTTAACTAGTGATGGTAGGTTATTTAGCTGGTGGTGGTTAGCTATTTAACAAGTGAGGTTAGCTATTTAGCTGGTGTTGATTAACTATTTAACTAGCAATCGTTTTCTATCTATCTACATAGTTAGCTTACATTATCTACCCATCTAACAAGCTAGCTAGTGAATGCTAGCTATCTAGCTAGCTGCTAGCAGTTCCTCACAGCTCCAAACGACAGCTTAATACCTCCAATATATGTTTTTGGGATAAATAAATCACATATTCCTAACCCTAACCTGGGAAATGGTTATAACTTAATGACAGAGTTTATTGAAAAGCTTTAAAATATTTTCTTTGGCAAGTAAAGGTTGATAAAGCTGGCTAAGCTATGCTAAGTAAGAGTAATAACGCTCTAACAGAAGCGCCCTAGAGCAGGTGAAGCATAAGGTGAATGAGGTTTCAATTAAAATAAAATACAAGGAAGTAGTTGCTAAACCTCCTGTTTACTCGTCCACATGAATCCCAATTAGTATGATTGTGTGAAACTATTTGAATAAATTATGCAATGAATATGTACATAATCCTCTACACATCTATTTCTGTGCATTTCATCCCTCAAAGATGTTGAATTACACTAAACAATCAGTAAACACTTAAAACTTTATTTGGTTCTTTTACAGAAATAATCCTGACATTCATATTTATCCTTTTGCTTTAACATATGGTTGAAAGTTCAAAACATATATCAACTTTATTGCGTTTTAAATGTAATTATTCTTAATACCATATTAATGACAAGAACAATAATGTGATTAAGGGGATTATGTAATTGAGTAACTAGGGTAAAATATGAATTAGATTAAATGAATAGGAAATCATCATGCAATATTTAAAACACAAGTTAAACACACTTTGATCAGCAGAGGGAGATGAAGCTCCATCCAATAAATCCTGCTTTTGGTTCATAACACATTACATTAAAAAATAACCTCCAGACGAGGAGGAACAATACAAACTGAACACCATGATCAGAAATACTATGTCCAATCATCTCACAGTCCTTAAAGGTGGGGTAGGTAAGTTTCAGAAACCGGCTCGAGATACACCTTTTGTTATATTCCATGGAATGCTCTTAAAGGGATGACACTCATTTTTAAATAATTATCATCCGATAAAACAGACCAGTCTTTTTTAATCCGATGACGTTATCAGTGATTTTAAGCTGATTAATTACCGAAATAAAATCAACCCTGTGGGCGGCGCCATTTTGACGAGTCACATGACTTATTTTACCGGACGTGACTTGAACTGTGCGTTTGGTGTCGAGGACGTATGTGCTTTGTGCATGTTGTTTACTGTAGTTACTCTCAACAATTATATTTAAATATGCCTCATTGTATCGCGAAACATTGCCACAATTCGGATAGGAACAATCCACGGAATGCTCGGTTCCATCTATTGCCAACGGGTAAGCGTAGGAAGTAAGTTCGGAGGCAGTGGCTAGCGAAATGTGCTCGGCCCGAACCGAAAGATCCACAGGCGCGTGTATGCAGCGAACATTTCAAGTTTCCGGACGACTACTCTGAGAGTATGGTGAAACATCAAACCAGTACTTAATGGGGATGCAGTGCCATCGGTCTTTCTGGTGTCATTACCGACCAGGACACCAGTTCAGCCAGTTGAGAAATCGCCCTCTGCAAGTGTGAAGCGACGGAGGACCAGAAGTAGTGCTAGGAGTAAGAAAAAGGTAAGGTATGTTATGGCGCATTTCCACTGCAGCGGGTAGCCCCGTTTAAACGTCCTTTAGCGTCCTTTAGCGTCCTTTAGCGTCCTTAAGCGGCCAGGCCAGTTTTTGGTGGCCTTTCCATATAGCGTAGTACCGGCTAGCGGGTACTTGTTCCCAGTTTTTTCCGGCTCCATAAAATCGTGGTTCTAGGGCCAGGGACAACGAGGCTGAGTATGCTAAACTCGAGAGGGAATCGCTAGCAAGGGTAGTACTACATGCATACATAACTAGTAATCAAAATCAAGTAGGCCTAAATTGGGGTTGTATTGTTTGCCTGTATTTGGCCTTTTAATTAATAAAATATTTGAATTTGAAGTTTTGTAGATAGGGATCTTTTGGAATGATCTTGTCTTTGTAATTGTCCGGCGACGTTTCTCAGACTGTCCAGACTGCTTTAATTCTCTAGCCTAAATCAGTAAATGTTCTAAAATGTTTGCTGGGGCCCTGACAATACATTAGCCGACGGTTCTGGCCACTTGGCTCGAACCTGTATGGCTGAATTCCCCCATCCAATCTCTCCACATTGCTCAGAACTTCTTCCTCGGCTGACGAGTCCGAACTCAAATACTCCGCCATGTTTTCGTGTGTTTACAAAGTGAACGCACAGATGACGTCACGACCTAGTTTTTCGGATCACGTGACTACTGAAAATGGCCAAAATGGCAGCTGCCTGACGGAATATACAGGTTTTGATCAAAAAGAGCTATAAAATCATTATTTACCGGGGAATATCGCTGATTTCTTCAGGGTATGGTTTAAACATAATGTTTCACTAAATACTGAAGTTTTTATAAAATATCTAATGAGTGGAGCATTCCTTTAACATCCCGATAGCAATGAATGCCGCTCTGTCTGTCAGCCTTCCATCTCGTGCACGCACAAATGTATCTCGTGCCCTCATTGGGCGTGCATTGCAGCAGTACTTCAATGACTTGCCAGCAACAGGCGGCCACTTTCACCATGGCAGAGTTAGGTTCCACATCGTCTACTGGTCGCAAAAGAAAAAATGTATGGAGCAAATGAAGAACAAAAAGAAAGTGGAAACTAGGAGAAGTCAAACCAGAGTCGATATCGGAGTTGCTTTGGCTGTGTAGTATTGCTAACCTAGATGTGTTTAGCTTTGCCTGATATGTAACGTTACTGCAGCCTGCTCTCGCGGAGGAGGTGCTCTGTAAGGAAGTCTGAAGGAAGGGGCGGATTCTTTTTGGCTGTGTACTTTCACATGTTAGTGCACTCGAGCCTGAAACTTACCTACCCCACCTTTAATCTAACCTAAATATATGTCAAACTAAATAGCAAGAACATTAAAAAAACATTAAAAAGCTAAAACCATCCTCTACCTGCTCTGATCCACTTTCACACACACCTTCTGTGGAATTACCTTCACGTTGTTCACAGCGGTAATGTATGGAAACATCCGTTCAGTGAAAGTGTGTGTGAAGGTGTGTATGTGTGTGTTAGTGTCAGGATCAGAGAACGACAACTTTCCTCTGTTCCAGTCCAGATTCACTCTGACCCTCTGGAGCCTCTTCTTCAGGCTGAGACTTTCTGGACCTGATGGTGACCGTGCTGAGTATTTACTGTCATGTAAACCAATAATCCATGATCCAGACTGTATGATTCCCTTCCTCTGGACAGACTCTACTAACACACCCAGAAACCAGTATATACTGTCTGTAACCTGGACATCCCAGCTGTGAGTCCCTGAGTCAAAGCCCTCAGAGCCCAGGACAAAGAGGTATTTATCAAACCTCTCTGGATTATCAGGAAGTTCCTGTCTCTCTCCTCGTCTCACTCTGGTCAGATCTTCAGACAGGATGAGTTCTGGATGAGCAGTGTTTGGGTCCAGGATGAGAGGAGAGTAGGACACCATGTCCTTCATCTTGCTCCAGATGTTGAAGCTGAGGTTGCCCAGGTGTTTGGCCTGGTCTATCAGAGCTCCTGAGGGCAGCTGTGGATCCTCCAGCAGGGGGCGCTGCAGCCTCTCCACTGCAGCCTTGTAGTTGAGCAGGAAGGAGAAGTCTTCAGCTCTCAGCTCCTCCTCTGTGGCTCTGACTGTGAGTGAAAGAGCTGCTATCTCTCTGCTCATAGCCTCCATCTTCTCCTCCATCATCCTCCTCTTCTGCTCCTCTTCCTCCCTCAGTGCAGCCATCCTGGCCTCCTCTTCCTCTTCTAGAAACTGGTGAAGCTTCTTGAACTGCTCCTTAATCTGCGTCTCTGTGTGTTGAGCCTGGACCTTCATGTGTCCTGCTGTTTGATCAAACTTCACTTTAACTTCTTCAAAGAGCTTCAGTTTCTCCTGAAAGGGCTGCAGAGCTTTCTGGAGCTCCTCTCTGAGATCCTGAGCAGCTTCATCCATGGGTCTGAATCTGTGGTTGGTGTGTGTTCTTGAGTCTCTGCAGACGAGACACACTGGCTGCTGATGGTCCAGACAGAAGAGTCTGAGTTTCTCAGAGTGCAGACTGCAGAGAGCCTCTGGAGGTCTCTGACCTCTCTCCAGTAAGAAGGTCTCACTCAGGTTCTTTAAAGCCAGGTTACAGGGAGGTTCTATCTCTGAATGTTTTGTCTCACAGACTGGACACTCTCGTGATGGTTTCTGTCTCCACCAGGTCTGCAGACAGGCTTTACAGAAGCTGTGGCTACAGGACAGAAGAACAGGATCTCTAAAGACGTCCTGACAGACCGGACAGCAGAGATCTTCCTCTAACCTGGAAGCCATGTTGTCTCTGAGTGAAGCTGAAACACAGCAGACAGGAAGTTCAGTCAGTCATGGCTCCCCTCCCCCTCCTCTACTGACTTCACTGAAATTCTCTCTGAGTGTTTGGAGACTCACCTTCAGGGGGTGGAGGGTCCTCAGGTTGAAGCAGCAGGGCTGTAGTTTCCTCTTTTCTCTCCTGTAGCTGAACTCAGAGGAAGTTGTTAGTTTGGTCTGAAGGTGAATCTGATCGTCTGTTTTTCAGTCCGTCTGTCTCTCTGCAGTGAGGAAGAGGAACAAACTGTTTCCTGGTTTCACTTCTCAGTGAGTCAGTGAGGGGGGAGCTCTGTCACGCCTCCTCTGCTGAACTCTGTGTCCTCTTTTGTAACACAGGAAGTGTCTCAGTGCAAAGGGCTGATTTATTGCTGGATATAAAGATTGAAAGTGTGCAACAGTTGTGTTTGTATTCAAAGGTTATTTGAACAAATGCAGGGCCGCCGCTTGCGGACAAGCAAGGCAGGCAACTGCTTGGGGCCCCAGACCAGTAGGGGGCCCCCGAGGGGCGACACATCTTTAAACAGTGTCGTTTTTTTTTTTTATGCAAAATTCAGAACAACAAATTATATAAAAAATACAATTAAACAGACATCATAGATTGCCATAAGCCTTCATCAAATTCAGTTAATCTACAATAATGGGGGCCCCATTATAATAACAGTAGGAGACCTCCCTAATGGGACCCCACCTTATCCGGGCTCACTCCGGTCAGTGTCGCAAATCGCGTGCATGATTGTTTTAAAAATAATCCCGATGACAAGGAAAGGCACTGAAAAATGAAGAGACATTATCTTTCTGGAAGCGAAAAAAGGAATAAGAAAAAAGATGAAGATGAGAGAAAAAAAGAAGACAGTGGTAAGTAAGTTGAGTAGATAACGAAGAAATACGAAATAACTAAATGTTGCTAGTCTAGCCTTAACTGTGGGATAGAGAAACTTGAATTACGTAACTTCCACTAGAATCAAATTATTTATTTTGTTTACTTTGACATTTAACATGATATGAGTTAACCTAGCAGAACAGTCTCTGCTCTGCTGGCCGTGACATTACCGAGTCAAGTGTGCGCAGCCGGGTCGGTACAACGCCGTTGACCTATTAGCTTAGCTTAGCTAGCTGGCTGAAAGAACGTAGAAGCTAGAAATTACAGTTACCGTTGACGTGTTAGCTTAGCTTAGCTAGCCGGCTGAAAGAACGTAAAAGCTAGTAATTACAGTATTAACACGTCTTCATTCATCTTTTTGGCATTGTTACTGAAATAAACATGGTCTCTGCCATTTCTACATTAACGTTTCACCCGTTGTTTAATGGGACACCAGTAATGGAGTAATTTGGAGGGGGAAGTCAGCTAACTTTTTCTGTAGGCTAGTTAACTGATGAAGCTGTGTCCGACTGAGCTAACTGTCAAGATATGAATGTTAAATTAGGAAATTTAGATGCAAGATATTTGGACAAGTGTACTCTAAATAACTTATTGTTAAGTTAGTGTGCTATGTGTTGAGTGTATTTTATTGTATTTTCCTTCTCTGTAGTGTACTCCTCGTGGTTTTATGATGATACTGAAAACTGTATATTTCAACCTTAGTAGCCATAGTGCAGGCTCCAGCACAGTCCTCTGTATTGGAACCATGTTCACTTACATTGTCCCTTTCAAATGAAATGGAAATAGTAAATAATGAAGAATAGTGGAAGCTATCCCCAAGAACAACATTCGAAGCTGAATATGAGGAATTTGAATTATATCAAGTGAAAGCATTTTGAATTGTTATCATGTTACTGTTATAAGTTTCACTTTATTATCTATCCTCAGGATCCTTTCTTAAGTTTCTGGCACCAGCAGCAGCAACGTAAAAGGATAAGGTGCCCCGTCCAAATGCTGATGATGGTAAGTTAAGTATTCCACTTTTAATTGTTTATACTGTGCACTCCAAAGATTCCTTGTAACATGATATTCCCTGTTTCTTTTTTGGTCATAGCAGTTCAGTCAACCTCTGCCTCCAGTGAAGCGTCAACATCAGCCTCCAGTGGGGCCTCAACATCAGCCTCCAGTGGGGCCTCAACATCAGCCTCCAGTGGGGCGTCAATATCTGCCTCCAGTGGGGCGTCAATATCTGCCTCCAGTGGGGCGTCAACATCTGCCTCCAGTGGGGCGTCAATATCTGCCTCCGGTGGGGCGTCAACCTCTGCCTCCAGTGAGGCGTCAACATCAGCCTCCAGTGGGGCGTCAACATCTGCCTCCAGTGGGGCGTCAACATCAGCCTCCAGTGAGGCGTCAATATCTGCCTCCAGTGAGGCGTCAATATCTGCCTCCAGTGGGGCGTCAACATCTGCCTCCAGTGGGACAGCAACATCTGCCTCCAGTGGGGCGTCAACATCTGCCTCCAGTGGGGCGTCAACATCTGCCTCCAGTGGGGCGTCAACATCTGCCTCCAGTGGGACAGCAACATCTGCCTCCAGTGGGGCGTCAACATCTGCCTCCAGTGGGACAGCAACATCTGCCTCCAGTGGGACAGCAACATCTGCCTCCAGTGGGGCGTCAACATCTGCCTCCAGTGGGGCGTCAACATCTGCCTCCAGTGGGGCGTCAACATCTACCTCCAGTGGGACAGCAACATCTGCCTCCATTGGGGCGTCAACATCTGCCTCCAGTGGGGCGTCAACATCTGCCTCCAGTGGGACAGCAACATCTGCCTCCAGTGGGACAGCAACATCTGCCTCCATTGGGGCGTCAACATCTGCCTCCAGTGGGGCGTCAACATCTGCCTCCAGTGGGGCGTCAACATCTACCTCCAGTGGGACAGCAACATCTGCCTCCATTGGGGCGTCAACATCTGCCTCCAGTGGGGCGTCAACATCTGCCTCCAGTGGGACAGCAACATCTGCCTCCAGTGGGACAGCAACATCTGCCTCCAGTGGGGTGTCAACATCTGCCTCCAGTGGGACAGCAACATCTGCCTCCAGTGGGACAGCAACATCTGCCTCCAGTGGGACAGCAACATCTGCCTCCAGTGGGACAGCAACATCTGCCTCCATTGGGGCGTCAACATCTGCCTCCAGTGGGGCGTCAACATCTGCCTCCAGTGGGACAGCAACATCTGCCTCCAGTGGGACAGCAACATCTTCTCACCATGAAGATGACTCGTCCACCCCTACCTCCAGCAGCACTACCACGACTACAAAAGGTTTGATCAGGCGACCGAGCACAACGGCCAAGTGTCCTAAATGATAGTGGAAAGTGTGCAGAGTAACAAGAGGACCAATACAAGAAACAGATCTAGTCTTTCCGCAGAATACTGAAAAGATTTCACATAGATTTACAAAGGAAAACTATTCTGGTTTTAATTGTTCTTTATATTTATACGTGTGATTTATTGTCTTCTATATTCATATAACTAATAACTCACTTTGAAAATAACAAAAATGCAAAGTTGTTAAATAAAAAACTGTTTACATTTAGCAATTTTTTTGTTGGTGTTGATTATTTATAACACAATGGTGATGAAAGCTGGTTCGAGGGCCCCCAGTGAATTTTTGCCTAGGGCCCCCACAGACCCTAGAATCGGCCCTGAGAAGGAGTTAAAACTTGTAAAACCCCCAAAGTATTGTGGGATTGGGAGACCCTGGACCTTTAAGGAAACCGGGAATATCGTTGCAGAGAAGTATGAACTGTAGCTTCCAATGGAATAATGTCTGTAAGAGGTACAATTGAACATTATAGGTACAGCGTGTTGTCAAATATTATCTGAAAGGGTATGGAAGTGTACCGTAGAGTATTGTATAAACGGTAACGGGTAACACTGTATAAAAGGCAGGTTACCATTCACTATTGTTTATAAGTACAGAGGAATGTGTTGAAATTGTCTACAGGTTTATGATAGATGGTAAGAGTTAGAACGCTTAAAGAGCTGCGTCTTCAGCCTCAGATTGCCCCAACTGTCTCTCTTTATTTGCTGTGGCTCTGCGGGAATTGTAGTGCTACTTTTTATATGGGCTCCAGAGGTCACCACTAGATGGCAATATTCTTTTGACTATACACACACACACACACACACACACACACACACACACACACACACACACACACACACACACACACACACACACACAAACAAAACTGTCTCTAACAGTCACTCTCTGACTGTTGGCTCCTGGCCTTTAGGACTTCCTCATAGATGAAGTTGCAGAATGTCACTTCTCTTATCTAATCCCTCTGGTATCACGTGACCTTTCTAAATGTCATTTCAGATATGAGTGTGTTTGCATACCGGCCGAAACCCACATAAGAAAGTGGGTCTTTCCCTATCGTGGTAGAGTGGTATTTCCTTTTATTGTAACTTAAACTAGTTGAGTTTTCCTTTTAGCTTTGACCGTGTAGTCGGTGCCATCTGTGGTTTGCATGTTACAATAAAATCTAAAAACACACAAAAGACAACACAAGATCAGTGAATGTAAAACATACAATAGCAACCCAACAATACCAGCGAATCAATATGAAAGGAGACCTCGAAGAGTTTAACATTATATATATAGGACAGTAGTTTCCCATGCTTCTGCTTAATTTCACTGATGCTTAGAAAATATCCCCTCTAAGTGATTAACGTGAGATCTATAAACTTTGTGAGAGCAAATGACCTCATCATCCTTGTCTGCAAGAAGGGGCGCTCCAAGACTCAGAGAAGGGTGTACGGACCTGAACTAAGAACACCCATAACATTCGCCTGCTTGCAACCTACAAATGATGTATCACTTGTAGACTCTTATGGCACTACTTCTATTGTATTTTATTGTATTTACTTGCACTATTGTATCTGTGTTATTGTGTTGCACTGTTGGACGAGCCTGGGACCTCAGATTTCCATCGACATAACTACACTGCAACTATTTACACATGACAATAAAAGCTCTGAATCTTGAAATGGAGTTGAAGCACATTTTAGAAGTGGCCAAACGGCGGTACTACACGTCTGTGTAAGTCATGTGATGTCATTGGGCCCAAAATCGACTTACATTGGGAAAGAGACGTCTGTAAATCAGAGAATATATTTGTTTTGAGGTAAATGAAGTTCCCAATACTAACACTCTAATAGCCCTAATTTCAATTGTTGGATCCTCAAAGTAAAAAAATGTGCTAATAGAGGAATCCATATCCATTACATAGCGACTATGGGAGGCAGGGTTTGACACTGGGAGGCGGGGCTTAAGGAAAACTTAATATCCAATGAAGATTTAGGGAAAATCTAGGGAAGATCAGGCTGTTTTTGTAAACAAGTCAGCTAATTCTGTGGCCGTTTCTCAATCGCGAGGTTACTGGCTTGGTAGTCGCATACTTCCAAGTCACTTCCTTCAGAAACGAAGCAAGTATGCTTCCAAGCCACGGCTTCAGAAAACAAAGAAGAATGGAACAGGCTAACAAGTGTGCCACTCTCTCTAACGGTTTCAACATAAACTGTACCGAAAATAAATACCTCACGATGTCTATCTAATTATGGACTTGCTTTACTTTCACGGAACACATTTTTGGTGATAACAAATTTAACAGTCACATATTTACCAACACATGTTCTACGCCACTACATACTTACATTTAATGTGTTCTGCGTCGGTTCAGCCCTTCTCCGCAAGGGTTTTTGAAATTGGTCCGTGCGCAAAGCATTGTGGGATTTGAAGGACGCGAAGTATACCCATGTGCAGCCTCGAAATTTCCCCCAAACCAAGAACGCGGCCTCGGTGGAATTCCAAGTATACTGGAGATTGGAACAGTCCTTCGGCGGCACTCGATGACGTAGCATCCTTGAAATATTGGCTTGGAAGCCAGTATCCTCGAGATTGAGAAACGGCCTGTCTCATTGAGCCACCAAGCAGCTTCCATAGAATACATGGGAACCCGCCCCAACGGTGGCGGGGTCAGTTCTCTTCACTCATCCGACTGCCTATTTTCCTGTTTCGTTTTAGACTAAAGTACACTTGGTGGCGAATGAACCTCTAGCCAATGCCAAGAAGAAGAAAAAGAAGATACCAAACTGAAATTGTTTTGAAGGGAGGATAAAGCGGCACAAATCATAAAAAATAGAACTCAAAACAAATCAAAGGCACCCGTCAGAGAATCTCACGCATGGGTTTAATAAAGGTTCGGGCAAAAGTCATTTTTGTGCATTTTATTTTCTTGATTCCAGATCATACAATAGTTTCTTATCTAGTTTCCAAAATATATAATCACCAGATCTCCCATCCCCCTGCTGATGACGATGACCGTAACTTTTCAAAACTTTTCTCTGGAAGTTTTTCCTTGTACGATGTGAGGGTCTAAGGACAGAGGGTCTAAGGACAGAGGGTCTGAGGACAGAGGGTCTAAGGACAAAGGGTCTAAGAACAGAGGGTCTAAGCACAGAGAGTCTAAGGACAGAGGGTCTAAGGACAGAGGGACTAAGGACAGAGGGTCTGAGAACAGAGGGTCTAAGGACAGGGGGTCTAAGGACAGAGGGTCTGAGGACAGAGGGTCTGAGGACAGAGGGTCTAAGGACAGAGGGTCTAAGGACAGAGGGTCAAAGGACAGAGGGTCTAAGGACAGAGGGTCTAAGGACAGAGGGTCTGAGGACAGAGGGTCTAAGGACAGAGGGTCTAAGGACAGAGGGTCAAAGGACAGAGGGTCAAAGGACAGAGGGTCTAAGGACAGAGGGTCTGAGGACAGAGGGTCTAAGGACAGAGGGTCTGAGGACAGAGGGTCTAAGGACAAAGGGTCAAAGGACAGAGGGTCTAAGGACAGAGGGTCTAAGGACAGAGGGTCTAAGGACAGAGGGTGTCGTATTGTCATCCTGATATTCTGTACAAACTGTGAAGTCCACTGAGACAAATGTAACATTTGTGATATTGGGCTATATAAATAAACATTGATTGATTATTGTTATTGTTTGTTTTGTTTCTAACATGTTCAATAAATTGACTAATAATAATAATTTTTAAAAAACAAGCACTCAAAACCCACCTCCTCCAACTTCTGTCAAACAACTAAACAAACGCGTCTGGACCGCAGGTTGGATCTGGAAGTGTGGAGGAACGCCAGCGGATACATCATGATTTATATAATTAGTTATCACCGCAATAAACCCTATTTAATTTGGTCTTAATGTACAGTATTTCATTTCATATTCTGTTCTTGTACATATCATATTCTACTTACATGCATATAGACTTCTTGCACTGTTTTTTATTTGTATTTTTGTATTTCATTATGTTGCATTGTTGGAGGAGCTCAGGTCAGAAGAATTTCATTGCCATTTCTACACTGCACACACACACACACACACACACACACACACACGCACACACGCACACACGCACACACACACACACACACACACACACACACACACACACACACACACACACACACACACACACACAACCTGTCCAACTACCTGCTTTCTGTCACTGTAACCGGAAGACACCCACCGGCACCGAAGAAGGCCGGTCAGACAATTCACTAGCACCCCCCCCACCCCCCCCCCCCCCCCCCCCCCCTGTTGACAATTGACTAGCGGTACCGAGTTGGGTCGGTCGAGTTTCCCGGGTTGATTTTTAGTCCCAGTCCGCCCGTGCCTATAGGCAAGACAAGTTTATTTATAAAGCACTTTTCAACACAAGGCAATTCTTTACAAAGTGCTTTACCAAAATGAAAGACATTAAGAGCATACGACACATTAGAAACATTAAAAAGCAAAGATAATAAAACATGAATGACACATGAATACAAGTTTCAGTGCAGTGTGAGATGTGAATAGTTCAATTCAAAGTAGCGGCAGAAAGGAAAGTTCTCAGATGTAATCCTCTGTAAATGTTTCCATGACACCGTGTGACTGAGGAAGTCCTTAGCCTCTGTGACCAATCAGGAGAGGGGAACAAAGAGCAGCTGGAAACTCCCACTTCCTCTTTGAATAAAATCACTTTACGAAGTGACCTCATGAGATGTGCTACACATCATTGTTGATGTCACAAACAAACAAACACATATTTCAAACTATACAAGCGCTGGAAAGTACAGCTCCAGTATAATGTTTTTGTTCCGTACTTGTATACGCTTTGTTTTCCATACTATTTAACTGTTTACTTCTCCTTGTATACATTCCAGAGGGGTTGTACTTTCCACTTTATAGATTTATTTTAAAGCTTCAGTTACTATTTATTTAGATCTAATAATGATTTATATTAGATTATTAAAATATTATATAATCAACAAATGTGGATGTATTATTATCAATCAAGCTTTATAACCACCTTTAATGCATCAATAATAATAAATACACCTTCTGACATTAGTCCTACTGAATAAGTGCTTTAACTTCTGGTACTATATTTTGATTTTTAAACATTTGTATTATATTTAAACTGTGATATTAAGCACAACCTCTCAGTATTTATGTTATCATACACAGTACACGCTGACTGTGCACATGTACACTAACACTCACACTTAATTTCCTTTCATGTTTTTACACATTTTACTCAGCTGGTACTGAAAATATACGTAAAAACAAAGAAAGACCCAATAAGAAACCCACACACACGGCTTTATCTGGGGTTTTCCGTATGCCTTATCTTCTATCTGTGTGTGTGTGTGTGTGTGTGTGTGTGTGTGTGTGTGTGTGTGTGTGTGTGTGTGTGTGTGTGTGTGTGTGTGTGTGTGTGTGTGTGTGTGTGTGTGTGTGTGTGTGTGTGTGTGTGTGTGTGTGTGTGTGTGTGTGTGTGTGTGATGATTGATCATGAAAGTGTTCTCAAAGCTGGTAAAGGTGCAGCTAGTCTGAATGACTTTGTATACTGCAGGGTAGCTGGTGGATTTACTCCAGGTGGAACTAAAGTCTGATTTAACACTTGATTAGATTTCACATCATTCATCCAGATCTGTGAAGTAACTAAAGAGATTGAAATACTAAAGTAAAGTACAAGCCTCAGAATTGTACTTACGTACTTGAGTAAATGTACTTAGTTACTTCCCACCTCTTATGACTTGTTGGAGTAACATCTCAGAGAGGACCCCCGTTACTCCGAATGAATGTTACAACACTGAGTGCGTTAGATCCAGATGCTCCAGAGGATGATGCAACTTGGTGAAGGGACCTGGAGAGGGAAATGAAAGCAGGAACGCAGTGACTCATGTTGTTCTCAATGTGTGGAGAGTGAAACCAAATGGAAAAGGGAACCTGGTAAACACAGAAGAGTGAAAAGAGGGGAAGGACCAGAGAGAGAGAAACTTTTTACCGGAAGATGACGTCAGGAAGAAGAATTTCTAAGAAACCCCGGCAGGCATGCAGCTTCACTTCTACTGAAACAGCTGCTGGAAATCAGAGGAGGGAAGTAACTAAGTACATTTACCCAAGGTCTGTACTGAGGTACACTTCAGAGAGGTACTTTTACTTTACTTGAGTATTTCAATTTCATGCTACTGTGTACTTTTACTCCACTACAGTTCAGAGGTACATGGTGTACTTCTCCTCCACTACATGTATTTAATCCCTTCAGTTACTTCTCAGATGTGGATGAATGATGTGAAATATAATCAAGTGTTAAATCAGACTTTAGTTCCACCTGGAGTAAATCCACCAGCTACCCTGCAGTATAGACAAGTTTACGCGCCAAACCACGGGTAGCGCCATAACCCTACACAAATGCACTTAATTTCCGCCGGAAGTCTTTTGCACAGCGTCTGTCGGTGTAAACCGATGTAAACAGTCAGACGGGCACTGGTGTAAACACAGCGATTTCGATGCTAACAGTGATGCTAGCTTGGGAACACGATTCTACTTCTTTGACTGGAGATGGCGTTACTCTCCCCCACCCGAATTCAGTGCAAAACTGGGAGGATAACATGACGACGTGGCCCAGCATAACGTACAGCAAAATTTGCTCCTACTTCGTTCAATCCATGGCAATAGATGGAAAAGCAATGGACAGTCTGAAGGCATATCATAAGGCTGCGCACATTCTACTTTGCCCACATGCTCCCGAAAATTGTTGACGATTTTGTTGAGGGAAGGTTACAGTTCTGCAGTAAATATCTCAGCATTTTAAAACCAAAATAAACTGCCTTATTTAGGTCATGCCCACAGGAGCCAACAGTTGTCTGTTGTTTACATAATGCACAATTTACATGATCTCTTTATGCTGTGCAATATATCATATGTGCCTGTACTGTTTGAGTGAAAATAAAGTTTGATGTAATTTAATTTCATTATTGCACTGTTATTGCATTATTGCATTTCATATGTTCCTTAGAGTGCTACAATTTCTTTTAACACAGTTCATCATTCATATTAAGCTCATACTGTACATAAATAACACTGAATTAATTAATTGTTGAGAGGAAACTAAAGAAATGGCTTCAACAAGAAAGATCACATGTTTAATCCTAACAGGTATTACAAATTAAAATATAAAAGCAGCCCACACAATTACATCACTATGAAAATATTCATATATAATATTAAAAAATACAATGCATGCAGTATTTGTTGTGTTTATCTGTATTTAATGAACAACATGGCTGGGTGCTGGGTGCTGGTTTGTGGTCGTAGCACTCTCTATCTAACCACTCGTTCAGGTGCTTTCTCGAGTGATTGCAACCAACTACCGCACACGTAGTTCCCGAACCACTTTTCTTCATGTTGTAATTGTTATATCCTCTTTGTCTCTGCGATATCATTGCTTTGTCGGCACAACGGAGCTAGCTAGCAAAACAAACCCAGTCCGCCAAAACGGAAGTGCATTGCATCGAAGGGAGGAGTTCAGGATGTAGAGCGAAAACGGCTCAATAACTTGTGTATACAAAGTCATTCAGACTAGCTGCACCTTTACCAGCTTTGAGAACACTTTCATGATCAATCATTATAAAACATATCATATCTATTATTCTGAAATGGACCAATCTGCACAATGACTACTTTTACTGTCTTTCACTATATTTTGATGAGAATACTTTTCTACTTTCACTTGAGGAACATTTTGAATGCAGGACTTTTACTGTAACAGAGTATTCCTACACTCTGGTACTTCTACTTTTACTCAAGTACAAGACCTGAGTACTTCTACTTTTACTCAAGTACAAGACCTGAGTACTTCTACTTTTACTCAAGAACAAGATCTGAGTACTTCTACTTTTACTCAAGAACTAGATCTGAGTACTTCTACTTTTACTCAAGATCTGAGTACTTATACTTTTACTCAAGAACTAGATCTGAGTACTTCTACTTTTACTCAAGATCTGAGTACTTCTACTTTTACTAAGTTCAAGATCTGAGCACTTCTACTTTTACTCAAGTACAAGATCTGAGTACTTCTACTTTTACTAAGTACAAGATCTGAGTACTTCTACTTTTACTCAAGAACAAGATCTGAGTACTTCTACTTTTACTCAAGAACAAGATCTGAGTACTTCTACTTTTACTCAAGAACAAGATCTGAGTACTTCTACTTTTACTCAAGTACAAGATCTGAGTACTTCTACTTTTACTCAAGAACTAGATCTGAGTACTTCTACTTTTACTCAAGATCTGAGTACTTCTACTTTTACTAAGTTCAAGATCTGAGCACTTCTACTTTTACTCAAGTACAAGATCTGAGTACTTCTACTTTTACTAAGTACAAGATCTGAGTACTTCTACTTTTACTCAAGAACAAGATCTGAGTACTTCTACTTTTACTGAAGAACAAGATCTGAGTACTTCTACTTTTATTAAGTACAAGATCTGAGTACTTCTACTTTTACACAAGTACAAGATCTGAGTACTTCTACTTTTACTCAAGAACAAGATCTGAGTACTTCTACTTTTACTAAGTACAATATCTGAGTACTTCTACTTTTACTCAAGTACAAGATCTGAGTACTTCTACTTTTACTCAAGAACAAGATCTGAGTACTTCTACTTTTACTCAAGTACAAGATCTGAGTACTTCTACTTTTATCAAGTACAAGATCTGAGTACTTCTACTTTTACTCAAGAACAAGATCTGAGTACTTCTACTTTTACTCAAGAACAAGATCTGAGTACTTCTACTTTTACTCAAGTACAAGATCTGAGTACTTCTACTTTTACTCAAGAACAAGATCTGAGTACTTCTACTTTTACTCAAGTACAAGATCTGAGTACTTCTACTTTTACTCAAGATCTGAGTACTTCTACTTTTACTAAGTTCAAGATCTGAGCACTTCTACTTTTACTCAAGAACAAGATCTGAGTACTTCTACTTTTACTAAGTACAAGATCTGAGTACTTCTACTTTTACTCAAGTACAAGATCTGAGTACTTCTACTTTTACTCAAGTACAAGATCTGAGTACTTCTACTTTGACTCAAGTACAAGATCTGAGTACTTCTACTTTGACTCAAGTACTAGATCTGAGTACTTCTACTTTTACTGAAGTACAAGATCTGAGTACTTCTACTTTTACTCAAGAACAAGATCTGAGTACTTCTACTTTTACTAATAACAAGATCTGAGTACTTCTACTTTTACTCAAGAACAAGATCTGAGTACTTCTACTTTTACTCAAGTACAAGATCTGAGTACTTCTACTTTTACTCAAGGACAAGATCTGAGTACTTCTACTTTGACTCAAGTACAAGATCTGAGTACTTCTACTTTTACACAAGTACAAGATCTGAGTACTTCTACTTTTACTCAAGTACAAGATCTGAGTACTTCTACTTTTACTCAAGTACAAGATCTGAGTACTTCTACTTTTACTAAAGTACAAGATCTGAGTACTTCTACTTTTACTGAAGTACAAGATCTGAGTACTTCTACTTTTACTCAAGAACAAGATCTGAGTACTTCTACTTTTACTAAGTACAAGATCTGAGTACTTCTACTTTTACTCAAGAACAAGATCTGAGTACTTCTACTTTGACTCAAGTACAAGATCTGAGTACTTCTACTTTTACACAAGTACAAGATCTGAATACTTCTACTTTTACTCAAGATCTGAGTACTTCTACTTTGACTCAAGTACAACATCTGAGTACTTCTACTTTGACTCAAGTACAAGATCTGAGTACTTCTACTTTGACTCAAGTACAAGATCTGAGTACTTCTACTTTGACTCAAGTACAACATCTGAGTACTTCTACTTTTACTTAGTACAAGATCTGAGTACTTCTCCCACCTCGGCTGAAAATGCACATATGTTAATATTCCTGCTTTATAACATCAGTGGATGTTTTATTAAATGATATGAAATGGAAAACAGTGTGTGGAAGCTTGAGTGTATTAAGCTGATCCTCTGGTGTGAAACCAACCCTCTCATCACAGTGAGGTGAGAGAACACCCTGTGGTGCTGGTGGCCGACGGCAGGTGGAAACCACCCACTATTAGCTTCAAGTGATTAATGAAGATAGCAGGCGTCGGTAACAACACTAAACTCACAGATTCACACACATATTTACAAGTACATGTCATTAAACTACGGGATTATATAATACAGTTTAAAATATATAGTGCATTACATTTATATCCAAAATACTATACTTTTATCTTTACGTTATCTGCACCAGAGGTGGGAAGTATGGAGTACGAATAATAATAATAATAATAATAATGCATTACATTTTTAATTCGATAAATACTTTGTTTCTGTACTTAAGTACATGTTTCTGGTATCAGTACTTTACTCCACTACTCATTTTTCTGATTACTTTTTACTTTTACTTCTTACATGTTGAACCCAAATACCTGTACTTTCTACTTCTTACATGTTGAACCCAAATACCTGTACTTTCTACTTCTTACATGTTGAACACAAATACCTGTACTTTCTACTTCTCACATGTTGAACACAAATACCTGTACTTTCTACTTCTTACATGTTGAACTCAAATACCTGTACTTTCTACTTCTTACATGTTGAACTCAAATACCTGTACTTTCTACTTCTTACATGTTGAACACAAAAACCTGTACTTTCTACTTCTTACATGTGGAACACAAATACCTGTACTTTCTACTTCTTACATGTTGAACACAAATACCTGTACTTTCTACTTCTCACATGTTGAACTCAAATACCTGTACTTTCTACTTCTCACATGTTGAACACAAATACCTGTACTTTCTACTTCTTACATGTTGAACTCAAATACCTGTACTTTCTACTTCTCACATGTTGAACACAAATACCTGTACTTTCTACTTCTTACATGTTGAACTCAAATACCTGTACTTTCTACTTCTCACATGTTGAACACAAATACCTGTACTTTCTACTTCTTACATGTTGAACTCAAATACCTGTACTTTCTACTTCTCACATGTTGAACACAAATACCTGTACTTTCTACTTCTTACATGTTGAACTCAAATACCTGTACTTTCTACTTCTTACATGTTGAACTCAAATACCTGTACTTTCTACTTCTTACATGTTGAACTCAAATACCTGAACTTTCTACTTCTTACATGTTGAACACAAATACCTGTACTTTCTACTTCTTACATGTTGAACTCAAATACCTGTACTTTCTACTTCTTACATGTTGAACACAAATACCTGTACTTTCTACTTCTTACATGTTGAACACAAATACCTGTACTTTCTACTTCTTACATGTTGAACTCAAATACCTGTACTTTCTACTTCTTACACTTTGAACACAAATACCTGTACTTTCTACTTCTTACATGTTGAACACAAATACCTGTACTTTCTACTTCTTACATGTTGAACACAAAAACCTGTACTTTCTACTTCTTACATGTTGAACTCAAATACCTGTACTTTCTACTTCTTACATGTTGAACTCAAATACCTGTACTTTCTACTTCTTACATGTTGAACTCAAATACCTGAACTTTCTACTTCTTACATGTTGAACTCAAATACCTGTACTTTCTACTTCTTACACTTTGAACACAAATACCTGTACTTTCTACTTCTTACATGTTGAACTCAAATACCTGTACTTTCTACTTCTTACATGTTGAACACAAATACCTGTACTTTCTACTTCTTACATGTTGAACTCAAATACCTGTACTTTCTACTTCTTACACTTTGAACACAAATACCTGTACTTTCTACTTCTTACATTTTCAACACAAATACCTGTACTTTCACTTCTTACACTTTGAACACAAATACCTGTACTTTCACTTCTTATACTTTGAACACAAATACCTGTACTTTCACTTCTTATACTTTGAACACAAAGACCTGTACTTTCTACCTTCAAACTTCATGATAAACGAGCTCCAAAGGGAAGATAGTATCTGATACTACAACAAAGAAATAAAAATAAATAAGAAATATCTGTGCTTTGATTGTGAAAAATCCACCGGGTTGTTGTTTTGTTTTTTTTCCACTCATCCGGGCATCATCCAATCGTCAGGGAGGGGCGGGGCCTGTGAGGGGTTTACCGTAAATTATCGAGAGAAGGTAGCGAAAGCGTGACGTCGCAGCGCGTCTCTGATTGGCGGAGAGTCGGGGGGCAGAGTTCGCTTCTCCCAAATATATAAACGCGAGCACACGTTGGAAGCTCAGAGAGAAACACCGCGTGAAGAAGGAGATAAAAGAGCTTCCGTTGGACTATACTGAGAAACCCGAGGAAACACCGCTGCTTTTTAATATCACTTTTACAACGTTAAAGCTACCTAAACTCAGGAGAGCCATGCTGACCCTCGGCCTCGTGCTGCTATTATCCGCCTCCGTCTTCTCAGAGTCGGTAAGTTGACATTTCTGACGAAGTTTGAAAAAGTTCCAACGGTTACTAAAGACGTTACTACCCGTGTTGAGGATTAACGTGCTGGGTGTGAACTACTTTTACTCAAGTACTGTACTAGTACAGGTCTGATGAACTTTACTTGAGTATTTCAATGTTTTGATACTGTGTACTTCTCCTCATCTACAGTTCAGAGGTAAATGGTGTACTTTTACTCGACTACATGTATTATACCATCAGTTGCTTTAATTGATGATGTGAAATATAATCAAGCGTTAAATCTTTAGTTCCACCTGGAGTAAATCCACCAGCTACCCTGCAGTATACAAAGCCATTCAAACTAGCTGCACCTTTACCAGCTTTGAGAACACTTTCATGATCAATCATTATAAAACATATCATATCTATTATTCTGAAATGGACCAATCTGCACAATGACTACTTTTACTGTCTTTCACTATATTTTGATGAGAATACTTTTCTACTTTCACTTGAGGAACATTTTGAATGCAGGACTTTTACTGTAACAGAGTATTCCTACACTCTGGTACTTCTACTTTTACTCAAGTACAAGACCTGAGTACTTCTACTTTTACTCAAGTACAAGACCTGAGTACTTCTAATTTTACTCAAGTACTAGATCTGAGTACTTCTACTTTTACTCAAGAACAAGATCTGAGTACTTCTACTTTTACTCAAGTACTAGATATCCTGAGTATTGTGTGTCAACATCTGAATTTATAAAGTAAATACGACTGCAAAATAAATGCAGTGGAGTAAAAAAAATACTAAATTGGCTTTCAAAATGTAGGAGAGTAGAAGTATAAGGTATACACTGAAGAAAAGTAGGCCTACAAGTACCTCAGATGTGTACTTGAGTTAATGTACTTGGTTACTTTCCATCACTGCAGATTTGGTTTATCTTTTGAACGTTTAAACTTGTGTTCAGAGTGAGATGGTTTGTTGGACTATCTTCAATGTTGTTAGCCAGTTAGCTTCACTGCCTGAGTGGGGTTAGAGTCCACACACACACACACACACACACACACACACACACACACACACACACACACACACACACACACACACACAGCTATTATCCAGCATGGGGCCCAGATGGGGGGTAGCTGGAGTCACTTTCCCTCTGATGGCCAATCACTGCGACGTGATCTTTACATGAATGACTCTTTGATTAATTAGTCAAATAAAGATTGCCCACCTCTGATTTGTGTGTGTGTGTGTGTGTGTGTGTGGCTAAAGAACAGAACAAATGACATTAAAAGTATCATAAAATATATATGTAACCATGCGATGTCCAAAAAAAACTACAAAAAGTTGGAAAAATACTTTAAAATGTGTTCAGGAAAGAAGAACAACATATTGTAACATTTGTGCAAAACAACTGTGGAAATAAATACTTAAACAAATAACAAAACATGGAAAAAAATGGTAAAACTGACTCTTTGGACGTAAATATAAAATACTATTAAACTATGCAAGACATATAACACAATACTGAACATGTAAATAAATCAGTTGTTCATATGAAGTGCGCCTCAGGTTCCGATATGAAGCCTAAAGAATGTGTGAACACTCATAGTCCAACATGTTTTAACGTTATGACGTGTTTTCTGTGGAGGTCGCGGTCGAAATGATCCCTCCTCTGATTGGGCAGATAAGGTAAACGGCGTCTTGCTGTGTTGTGGAAAGCTAAAGGCTGACTTAATCCTGGAGGAATGTGAGCGGAGGAGCGTCACTGAGCTGGAGGTGGCTAACATTACACACACGTTATTTCCCAGGGACGCATTTTAAAGAGTCCCGTCCTGTAATTACTGCGCCGTAATTCCCCTTTTTCTGATTTGTTTGTATGGGCTGTTTAACACAGCGTCACGTCTGCTTTCCCTTTGTTGTCCTGTATATTATTAACACGTTTACTTTACCTCCACCCAGTTTCATCATTGACTCTTTTATGAAAGGAGAAAAGTAAAATGTCATGTGACGGTGGTGTGTTTAGAGTAACGTGTGGAGGATGGGATTAGATGGTTATTAAATGGATTAATAATGGCCTAATGCATGCAATCACGTGACAGTGTTTGGATGATAGCTGGGTTCGGTTAGCTCTCATGCAGTGTAGATGGAAACAGGAAGTGGTCTATCCAACAGAAACCTGGGGTCATATTTAGGCCTGAATTAAAGTTCATTAATTCAGTGATTTGTTATGAATTAAAAATAATTGTTCCTTGGAGATTATTTAGCTTTTCTTGATTTATTTTGAGCATAGTTGGAAAACGTGAGAATATATCTGATAATGTTGTTTGCAGAAAAGTAAAGAACACAGTATGACTTCGGTCTTATTTGGGGAATTTAGCATCTCTTTCTGTATTTACTCTAAAACAGTAGATTCTGGGACGTTTAGATACTTGTGATTTAGTTTGTGTGTACTGGAGTGCTAACTGATGCAGGCTCTCTGGATGCCACCCACCCTGCCCCCCCCCCAGTCAGCCCAGTTGGTCAGTACAAATGGTGTTAAAGGGCAACAAAACACTGGCTTTACCAGTCCTTCCAGACTGGAGTGCAGGCCTGAAATAGAGGGCTGCAGGAATGTGTCGTAAAGCCTCGAAAAGTATTAGCATTTAGCCCTTCCAGTTTGGAGGAACAACATGTTTTTGGTTGTTATCCTGAAATAAGGTCTGTGGTCAACACAAGCTGAAGAGATTTTTATTCTACAACATAAAATACGTCGGTAGATGCCCCACTGGTGAATTAAAAAAACAGTTAAATTGCTAACAAGTGCCTAAAAGAGACAACTAAACGCCATCAGGCTCAACATTAGCCTCCTTTAGCTTAGCGGTGGTGATGTGAAGTCATGTGACCGTGCTGTAGTTCCTTTATAGCCCAACATTAGCCGCCTTTAGCTTAGCGGTGGTGAGGTGAAGTCATGTGACCGTGCTGTAGTTCCTTTATAGCCCAACATTAGCCTCCTTTAGCTTAGCGGTGGTGACGTGAAGTCATGTGACCGTGCTGTAGTTCCTTTATAGCCCAACATTAGCCTCCTTTAGTTTAGCGGTGGTGACTTGAAGTCATGTGACCGTGCTGTAGTTCCTTTATAGCCCAACATTAGCCTCCTTTAGTTTAGCGGTGGTGACTTGAAGTCATGTGACCGTGCTGTAGTTCCTTTATAGCCCAACATTAGCCTCCTTTAGCTTAGCGGTGGTGACGTGAAGTCATGTGACCGTGCTGTAGTTCCTTTATAGCCCAACATTAGCCTCCTTTAGCTTAGCGGTGGTGATGTGAAGTCATGTGACCGTGCTGTAGTTCCTTTATAGCCCAACATTAGCCTCCTTTAGTTTAGCGGTGGTGACTTGAAGTCATGTGACCGTGCTGTAGTTCCTTTATAGCCCAACATTAGCCTCCTTTAGCTTAGCGGTGGTGACGTGAAGTCATGTGACCGTGCTGTAGTTCCTTTATAGCCCAACATTAGCCACCTTTAGCTTAGCGGTGGTGACGTGAAGTCATGTGACCGTGCTGTAGTTCCTTTATAGCCCAACATTAGCCTCCTTTAGCTTAGCGGTGGTGACGTGAAGTCATGTGACCGTGCTGTAGTTCCTTTATAGCCCAACATTAGCCTCCTTTAGCTTAGCGGTGGTGACGTGAAGTCATGTGACCGTGCTGTAGTTCCTTTATAGCCCAACATTAGCTATTTACTTAAAAATCATAGTAACAAACACTTTTGTTTGACACAGAGATTCTTTTCTGCTAAAATCCAAACCCACATGGAGAAATCCCATAGTCTTATGATGCTAAAAAGAAGTCGGCCCTTTTTATATACATTGTTTACTCTCCCTCCAGAGTTCAACATGCTTCACTGTCACGTACTTTAACACCGTGAAACTTCCCACATGTTAAACCACAAACTCTGGGGACATTAATCCGGATTGAGGAACGTCAGGCACTTCCCAACTAATCGCTCACAGTTGATTGATCCTCCTCGTCTTTAACAAGCTGCCACATTCCTCAGAGCCTTGTAGCTTCTGCTGCCTCATCTCGTCCCCCCACTTCTTCTTCTTTTTTGATTTCCTCTCTGGAATGTGACCTTTGGTGACCTTGACCGGCCCTCTTGGGGATTTTGCACACTTGGAGGGTTCTCAATAGGGCCCTGGGGCCTTTTCATCAGGGACACTCTAGTGCGGAGACACCTACAGCTTTCCCACCAAGATGTGTTTCTATTACGGCTTTCTTACTTTCTAGATTTCGCCTTTTTTAGTTTTCCCGTCGGTTCCCACTTTCTGCTTCTCTGATCTATTGTCATTCCTGCTTCGGCAGCTTTCCTTTGATGGATACTTAGCCTCTGAGCTATGACAATCCTTCCCTCCCTCCTCCCAGCCCTTTCTTCTTCTCTTCCCACTGAGGTCATTATTGGTATGTGGGCTTGGCGTTCCCAGCTAATCGATAACAATGTTCTGCTACCTGACAAAAGAACATGCTCTGAATGCAAGTTTGTCTCAGAGCCACAGGCATGATTGGAATTTTTATACCAATGGAGTTAGATCAAGTAGATGCCAAGAGGAGACTTGTCTAATCCTGGGAAGTTATTGCTTCATTTAGCAAAGCCTTGTGCAGCCCGAGGTAGAACAAATCTTCTTCGGTCCACCTTTCAGATTTCTGTTGGTTATGTCTGTGGTCGCGCCGAGGCCTTATCAGTTTGTCCACACGAACCCTGTTCTTCTTGCTTTTCTTTCTTTCCAATGGCCTCAGCGTTTCCTGCCCATGCACGGGAGCACACAGCTCCTTCATAAGCAAGTTTTAGGTGAAGGTTAAAGATAAGAAGGTACAGTAACTGTGCTTGTCTCAAATAAAGGAGGCATTAGAGCGGAGTACTCTCATACTTTGCGTTGCTTTCACATTCCCAGGGTCAAATCCCCTTAAGTTGCCAAATGTGCTTGTCCTGGCAACTTGCCGCGTAATCAGGGTTCAAAACAATCCTCTTCGCCCCGAGTTAATCCATGTTGCTCCTCCAAACCTCAGCTTGTTGCCTTTGGAGCCGTGGGGCAGAGTCCATTCGTTATATCTTGTTGGAATGTCTCTGGTTTTGCATTTAGGCCACGAACCATTTGCTCGATAATGAGTGAAGGTTTTTTTTGTGTCTCTTTTGCATGATGGGCTGCACTGAAGGCCTGTGTGGGGAAAAGAGTGCAGGGAAGGAGGGAGCATGATAAATAGTATCGTTAGGATGTAATAATGGTTCCTTCATTGCTGTCCGCTGGCCTATCAAACCCCTTTGGGTGGAGGAATGTTGGCCCGGAGAGGGGAGGGCTTCTTTCCTCACTGCCTTCGATGGAGCGCTGTGGAGAACCTGATTCCCCCCCTCCATTTCAACCACTACATATTCTGGCACTTGTAACGGGAACTATATGAATACATTAAGGGCAGAAGTCGACCATAACCCCCCCTCCTATTCTGGTTATATCACTTTCATCCAACTTTTGTGTAACTCTTTGTGTGCTGGATCCACTCTTTTTGTTTTTGTAATAGCCTATAAGTGACGGCAACTAACTCACATTTTCTATTACTCTTATCAAGATGAAAGTTAATGGTTCTCTGAATGTGTGTTTGCTTGTTAGCCTGAAATGATGTCTGTGGTTAACACAAGCTGAAGAGATTTTAACATGTTGTGCCACGACATCAAATACATCAGTAAGTAACACCCCACTGGTGGATTAAAAAACGGAGGTGGCTAACACGTGTCTAAATGAGACGACTGTATTTCCTTCATAGCCCAACATTAGCTGCCTTTAGCGGTGGTGACGTGAAGTCATGTGACCCTGCTGTAGTTCTTGAAGCACTTCAAGTTGCTTGCAAATATATCACGTCAAGAAATCCAGGCATTTTGAGAAACTGGAACAATTGAAAAATAACAAACAACCAATTAGTTTCCAATTATATCGATTGAGTTATCGAACGTGGTCAGATTTGTATTCGCTTTAAGGTTAAACAAAGCAACTAAACTCTCCTTGACACACTCAACGCTTTCTGTGTCGAGTACAACCCAACATGTGCCAATTAAGAACATCTTCATCACTACAACATATTTTCAGTCCAATATATCCACCAGCTGCTTCAGGGCTACAGGTGAACAACACCACCTTCCGCTTAATGCTGCAGTTCTTCTCCGGCGCCTCCCCCCCCATTCTTGAAAAGAAAAGCCTTTGTGGTTTGGTGGTGGAGTAGTACAAATATATAGAGGCCACGGCAGAACATGCAATATGAGCCTGGCTGTGTTTCCTCTGGGAGATGTAGCGCCTGCAGGGAGGCTGTTTGATGTCGTGTCCCATGATACCCCGTCATACTCTGACAGATGGTTGTTCCAGGCCTGAAGCGGGACGCTCCAACTCTCAGCGCTCATGCACTTAGCGGTTTATTCCCCCCCAAGCACAGCAGATGTATCTGACTTTGGAGGGAGGGGTGCGTCAAATATAATAATACAAAATGGTTCCACCCTAAGGCTGGGAAACAAAATCAGAACTCCCTATAATGTTGACTTCATATCTCCGACTGTAGCGTGACTAGTTCACGGCTGGTTTCAAACACTTTCAGAACATGTGCACTGAAGGAAGCGGTTGAAGTGTTGTGGACCTGAAGGCTGATTCCCCCGCCCTATGGCTTGCTTTCAGTTTCACGTTATTTGATATTTGGACTTAACCTGCAGTGATTACGCAAACTACACTTAGCATTTTCCCAAGTATTTTCTGGCTTAAACTCCTTGAGTGCTTGGATTTGTGTTTGTTGTCGTCGTGTTTGACCGTGAAGTAAAAAGTCTGACGTTTTTGTACAGTCGCATGGAAGCGAAAGGCAAAGTGAGCATTAGTCCATAATCAGAATAATCATTAGTTGCTGCCCAATGTGGGCCTTTAAACCATCAAATTAAAGATGGCTTGTTTTTCATACGTTTATAAATGTGGCATGGTAGAGGCCCATCGAGAAGCATACGGTTTTTACTGGAAATAGAGCATTTATTCTAAAGATGTTTATTGTGGGGGTTTTTGCAGCTCTTCTGGTAAATACCTATTACGTACAATTGTTTCTGTTCTCTGGGAATTTGTCTCACTGCAACACACGCACCACAGCTCATACAGTACTCATTGTTTTGTGAGGGCTTCCCCTTATTTGTGTGTGTGTGTGGGTGTGTGGGTGGGTGGGGTGTTTGAGCAGAGCCATGTTGTTAATTGTACAAAATACCTGCTTATCAAGATGAAAACCATGAGAAATTGGCAATCAGGTTTTTCTTATGCATAAAATATGGCTTCTCAAAAACATTTGGAAAGAAGTAATGAACACAAGATGCCAGTTTCTTTGCCGCAGGGTTAGTTGTGCACTTTTTAATTATACAGCACCATGCCATTATTTTTAATTAAACACTCACTATTTAGCGCCACAGCCCCCCCACACAGAACCACAGGAATAAACTCACTTTTAACAACGACATGCAGAAAGTTGCTGATGTGTGGATTTACCAAAATGAAGCACTGTTTAAAATATCAGCAGTATAGGACCTGTGATGCATCAGGAGCCACGCCTCCATACAAGGCTCATTTAAACACACAGAGGTGGGCGATGTACTCCTATTGTTCAGGTCTGGTACCTGAGTAAAAGTAGAAGTACTCAGATCTTGTGCTTGAGTAAAAGTAGAAGTACTCAGATCTTGTACTTGAGTAAAAGTAGAAGTACTCAGATCTTGTACTTGAGTAAAAGTAGAAGTACTCAGATCTTGTACTTGAGTAAAAGTAGAAGTACTCAGATCTTGTACTTGAGTAAAAGTAGAAGTACTCAGATCTTGTACTTGAGTAAAAGTAGAAGTACTCAGATCTTGTACTTGAGTAAAAGTAGAAGTACCAGAGTGTAGGAATACTCTGTTACAGTAAAAGTCCTGCATTCAAAATGTTCCTCAAGTGAAAGTAGAAAAGCATTCTAATTAAAATACAGTAAAAGTAGTCATTGTGCAGATTGGTCCATTTCAGAATAAGATGAGATGGATTTTTTTTAACACTCAAAGGACATGTTGGACATTTTGCAGAGTTATGATGAGTATCTCTCTCATGTGGTTAGCCTAGCTAGCCTTGCTCTGTTCAAAACTAAAATACATGGCATGAAACCAGCCGGTAAACAAATCACATTTAAAGTGTCTTTAGTTCGCTTTTAGAGGTTTCCATAGATGCATTGTTCTACGTCCTTGAACAGAGCCTAACTTTTGTATTTGAGTCCTAGCTTCTCTTTTGTACTTTTGCTTCAAAGTGACTGAAGTAATGTACATCGATTGTTTAAATAGTTTGTGGTTAGTTTCTTCGTGGTTTCCGATGCGTATGTGCTGACGGCTCACTGTAAAGTCAAAGCGCCCGGCGGCTGCCTCAACAGGTTCATCAGAGATACAGCCGTTCAGTCTGTGAGTCATCATGTGTTGTTGAGCTCATGCATCGATATGAAGCAAGCTGAAGATTAACAATAACATCTCTTCGTCACCCGTTGGTCAATGTCTGGAGAACATTTCATTCGTCTTGAGCAGTCGTGTGGAATAACTACAACTTGTTCATGTTTCGTCCAGCCCTTTTTCTCAGTTTGGGAAGTGCCAAAGCCTGTTTATAATCTAAATGAAGCCTCACTCTAAGGTTGCTAACATCTTTACGAACCAGAAGTTAGACTGATCCAGCATTACAACGGAGAAAGTTGATCATCTCCACTTTCAGATGAATCAGAGTCTTTGTGACTGATACCCAGTATGAATGAATAGACGTCCTCATGTGTCCAAAAGAACTCAAAATGATAAATATCTGGCCTGACTTGCAGACTTTTCTTAAACACTGAGTTGATTTGTCTCAGAGGGATATTTCCTGTTTTGCTGCCGTTCTCTTATTACTTCCTGCCGCTTGCAGCCTCCAGCCGATCTCCCGGCTGATAATAACTTACATTTAGTCTATTGGGCTGTAACGCCTTTTGATGTGAGGCGGCGATACGCCCGCCTGAGGGACTGACATCAAACACCAGAACATGGGAAGAAATTAGAGAGGCATCTGTAAGAGTTCCACTCACTCCAGGCTTTCGGATTATTTGTCCATCGGTCTTGGATGGCGGGGAATCGTCCGGCCGACATGGACTCATCGGTAGGAGGAAGTGACCAATAAAGGGCGTTACGATAAGACTGGGGACGTTCCCCCAGGAGGGGCTCATCAAAATGTAATTAGGCTGATCATTGTGGACTGAATGCACCGTGTGTTCTGCACGGCCTTATCTCCAACAGACGGAAAGAAAGCCAAACACAAAGCCAGCGGGTCACAGTCAGGGCTGAATGCAACCGAATGACTCGCTCTGCAGAGTCCTGTTAGTCCTGCTGATAACGATCGACCCGCCCTGATTGACTCAACAAGTTCATCACGTAGTAGTTGTGTACTTATTACGTGCAGGTAGATGAATGAATGCTGGAATGTGACCGACATGTACTGCACCAAAGTAACATTTGAGGTACTTGTACTTCAATGGATTATGCCACTTCATACTTTTACTCCACCACATGATGTACTCTTTACTCCACTACAGGAAGTACTCTTTACTCCACCACATGAAGTACTCTTTACTCCACCACATGAAGTACTCTTTACTCCACCACATGATGTACTCTTTACTCCACCACATGATGTACTCTTTACTCCACCACATGATGTACTCTTTACTCCACCACATGAAGTACTCTTTACTCCACCACATGATGTACTCTTTACTCCACCACATGAAGTACTCTTTACTCCACTACATGATGTACTCTTTACTCCACCACATGAAGTACTCTTTACTCCACCACATGATGTACTCTTTACTCCACCACATGATGTACTCTTTACTCCACCACATGAAGTACTCTTTACTCCACCACATGAAGTACTCTTTACTCCACCACATGATGTACTCTTTACTCCACCACATGAAGTACTCTTTACTCCACTACATGATGTACTCTTTACTCCACCACATGAAGTACTCTTTACTCCACTACATGATGTACTCTTTACTCCACCACATGATGTACTCTTTACTCCACCACATGATGTACTCTTTACTCCACCACATGATGTACTCTTTACTCCACCACATGAAGTACTCTTTACTCCACTACATGTATTTCACACCATTTGTTACAGATATACTGTGTTTGATACTAAATATCTACCTATACATTCTGATAGAGGCTTAGCTAGCAAACGGTATAAGGTAAATCAAATGTAGGAGGAAATGGAAGATTACATCAGTTAGTGCTTTTACCTTCGGTGTATTAGTATTAATGCTTTAACCTAAGTACTTTTTATACAACAAAAAAGGAAATGATTCTTATGGAAAGTAATCCCCAGATGAATTGATAATGACAATAAATGTTTGTAGCAACCTGAACTAAAACTATACATCCTACGGCCTCTCCCTCTGTACGGTGGGAAGACTAAGGCGTGTATCGTCGGCGTAGAGTCTCACACGGTGCTGGTAGGTGGAGATGCTGCTATAGATAGACCGGGCGTAGGTAGAAGGAATCTAGAGCTGGACTGTCAGAGCAAGTGTGTGTGTGTGTGTTTGAGTTCCTGTAAAGACCAGCATGCAACATGTCATAGGTGTTTATCAGCGGACAAATGAGGCCTCCAATGGAAAAAGCCAACGGGTCGTTTTCAGATGAAACCCTTCATGATGTCAACAAAGTAATGAGCCCTTATTACGAGGCCCTTTGGACAGTATAAAAGTCAGGAGGGAGTGAGTGGTCGGAAGTTTATCTAAAAAGTTCAAAATGGTGCAAATCCTGCTGGTTAAAGTATCCCCATCAGCAGGGGGAGGGGAGAAGCTGGAAAGCCGGATGGGAGGTGGAGTTGGAAAAAGGGAAGTAAGATAAGGACAGACTTTTGTTTCAGGTAACGTTCTCATTTAGTTTCGAGCCAAACATGTCAGTTGAATGTCTCAGAAAGTAAAAAGGTCAGGAGACGCCACAAAGAATAAGGAAGCACATTCCTGCGAGCTGGTGTTTCTTTTCTGTCCTGTTCACCCTCTGTACCTCCTCCTCCTCTCCACCGTGTGAATGGAGCAGATGCCTCTCAGTGTGCCGGCAGATGGAGGGATTGTTTCCCCGGTTTAATGAAGGGGAGGCTGCTGGAGGCTTACCCCCGGCTACCCTCGGTCATTGATATGCTCTTGAGGAGTCCAGAGGCATTGTTTGGTGTCAATGCGAGGGACGGAGTCCGAAGGCTGGGTGGCGGCTGTCTTGACGAACTTTCTTTTCAGGGAATAGGTGGGGCAACTGGAGAGTTTGGGACCTCCAGGGTGGATGAACAAGCCCGGGACGGGACAAGAGGCTAGACTCGGGGCTAAGTGTGCCGCAGGACGGGGAAACAACACCAGGGCTGCACCATTCATTTACATTTAGTTGAAAATCACAGGATTCACAATATTTAGGGATGTCCCGATCACCTTTTTTTGCTCCCGATCCGATTCCGATCATTTGATTTTGACAATTTGCCGATACCGATTTTTCCCGATCCGATAAAAAAAAGCATTCAAGTTGTCCCTTAAGGTTATTTTTTTATTTAAATTGGATATTCTATCCAACAACAAAATAAAGCTTTCAGTACTCGTTAGCTTACTGCTACAATTAGACACTGCGCCCACTCTGTTGCCAGATTTGAGAGAAATAAGCAGGTCTATGAAAACAAGCCCCAAAGAAGCAACACATACATGATGTTGTGTCATTTGAAACCAAAACTAAGGCCTCAGGATGACTTTAAGACTTGAACATGGTCATTTTTGTTTTGTAACATTGAATACAACATTTAAAAAAAGTATTCATCATTTTTTTTTTTTTTTTTTTTTTAAAGAATCCCGATCCCCGATTTTTTAAATCCCGATTCCGATCTTTTGAAAATCACGTGATCGGCTCCAATCCCCGATCACGTGATCGGATCGGGACATCTCTAACAGTATGTGTTAAACCCTAATGGACTTTCTCCCCTAAACAATGGTTAGCAGAGATGCTAATCATAAGCTTTTAGGATATACACATTCTTGGAAATCTAAATTATGCATCTTGGGGATTTTTCTGTGCCGTGATCGGATTGGTTTAGTAAATTCGTAAGACTTCTTATCGGAGCTGATTTCCATGTTGATTTTGTGGCACGACCCGGTCTTCTTCCCCAGTGAGAGCCTTTTTAGTCGTACATATTTGTTATTAAGATAAGATGCACTGGCGGCTGTCTTGACGTACTCAACCTCCAGGGGGGATGAACAAGTGTGCCGCACGACGGGGACACGACACCAGGGCTGCACCCTCATTAGACATTTCATTGTGACTCGTAGGATCCACAACATGTGTTAAAGGCTAGATTTGGACATCTTCAAGTCAATACTAAAAGCTCACCTGCTCCCCATGGCCTTTGACCCCGAACCCATCGCAGTCCCCCTGCTATTTATTTAATTTGGACTTTATTATTTGCCCTTCTTGTTTGTTCACAGCCTTGGGTCCCTTGAAAGGCGCTATGTAAATGTAATCTATTATTATATGTGTATAAATACCATTTTGATTGAGTTATTATGAAGCTGCCGGGATAGACCTGTAATCATTTACAACATGATGTCTGGTTGGTGCAGATCAATGAAAAGGATCAGATTGTTAATCGTATCCCAATATCAGTCAAACTAATTGCATTTTTAGTTATCTTTTTCCAAATGGTGCTGCCCTCAACAATGCTCTTTGTAATTTCAGAGTTTTGATGAACTATAGAAGGCTTTCATTCATCTGACAGGAGCTTTCAGCCTGATCTAAAGTGTGAATAAGGCTTGTTTGTGTCCTCAGACTGCCGTCCTGTGAGTGTTTGGACACAGCGAGGCCGAATGAGCTCTGTAATTAAGAGGCTTCCCTTTTTAAAACAAAGGGAAAGCAGTTTGATGCCAAAGCTTGTACTGACTGGGTCCTTCATGCTTTAGTCACAGAGGGTGAAGTCCACTGCTGCCGCGGTTCAATACTCGATTGAAACGCTCAACATGGCGTGCGTCACGACCACAAACGGAAATATTAGTTCCCAATGCTCTCCATTAAATCCATTTGGTTTGGCTCTAACCCACATCCGGCTGATACGTTTCACATTAGCAGAATATATGATTGGGGAGGACAACATGTTGATTTTTTAAAATATGTCCGACAAATAATGCAGTCGAGCAAAACATTGAATAACATGCTTTATTTCAAACCCTAAAGGACTTTCTCGAGATGCTAATCGTGAGCTTTTAGAATATCCAAATTCTTGATAATCTAAAGAATGCATTTTGGGAAATGTTCTGTGCCGTAATCAGATTGGTTTGATAATTCGTAAAACCTCATATTGGAGCTGATTTCCACGTTGACTTGGTTTCCTTCACCAGGTGAGCCTTTTTAGGGGGAAACGTTTGAATTAAAGCTCCCCTGTCATACTGTCTCTCATCAATATATCACAGCTCTCAGATATATCCAGAGCCTGTCTCTGATTGGCTGAAACACCAAACAGACATTACCCATAATCCCCTCGGTTTCAGCCCTGTTTCCAAAGTGCTGATTCTCTGTCTGTTACTTTAGATGAAAATAAGGAGCCCCTCCCCACGCCCCTCTGAGAGACATTTGGTTACAAAGAACTCAATGGAGCTCTAGATGAGATTCAGGTGATAAGGGGGGGGGGGGGTTACCTTGGTTGCTGATTGGCTAATGGCTACACAAGACAAAACATCGTTATGACATCATAAAGTGGCCAAAATCTGATCAGCTCATTTTCAGGTTTTTATAGAAATGGATCAAAAAGAGAGAGAATCTTTCCACAGAGGGGACACATGTTGATGTAGAAGAGACATGAAGAAGAGGGGACACATGTTGATGTAGAAGAGACATGGAGAAGAGGGGACACATGTTGATGTAGAAGAGACATGAAGAAGAGGGGACACATGTTGATGTAGAAGAGACATGGAGAAGAGGGGACACATGTTGATGTAGAAGAGACATTAAGAAGAGGGGACACATGTTGATGTAGAAGAGACATGGAGAAGAGGGGACACATGTTGATGTAGAAAAGACATGGAGAAGAGGGGACACATGTTGATGTAGAAGAGACATGAAGAAGAGGGGACACATGTTGATGGAGAAGAGACATGGAGAAGAAGGGACACATGTTGATGTAGAAGAGACATGAAGAAGAGGGGACACATGTTGATGTAGAAGAGACATGAAGAAGAGGGGACACATGTTGATGTAGAAGAGACATGAAGAAGAGGGGACACATGTTGATGTAGAAGAGACATGGAGAAGAGGGGACACATGTTGACACATCTTTTGTTAGTCACCTGGGTTCGGTGACGCAGATACTTCCTGTTTCTCCGTGTTGTTCCTGAACACATTCCTGGGTTTGAGAACACGGTGAGTTTGTCTTTGTCCGCGCAGACGGAGAATTGGCCTGAGTCCCGTCCTGGCTCTGCTTCCTGGGAGAATGTCGTAAAGACAGAATGTCCCCCGAGTAAATCATAAGAGAAATGCTTCATCTCTTGATCCTTTTCTTCCGGCGCTGCCTCGATGAGTCGACCTGTTGGGGCAGGTCCCGCTCGCCCTGCGTCTCCAGAAACACAAACGCTGGAGTTTAGTGGGATCTTCTTTTTTCTGGGGAATGAATGAATGTCCACACTTTACCGTAGGTGGGTTTAAAGGTTGAGGACAGCCAATAGGGAGGGTGTGTTGACCCTGAAGGACACATTGCCTCTTCGTGGTGTTAGCCCTGTTGCTCTCTGCTGATCAGACCCTGGCTGGAAGACAAAGCACTAACAGTTCTTCTGTTTTTACAAGTCTTCGGCTGAACACAAAATATGTTGGCAGTGAAATGAAGTCTATTTTCAGACAAGGAAACAATTTGACAGAATAAACCTTTCAATAAAATCTAAATAAGAACATTTCCTGAAAACCTGATTTGCCTTTAATTAAAACCAAATGAGAAACGAATCACTAACTACAGACGTGTGAAACAAAGTGTAATGAAACAAAGTTGATGATTTTTTATTTATTTGGGTTTAACATGTGGAGCAAAACCTCAGCTTAGTCGTAGTTTGGTTACATACGCTTTAAAGAACATTTCATTTAAGAGCTTTGCTAAACCTTTAATGGTGCCTTTCTTCTAAATAAGTCTAACGCACTTCAAGCTAGTGAGAAAGAAACGCAATTATAAATATCCATAACGAAATGTTGTTTTTAGCCATTATGGAAATAGAAAATATGTATTTTTTTAAGCTTCTTAAAGCTTAAAGTAACACTTAGAGTAAAGCCTTCCTCAGTTAAACATGATGGTGTTGACCGGATGTGACTCACGCTGACACGATTAAACCAGCCTGACTCGATCCATAATATCACCTGAATATAAAGTGACTCAGCAGGCAGCGGATTAGGATTACACACACACGCACGCACGCACGCACGCACGCACGCACGCACGCACGCGCAGGCACACACACACACACACACCATGTATGGGGTTTAAATGAGGACATAATGGAGCAGTGATCAGTAACCGTGCCGTCCTGAACAGCAGGGGGTAACTCCTAAAGTCGCCGGGGAAACCTGGAAACATTCTGAAAAAAGTTCAACTAATTAAAAAAAGTTAGTTATTAGTTTTAAAAAGACTGTGTGAACTTACTCGATATGGAAACACTGACATTGTGGTTACAATGAACAACAACAATGGTTAGTTTGAAGTAAACAATAGAACGGGCTAACTATAAGTAAACATTCAAAACAGTTGGCTTTAAAAGAAACGACAGATAAGTAACAAAGCTTTTTAGATAGCGAGGTTGCAGCTGTGGTAAAGGACAGAGGGAACTAGGGCTGCTCAATTCATCGTGTTTGAATCACAATTCCGATTATGGCTTTCAACGACTACAAAAACAACGTAATCGAAATAAAACAATTATTACTTTTATTTATTTTTTTGCATTGGTTTCTCAGTTGAATTCTACTTAACGTTCGGGGTAATCAACCGTTAAAAATATACTATTCAAATGTTTTTCTCCAATAAATGGATGTTTTCAAAGTAAATGGATAATCGTTTTTAATAATCGTGATATCAATTATTGACCCAAATAATCAAAATTATGATTTTTGCCATAATCGAGCAGCCCTAGAGTTAAGTGATTTAATAAATGAAGCCTTTCCAAACTAAACATTCCCAGTTTATTGAATAAAACTATGTCCGCTTTTTATTTAAATAACTTCAGTTGAAAAGAGAAGATGTTAAAGTCCTCTAGATGTTCCTTTGGTTTCTGTGTTTGAGTCACGCTCACAAGGCGGCACAGGACCGATAATGAAGCGGAGGGAGAGAGAGGGGTTTGGAATCAAAGGAGACGTCGTCACCTTGTTGCTCGGAGGGATCACAGGAAATGGCCGCCCTTGTTTGAAGCCTTTCTGCAGTCACAATGGAGCCCCCACCCCCCCTCCTTCTTCTTCCCCTCAAGCAGCCCACTTTTTAACAGGGATTACCTTCAAACACACACCGTTACTATGCCAAGTATTTGAGAACACACACACACACACACACACACGCTGAACCACAAGCTAACACTTAGAATGAAGCCACACTCAGATGGAAGTAATTATGAGGAGAACTCATGACGTGTGTTTGAGTAAGTGGGATGGCAGTGATGGTTTCCAGTGTAATTTGTGGTCTGCTTTTGTTCTCGGTGGATTGCTTAGAAAGAACCATCTCTCTCTCGCATCTTCAGTTTGAGTTGCACAACAACGTGAAAACATGTCGTCCTCGTTGCGTGAGGCCTTTTATTCGTAGAGTAACCCTAATGTCGTGCGTCTATAGTTCAATTAATTGTAATGAAAAGAGACGAAATCTTTGTATCAATTCTCTGGAGAACATGACGCCCGTATGCAAGATGTCTCCTGACGTAAACAGCAGTCTGTCTGACGCTCGGTTTGATACTCAGATTTCTGGAGTAATTACATGAACGAACAGAAATCTTGTTTTCTGGCATCACGTTGACATTGTACGGGGGGCTCCTGTTACCCAGTGCAGAGACACCCCTGGGTAATAATCATGTTGGTCACTAAGCCGTCTGTTTTTATAAGCTTATATCTTTAAATGTCTTGTTTTGTCAGTTGAAAACCCAAAGATATTCACTTTAAATTAGATAAACTGGAGAAGATCTTGATATTTTAAAATCATTTTCACTTTAAATAATGACTTAGCATCAATGGATGAGCCTATAAAAGCAGTTTTCAGATTAAATTAGCTGTAAATCGACTAAACGTCTAACTAACTTGTAAAGAACTGATGCCAATGATGTTCTTTAGGTGATCAATTAATTAAAGCAGAATTAAATTAGACCATCAAGGGGTTCAGAAAGCAGAATTAAATTCACCGTATTTACCATTTTTATTGCCATTTCTGTGTCGGTTTGGTCTCTTTTCTCTGGTGTCTTCTAATTGTTGAAAGCATGGAGTACTTAAACACCAGAAGCTGATTGGTTGAAATCCTGTTTGTCATGTGACGTTACTTTTAGGGTGGGAGGAAAGACTTGAAAGACCTGAAAAGTGTGTGTGTGTGTGTGTGTGTGTGTGTGTGTGTGTGTGTGTGTGTGTGTGTGTGTGTGTGTGTGTGTGTGTGTGTGTGTGTGTGTGTGTGTGTGTGTGTGTGTGTGTGTGTGTGTGTGTGTGTGTGTGTGTGTGTGTGTGTGTGTGTGTGTGTGTGTGTGTGTGTGTGTGTGTGTGTGTGTGTGTGTGTGTGTGTGTGTGTGTGTGTGTGTATGTATTAAGTTAAATATGTAATCAGGTTTATTAGCAGGTTGGGACACGTAGGAGGAATTTGACTTTGTGGTGCATACTTGAAAGCAAAACAAGAATAAAAACACAGAACTATTTTAATACAACTACAATAACATTAAAGAATACAGCAGTATTTACATTGAAATCAAATGATGTAATAATTAGCATTTTCAATTATTCTGCATCGTTTTCCCCATCTTTCACTTGATCATTGAGTTTAAAGAACAGTTTGGAGACGCTGGTTATGAGTGTCACCATTCAACTCTATATATTCAGAGATGCCAGAAGTACACACACTACTTTGTCAAATAGAAGTACAGATACTCGTGTTTAAAAATACTCTAGTGAAAGTAGAAGTACTGACTAAACTTCTTCACTCAAGTCAAAGTAAAGAACTTTGAAATGTACTTCAGTAAAAAGTACCCATAACTAGCAGCTGTTTTAAAGAGTACCTGACCTCCCTTTATATTAATAGAACAATAATGTCATTGTTAGCTAATGAATGTTTCCATGGTGACCAACGGCAACATGACAACGTTTCCATTGGTCCCTCTTCTTTAGAGAAGACCAGGAAATGATGGATACACGGATCGTATTCAAATCAATAGGCACGCAATGACTCTAAATAATAATGATCACGCCACCAAACACACATTCAGACTAAAGGAACCAGCCTGTTTGGAAAATGAGAGAAGTAGAAAGTACAGGTATTTGAGTTCAACATGTAAGAAGTAGAAAGTACAGGTATTTGAGTTCAACATGTAAGAAGTAGAAAGTACAGGTATTTGAGTTCAACATGTGAGAAGTAGAAAGTACAGGTATTTGAGTTCAACGTGTAAGAAGTAGAAAGTACAGGTATTTGTGTTCAACATGTAAGAAGTAGAAAGTACAGGTATTTGAGTTCAACGTGTAAGAAGTAGAAAGTACAGGTATTTGTGTTCAACATGTAAGAAGTAGAAAGTACAGGTATTTGGGTTCAACATGTAAGAAGTAGAAAGTTCAGGTATTTGAGTTCAACATGTAAGAAGTAGAAAGTACAGGTATTTGTGTTCAACATGTAAGAAGTAGAAAGTACAGGTATTTGTGTTCAACATGTAAGAAGTAGAAAGTACAGGTATTTGAGTTCAACATGTAAGAAGTAGAAAGTACAGGTATTTGAGTTCAACATGTAAGAAGTAGAAAGTTCAGGTATTTGAGTTCAACATGTAAGAAGTAGAAAGTACAGGTATTTGTGTTCAACATGTAAGAAGTAGAAAGTACAGGTATTTGAGTTCAACATGTAAGAAGTAGAAAGTTCAGGTATTTGAGTTCAACATGTGAGAAGTAGAAAGTACAGGTATTTGTGTTCAACATGTGAGAAGTAGAAAGTACAGGTATTTGAGTTCAACATGTAAGAAGTAGAAAGTACAGGTATTTGAGTTCAACATGTAAGAAGTAGAAAGTACAGGTATTTGAGTTCAACATGTAAGAAGTAGAAAGTACAGGTATTTGTGTTCAACATGTAAGAAGTAGAAAGTACAGGTATTTGAGTTCAACATGTAAGAAGTAGAAAGTACAGGTATTTGAGTTCAACATGTAAGAAGTAGAAAGTACAGGTATTTGTGTTCAACATGTGAGAAGTCAAAGTAAAAAGTGGTCAGAAAAATAAGTAGTGGAGTAAAGTACTGATACCAGAACAATGTACTTTAGCGAAGTATTTGTACTCCACTACTTCCCACCACCTGTATAGATATGATGGGATGGTGTCTGTGTATATGTGATATGATGGGATGGTGTCTGTGATATGATGGGATGGTATATGTGATATGATGGGATGGTGTCTGTGTATATGTGATATGATGGGATGGTGTAGTGACGGTGCTCTGCCAGCAGGTGAGGGAGACGGAGACCTGGATGCCCATGAAGACGACGCAGACGGCGGCCATGTCGACGCACATCGAGTCTTCGGGAGATTCGCCCAACGGATCAGACTTCGGATTCACGGACAACGAAGACGATGATGATGATGATGAGGAATATGATGTCAACGATGGCGAAAGTGTTGATTATGAGGATGATTATTACGATGATGAAGACGATGTAGAAGAGAACGAAGACGACGACGAGTTCTCCGGGTCTGGTGACGGAGGTGAGTCCCTTCAAATACTTTCACTATCCATTTAAACTAATGTACGATTTTTTGATTGTCTTTGATTCTTTCTTCTTTATATCAATCACACTTTGTGAACCTTTAGCTTGTGAAAATGTTTCTATAAACAAAGTGCTTCAATATAAAATAAAGACCGAGCTAAAGTATATTATAATCAAAATGAAAACAGTTAGCCGTTTAACAAGTGATATTAAACAAGTGATATTAAACAAGTGATATTAAACAAGAGATATTAAACAAGTGATATTAATGAATTAAGTGATATTTAACAAGTGATATTAATGAAATGATCTGCTTTCTCTCCACAGCAACAACAGCCACACCTGGTAGAGAGTCCAAGCCGTCAGTTAAGGTGAGACATTTCAATATTCTGCAATAAAAATGTAAAAAGCTGGATTGAATTCCATTTCTGATATGGGTTATTCCATCTACTTGTAATTCTGCCTTTGTTAAGATATTTTCCGGCACTTTTCCTTGTACGTGTGATTTTGTTTTGTTTCTTTCCGTTATCTCTCATGTGGGAAAAGTCAACATTTTGATAAAAAGGTCCAAATCGGAGGGAAAAAATGACATTTATTATTAAAAGAATTCAACAAATCTGAGAAAGTCAAAATTGTGAGACCTTTTGTTAACAATTATTATACATGAAGTTTTGCATACTATAGATGAGAGTAACACATGCGTCACTTCCGGATGAAAATTACGGCCCCGCCCACTTTTGGGGAAACCAACGCTGTCATTTGAACGGCGATCGAGCCTGAAGCCACAGAGCTCTTCTGTTACTGCCCTTTGTTCTTAGAGGAAGTTCAGAAACACGTGACTCTGGATTTGATTTAATGTTTGAGGAGCAATAAACGACACAGCAGCTTTTTGGCTCGTTAAAACAATTATGTTCTGCCTCGCTCACAGCTGGCGAAATTACAGCCTCGCCTACTGATTTTAATGTAACCATATATCGAGCCCGATCGTCGAAGACTGAATGTATTGTTTGCCTGTCTGGCCGTCGTAACCTGACTCTTTGAAGATCCAAACATCCACGGTTTTCTGACATTTCTGATCGGATTGGCAAAGACAGACACTTTAAATGAAACGAAAATATTAGACGATTTGAAAAGCCGTGTGTTGCTCCTTGAGCTTCTTTGTTTGTTTTTGTATTTTTTTTAATCCTTTCTCTGCATCTTTCAGCCCGATGTGAACGACAACAAGATCCCCGAGGTGGAGCGGCCGACGGTCAACGAGGCGGACATCGTGCGGGACACTAACGAGATCCTGCTGCGAAACAAGGCCGAGACCAATGAGGAGTTACCGTCCAACGTCCTGATGGCCCACGCCAGCGAGGACAGCATCTTCAACAAGACCGAGGTCCTCGCAGGTCAGTACTCTCTCAGGAACAGACTCGCAGAGAGACAGACGTCATGGAGGGATGTCGTGAAAGTATTTTGTCGACATCTCAAAACCAACAGTCTGTTGTTGAGGCTAAAAAAAAGAGTTTAAGAGTTTTGACGTAAAAACAAATGCATAAAGGGAATATTTGTGCAGCTTTTTGAACTTGTTTGATTCTAAGATTGTGGAGAAAAAAATATTCAGAATAAAAATAATGACATTTTTGGTTGTGTTTGCACGAAACATGCACAAATGAATCTCTAGAATTAATGTTTTCTTTACTGGACTTCATAGACTTTATTCCTCATGTGTCCACCCACCTCTGTCCTTCTTTAGCTTTCATTGTTTTCTACGATATCCTATATTTACATTCATGTCTTAAAAAACAACCGTATCAAGAAGAGAGGAATTCTTCAAGGAAACAAACCGATCATTTCCTCGGCTCGTAGGATTCCCGATCGTGTCTATATGTTGATTTCAGTGAAGAATAGAGCGGTGGGATCAGTAACAAAAAGATAGAGAGAAACGGTCACACTCTCAGGACAGGTGGAAGTTTGTAGTCAAAGTATTTTGTATTTTCGACGACGTCTCAAACCAAACAGGCTTTTGTTGAGGCTAAAAAATAATAAATCTTCAACAGCCTTTCTCAAAGGACCTTGAAAATGTGTTTTGTTTTCTACGATATCCTGTTATACATTTACATCCAGGATAAAAACTACCGTATCAAGAAGAGAGGAATTCTTCAAGGAAACAAACCGATCATTTCCTCAGCTTGTAGGACTCACTAAAGCACTTCACTTAATACTTGGAGTCCAATCTGCACTAAAGGAAGGATGTAGTTGGGTCAAATGAAAGAAATAGCAGGGATGCAATGATCTGTCTGTAACGATGTACCCGAAACAATTCAGCTGATTCTTTACCTATATTCATTCATATTTAACGTTTGCCTTGCTCAAAAATCTATTTCAAATGAAAATGAATCAGAATTGCAAAATCGGTCATTATATATTTTACCCAAATCGTTCTTAAGATTTTGACATAAAATAACTAAGATGGTTGCATTCTTCTTCTTTTTCTTCTAACGTCTTTCTTCTTCTTCTCTTGCAGCTTTGATTGCGGGCGGTGCCGTTGGTCTGATGTTCGCCATCCTCCTCATCCTCCTCCTCATCTACCGCATGAAGAAGAAGGACGAGGGCAGCTACGAACTGGGGAAGAAACCCATCTACAAGAAGGCCCCGACCACAGAGATCTACGCATAAACCCTGACCTCCACACACACACACACACACACACACACACACACACACACACACACACACACACACACACACACACACAGTGCCTCGAATCAGGAGAGAAGCCCCGAAAACTCAATCGATTGACTGACTCCTCCTCCCTGACGTTAGCTAATATTGGTGCTGCTCTCTTAACCAATCAGAGGCTTTGTTTTGGTCCTCTCGTACCGGAGGAAAGGGAGCGACAGGATTGGACGATTTCAGCCGCGGTACACAGTGATCATTTCATGTCTCGTTTTTTATGATTTTGTCCCCACGTCAGGAGTTAAACGTCCTCCGAACCCTCCCTTCTTCCCGTTAAAACACTAAAACTGTGCAATGATTCTCTGTCTCCGTACGGTACACATTAACAGTCCGGTTATTTATTTCCCCCCTTCTCCGTTATGACTCTTCCTGGACTGCAGCGTCTCACGTACTACTGTAGCAAATGATTTTTTTATGTGAACTTTGTTATTTTAATTTTGTTTTTGTTTTTAAAGAACTCCTTGTAATGCAGAGAGATTTCAGAAATGTCTTTTTTTGTTTTCTATTAAAGATCCCGTCATGATGGGAAAGAATTGAACTCATGTCGTTCAAATTCCTTTTTCTTTTTAAAAAGAAGATATACATCACTATGTAGTTTAATTTATGTCATCCAATAATGTTTTTTTTTATCTCCAATTACAGCGAGAGGAGAGACAGTCAAACCAGGGTCAAGAAATATTTTTGCACAACTCACTAAACAACTTGCTGTTGTGTTTTTAGATCTTTAAAACAACCTAAAAAATAGTCTTTATTTTTTCTATTTAAACCTTCTGGCATGTTTAGTATTGCCTCATGTTGGGGAAACCCCATCTGTCTGGCATGTAGCGCCTTATAAGTAAAGCTAAACTAATCCAGGAAAAGGAATTTGCAATTACTGTATCACACACACCTTCTTGTTTTCATGCATTTGGGAGGACCATGACTTGTTGCCCAAACATTGGTCCTCACAAGTAGGCAAAACAAACACACAGTACCTTTTTTTTAAAAAAGCCTTGAAGATGTTTTACCACTAAAATAATAACCGCTGGGTTTGTTTTTCTTTATGGTGAACTTGACTGGACACGCTCCTACAGGGTGACACACCTATTCCTCACACATGTACACACACACACACAGAGCTGAGTCACATGCCGACTGAAGCTGCTGACCCATGTTCACAGTGAAGCTCAACTAAATAGTTTCATTTTGGGCCCTATCTGTGCGATTTAGTTAGTTTAGCTTAGCTTAGCATAATGACTGGAAACGGTGGGAAACTGCTAGCGTTCAAATATCTCAAAACATTGAGTTAAATGTACTGCACGCTGACAATAGACCGTTATATCCAATGAATCTTGGGCCAATTTTATCACACGGATTATCAGGTTTGTCCTTATTATATAGGAGAGACATACTTTATATGGTAGGTTTCCAGATGTAGCTACCTGGTTGTAATAACGTCAAAAGACTATCTTGTTTGTTAAACATGTAAAAACCATTCTGAAAAAAGAAAATCAGCATTTTTACAGAAGGTTACTAAACTACATCAGAAAGCTTCCAGTAAATAAATACGTTGGTCCATGATCCGTTTAAAACGCAGAATTGTCGTTTTTACACTTCTGTTTTTGATAAATCTTGTTATTTAGTGACTTTAAATTTAGCTACTGCATGGATTTTGTTACTCTTTCGACTCCCATGCTCGCAGTTTCCCCCCGTTTCAAGTCTTTGTGCTAAGCTAATCAGCCGCTGGCTCTAACTTGATGTTTGAATTAAAAATGAATATCCCAACATGGCAAACATTCCTCTAACTACATGCTTATTATCCATAACTTGTTAAAACGTTAATTGTCGTCCAGTGAAAAGTCATTTTATGCTCGGAGAAACTGGTAGTTTTGGTACTTTCTGTTTTGATGCTTCCTCAATAAGCTATGCTGACAGTTTGTTAGTTTTATATATTGTAATTATTGGGTGAACCGGTACGCTTACATTTCTTTAGCTGAAGACAGCAGCACACAGCCTGATCTACCAAGGATTTGTATATAGATTTAAAAAAAAAAAAAAAAAAATTGGTACTTAGCTACAAAAATATCTACCAAATATTTAAATGCCAAATTGTTTTCCTGTTTTCCCGCAGCAGTTCCATGTGATTTACTGCCAAATGTTTTTCATGCTAACTCTCATCCAGTAGATCAACTTGTTTTTTATTAATTTAACTGTCAAATTGTTGTGTTGCCTTCTTTCAGGTCGGGGTGTTTCCCCCTTTTTAAGCTGTTGTTGTATATGTGATTTAAAAAGTTTTATATACACTAGTTTGAGATTTTTTCAGAGGCAAATAGTTTTGAAGCTTTTTATTTTATAAGAGTTTCTATCTTTTATCTTTTTAGACATTTCTGTATTTATGTTTTTGTTTGTAGAAGGATGTGTGGTTGGTGTTCGTCTCTGCTGTCAGACCCGGCGCCATTACTAGATGTGTTTGCAGCCGTAACGGAGGAAGATACATTTGCTAACATGTTTTTGCAAATTCAAGGTTGCTCCCACGCAGTTACAGAAACATTTCAAGGCTTTTTACCTCCCGAGAAACAAGAATAATCTGCTGCTTGTTTCAGCTAACAGAGGAGGAACTTTATTACGTTTGGTCACAAAGAAATTCAACCTCCCTGTGTCCGTTTTTATTGCAGTAATTAAATACTTTTCTTTGTTGGTAATGGCGCCCCGGTCTGTTTTCTGGGTGAGCGTTTGTTCTGCTGCTTAATGTCACAAACACCACATGTGAATCCCCAATGGAGCGGAGGAGCCAATGAATCATTGGTTTCTGCAGGTTCTGATTTATTATTGGAAATAAAGCTATTTTTATGCACATTAACATTTTAAAACGCTGTCTCTGTTTTTTGTTTTGAATGTTTCCTGAGTGAGAGTCGTGTGAAGAGTCCAATTAGAGACATGTGACAAAACAGGAAATGTCATGAATAATTATTTAAATGACCGGCTTAACCAATAACAAGTTAATAATACAGGATTATTATATTTTTGAATGGCGCGCACAGCGTAAAGCAAAACTCCCCGACGTTTCAATGATTCGTACGGTTTGGACACGATATCATTTCCTTTTTGGAGGGCATGCATAACACGGCATAACACCGGAGCCTCGCTGCGGGGAAACTTTTGCGCTGTTCCAAATTTGTTCTAATCTGTCAAAATGACAGACTGCTTTCAGATTTTTCCGTCATTGTTAAAAAAAAAAAACAATGACGGAAAATATTCTGTTAACGCAACCTCTCCCTCCGGGCTACGTTTGGGTCTACGTCAACCATAAAAGCGGAGGTGCTGTGGACGCTAAATAGCGTAGCTAAACAACAATCCTACAACAGCAACGATGACAGATTGTAGCCAAGGCAGCAGAGCTCAGAAGATCGCTCTTGTCACACACACACACACACCTTCACGGTTAGGCAGTTCTTTTTTTCTGGTTGTTGGCTAACACAGTTCTGTGTGCTGTTATGTTCAGTCATCTTTCTTATGTTGATTGGAATACATTTACTTTGAAAGTAATTATGGGATGTATTTCTTCTTTCAAATTTCCTTTCATACTTAAATTCTGTTCAAAGTTGTCTTAAAAAGGTCTTACATTTGAGTTGGTGAAACCTGCAGGAACCCTGTTAATATTATTAGTGTTATTATATACCATGAGTCATTGGGTACAGCAGGTTCGGATATATTATTATTGGAAATTAAGCTATTTTTATGCACATTAAAATTTTAAAACGCTGATTATGTTTTTTATTTAAAAAACAAAAAGTCATAAATAAGCAAACACATGTCAGACTCTGCCAATAACAGTAAACATATTATTAAGAGTTAATTAAACATGATTTGGTTACCTCTGGCTCTATGTTGATACAAATGTAATAATTAGAATACATGTGAGTTATTCTTTCCAAAATGCTCTGCCTTTGATTTAGAAATACTAGGTTGGCAAATAGTAAATCTCATGTGTTTATTTAGAGATGAAACAGGATGTATCTTTAGCACACGAATGACAAACCATGCACAACAAACAAACAATAACAAATACATATAAACGGGTAATTATATCCGTTTATATTATTATTATTATAACTGGACACTCAGACAGCAGCAGCTCCAAACATCGCTTTAATACCTGGAAATATTTGTTTTGCGGATAAAGTAATCACATATAGGTAATCTATAAAGTTAGTTTCTCACCTGAAGTGTTATAACTTAACAGTTTATTCAAAAGTTTATTTTACAGTTTCCTTTTCAGGTAAAGGTTGATAGAGCTGGCGATGCTAAGCTAAGTGATAGCATACACTTCAAGCAGATAGCTTACACATCTTCCGGCGCAGACTGAAAACTCATCTCTTTGGACTCCACTTCGAGAGATAGAATTACTAACAAAGCACTGATACACTAATAAAGGGCTGGCTGATCTAAAGCCAGTTGAGTAGCACTTGAAATGTTTGGCTCTATGAAACCTGATGAACTTATATCATTCTGTTTTCTTCAAGGTTGTATCTTCTAGGTCGAATGCACTTATTGTAAGTCGCTTTGGATAAAAGCCTCAGCTAAATGTAATGTGATGGGGTGTGTGTGTGTGTGTGTGTGTGTGTGTGTGTGTGTGTGTGTGTGTGTGGACATTCACACTGAGTCATCGGACATGCTGCAGCCTGACGGCCTCTGCACACACACATTCCAGCGCTAACATATTCATACCCACTTGTTTGTTTGTTCGGGATCTGCGGAGCAAACAGACGAGGGTTGAAGTGCAAGAGAGACATTTAAAACTGGTTAGGTTACTTATTTCTTGATTCACTTTCACAACACACACTGCTGAGTAGTACTTATTGTGTGTACGAGTGTGTGTTCATATACTGTGTATAGTATGGTAGTATTCATAGTATGATCACCCTCTGTATAATGTGTACTACTCAAATATTATCTCAGAATCAGAATAAATCTCAACAGATTTCACATAACTTTATTAAGTTAGTTGAACGCAATAATATTAATTTGAACCTAATATTTGTGAATCTGTTGACATAATACATTTCATTAAAGTAATTATTTCAGTTTTTTCGTTGTACTTTTAGCATCTCTGTTGGTGACTGGCCTATATAAAAACTTTTATCGTCTTCCCAGCAGCAGAATGGTTCTGTGTTTGTTGTTATTGACGCTGTTACAACACACACAGTCAACACACTGTCTGTCAGGACACACAGGCGCCGACACACACCTTCACACACCTTCACACTGTCCGGACTTTCTCTTGGAACGTTTTTGGGACTCTCCCGAACGTGTTTCACCTGGCAGGAAGATCCTCGATCGCTCTCTGCTTCTCTAAAGACAGAAACTCAATCTGTCAAGACTACGCCTTTCGCCCCGGGCGCTGAAATCACACCACAAACAAATCAACACGGTGGAGAGAAAACAAAATAACAAATGAAACCCAATGAAATCCTATTTTATTGTCTGTTTAGAGACGGTATCTGAAATCAGCTCATTGATTTATGGCTGTTCAGACGTAGGACATGCCAGAAGATGAACTAAATCACTATCAAAGATTTATCCTGCAGGAAAAAATCTGATGAAATCTTTGATGACATTTCTTCTGTCAACGCTGATTTATTTAAAATGTGTTGTTGGTGTTAAACAGCTCACTTGCTTTCACACCAACGCCATTCCCATTCTAGCTCCGTGCTAGAACTTTTCTGGTTCAGAACCGGTTTTTATTTTCAGCCCCCGCTCTGTTCACACCGCCCAGAGCCCGACTGGTGCTGCCGCTGCTGCGTCATGACGTCACCGTTTACGTCGCTGATTTTCTCCCCAGCGGCGCTCACTACAACAACAACGGGGGACTGCGTGGGGTCGGTGATCGTGTTGCTTTTAATCACGAAGTCAGATTCAATTAAATAACGACTTCTCCAACCTTATGCTTTTCTCCAGAGTGCCGTGGTTCATTGTTTATGAATGTGTTTCAGCGGCATGTACCGACCGCTGCAGTGCTGCTGCTCGTCCACTGGAGTTTATTTTCCCGTTAGCTCCCGGTTAGCTCACACTGCAGCGGCCTCTCTAAAGTATTCACTGTCTGACTGTCACACAAGCAGCTGATACATATCCCCAGTTCCCCTCAAGTGAATGTGTGTCAGTCTGAATTGACGCTGTTTGGCATCACAACGCTGTTATTAAAGTGTCTCTGGTATAAAATGGGTGATGTTAGCATAGCAACCGAAACTAAACTGACTACTTGTTGCTATCCTATTGTGGCATAAGCCGTTTTCTACAGGCACATTTTACCGGCGTATTTTTCATTATGATTCTACTTGTGATAGTGGGACACGACAACCTGTGCAGCCCATGTATTGATTCCATCCGATAGCTGCTATAATACAAAACGTCTGCCTCTCTCCACAATGATCAATAACAGCGAACGGGTGGTCAAAGTAAGGTGCAAATAAACAGAATCACACGCAGCCTGGTTAGTGTTGCCTGACTTTAGTGTGTGGTTGTGTTCTAGTCACTTTGCTCAGCGCTACTGCTCGCTACAACTTTAACTGTTAGCTCAGGTTAATCTCTACCCCCTCCGACGTAAGCGTGACGTATGCGGTTCTTGCTAGACCGTACATTTGTTGGTGCTTGAAACGAAATGGATTCCGGAGCTTAGAGGTATATCAGTATGTAGTGTCTCTACTTTAAAGAGTCCTCTCCTGCTGATGTTCAGGTGTATATCAGTATGTAGTGTCTCTACTTTAAAGAGTCCTCTCCTGCTGATGTTCAGGTGTATATCAGTATGTAGTGTCTCTACTTTAAAGAGTCCTCTCCTGCTGATGTTCAGGTGTATATCAGTATGTAGTGTCTCTACTTTAAAGAGTCCTCTCCTGCTGATGTTCAGGTGTATATCAGTATGTAGTGTCTCTACTTTAAAGAGTCCTCTCCTGCTGATGTTCAGGTGTATATCAGTATGTAGTGTCTCTACTTTAAAGAGTCCTCTCCTGCTGATGATCAGGTGTATATCAGTATGTAGTGTCTCTACTTTAAAGAGTCCTCTCCTGCTGATGTTCAGGTGTATATCAGTATGTAGTGTCTCTACTTTAAAGAGTCCTCTCCTGCTGATGTTCAGGTGTATATCAGTATGTAGTGTCTCTACTTTAAAGAGTCCTCTCCTGCTGATGTTCAGGTGTATATCAGTATGTAGTGTCTCTACTTTAAAGAGTCCTCTCCTGCTGATGTTCAGGTGTATATCAGTATGTAGTGTCTCTACTTTAAAGAGTCCCTCTCCTGCTGATGTTCAGGTGTATATCAGTATGTAGTGTCTCTACTTTAAAGAGTCCTCTCCTGCTGATGTTCAGGTCTATATCAGTATGTAGTGTCTCTACTTTAAAGAGTCCTCTCCTGCTGATGTTCAGGTGTATATCAGTATGTAGTGTCTCTATTTTAAAGAGTCCTCTCCTGCTGATGTTCAGGTGTATATCAGTATGTAGTGTCTCTACTTTAAAGAGTCCTCTCCTGCTGATGTTCAGGTGTATATCAGTGTGTAGTGTCTCTACTTTAAAGAGTCCTCTCCTGCTGATGGTCAGGTGTATATCAGTATGTAGTGTCTCTACTTTAAAGAGTCCTCTCCTGATGT
>NC_136903.1:91920707-91982803 GCF_949606895.1 Notothenia rossii
GAAATACATGTAAGTCAATGTAATGTCCCCTGAAGTGATGTATACATGGTATGTGTGTGTCTGTGTCTGTCTGTCTGTCTGTCTGTCTGTCTGTCTGTCTGTCTGTCTGTCTGTGTGTGTGTGTGTGTGTCTGTGTGTGTGTGTGTGTGTGTGTGTGTGTGTGTGTGTGTGTGTGTGTGTGTGTGTGTGTGTGTGTGTGTGTGACTGTGTGTGTGTGTGAGCAGCAACTGTGCAGAAAGTGACACATGAGCAGGGATTACTGAGGAATGTTTTTTATCAGCGTAAATCTTTCAGGCGTGAAACTCCGTCACTGCGTCTCAATTCATTGTATTTATTGTTTTGCGCAATTAAAACAAACCACAAACACACCTACGGTGACCAACAGGTGCAAAACGTGCTAGGTTAGCTACGTTAGCTAGCTAGCTTTAGGCAGATAAAAACAAACAAATAATAACACATTTTATTCATCAAGCGTTTCACCAAAGTCATTAAAGCTAGCTGCACCTTTACCAGCTTTGATAACACTTCAATGATCGATCTAGATCCCTCCGCTTCTCGTCGGGTGAATAATTAATGTAAATAAACATTCATTGGATTATTTAAAATATTAAATTGTGAACTAGAATTTAAAATGAAATTTGCACTATTTTATCTGTTATATTTGTTTTATGTCCTTTATATATATATATATATATATATATATATATATATATATATATATATAGACACATTACATCACATTACATTTAGCTGAGGCTTTTATCCAAAGCAACTTACAATAAGTGCGTTCGACCAGGAAAATACAACCTTGAAGAAAACAGAATCATATAAGTTCATCAGGTTTCATAGAGCCAAACATTTCAAGTGCTACTCAACTGGCTTTAGATAAGCCAGTCCTTTATTAGTATATAAGTGCTTTGTTAGTAATTCTATCTCTGGAAGTGGAGTCCAAAGAGATGAGTTTTCAGTCTGAAGAAGATGTGTAAGCTTTCTGCTGTCCTGATTTCAATGGGGAGCTCATTCCACCATTTTGGAGCCAGGATAGCAAACCCACGTGTTTCTGCTGATGGGAACTTGGGTCCCCCTCGCAGTGCGGGTGCAGCGAGCTGTTTGGCTGATGCAGAGCGGAGTGCACGTGCTGGGGTGTACGGTTTAACCATGTCCCGGATGTAGGAAGGGCCGGATCCATTCACAGCATGGTACGCAAGTACCAGTGTCTTGAAGTGGATTCTAGCAGTTACTGGAAGCCAGTGAAGGGAGCGGAGGAGCGGCGTGGTGTGGGAACATTTAGGAAGGTTGAAGACCAGACGAGCCGCTGCATTCTGGATGAGCTGCAGAGGTCGGATGGCACATGCAGGTAGACCAGCCAGGAGGGAGTTGCAGTAGTCTAGGCGTGAGATGACGAGAGCCTGGACCAGAACCTGCGTCTCTTTCTGGGTCAGCTGGGGACGTATCCTCCTGATGTTGTAAAGAGTGTATCTGCAGCAGCGGGTTGTAGCAGAGATGTTTGCAGTGAAGGACAGTTTGTTATCTAGGGTCACACCCAGATTCCTTGCAGTCTGAGTCGGGGAAACAACAGAGGGGCCGATGTTGATTGTTAGGTCAAGAGTGGGACAATCTTTTCCCGGAAGGAAAAGCAGTTCAGTCTTGTTTAAGTTGAGCTTGAGGTGGTGAGCAGACATCCACTGAGAGATGTCAGCTAGACAAGCAGAGATGCGTGCGACGACCTGGGTCTCTGAGCGGGGAAAGGACAGAATGAGTTGGGTGTCGTCAGCGTAGCAGTGGTATGAAAAACCATGCGGGCTAATGACAGACCCGAGCGAGTTTGTGTACAAGGAGAAGAGGAGGGGACCAAGAACAGAGCCCTGAGGGACCCCTGTAGTTAATTGACAAGGGTCGGACTCGGACCCTCTCCAAGTTACCCTGTAGGTCTTTGAGGTATGAGGTGAGGAGGGAAAGTGCAGAGCCTGAAACTCCAAGTTCTTGGAGAGTGTGAAGGAGGATCTGATGGTTCACCGTGTCGAATGCAGCAGACAGGTCCAAAATATCTACATATACATATCTACACTGAGCTCATGATGAGAGAGACTTGAATCTTGAGTATCGATGTATTTTCAGAGGACTCTTTAAAGTAGAGACACTACATACTGATATACACCTGAACATCAGCAGGAGAGGACTCTTTAAAGTAGAGACACTACATACTGATATACACCTGAACATCAGCAGGAGAGGACTCTTTAAAGTAGAGACACTACATACTGATATACACCTGAACATCAGCAGGAGAGGACTCTTTCAAGTAGAGACACTACATACTGATATAAACCTGAACATCAGCAGGAGAGGACTCTTTAAAGTAGAGACACTACATACTGATATACACCTGAACATCAGCAGGAGAGGACTCTTTAAAGTAGAGACTCTACATACTGATATACACCTGAACATCAACAGGAGAGGACTCTTTAAAGTAGAGACACTACATACTGATATACACCTGAACATCAGCAGGAGAGGACTCTTTAAAGTAGAGACACTACATACTGATATACACCTGAACATCAGCAGGAGAGGACTCTTTCAAGTAGAGACACTACATACTGATATACACCTGAACATCAGCAGGAGAGGACTCTTTAAAGTAGAGACACTACATACTGATATACACCTGAACATCAGCAGGAGAGGACTCTTTAAAGTAGAGACTCTACATACTGATATACACCTGAACATCAACAGGAGAGGACTCTTTAAAGTAGAGACACTACATACTGATATACACCTGAACATCAGCAGGAGAGGACTCTTTAAAGTAGAGACACTACATACTGATATACACCTGAACATCAGCAGGAGAGGACTCTTTAAAGTAGAGACTCTACATACTGATATACACCTGAACATCAGCAGGAGAGGACTCTTTAAAGTAGAGACACTACATACTGATATACACCTGAACATCAGCAGGAGAGGACTCTTTAAAGTAGAGACACTACATACTGATATACACCTGAACATCAGCAGGAGAGGACTCTTTAAAGTAGAGACACTACTACATACTGATATACACCTGAACATCAGCAGGAGAGGACTCTTTAAAGTAGAGACACTACATACTGATATACACCTGAACATCAGCAGGAGAGGACTCTTTAAAGTAGAGACACTACTACATACTGATATACACCTGAACATCAGCAGGAGAGGACTCTTTAAAGTAGAGACACTACATACTGATATACACCTGAACATCAGCAGGAGAGGACTCTTTAAAGTAGAGACACTACATACTGATATACACCTGAACATCAGCAGGAGAGGACTCTTTAAAGTAGAGACACTACATACTGATATACACCTGAACATCAGCAGGAGAGGACTCTTTCAAGTAGAGACACTACATACTGATATACACCTGAACATCAGCAGGAGAGGACTCTTTAAAGTAGAGACACTACATACTGATATACACCTGAACATCAGCAGGAGAGGACTCTTTAAAGTAGAGACACTACATACTGATATACACCTGAACATCAGCAGGAGAGGACTCTTTAAAGTAGAGACACTACATACTGATATACACCTGAACATCAGCAGGAGAGGACTCTTTCAAGTAGAGACACTACATACTGATATACACCTGAACATCAGCAGGAGAGGACTCTTTAAAGTAGAGACACTACATACTGATATACACCTGAACATCAGCAGGAGAGGACTCTTTAAAGTAGAGACACTACATACTGATATACACCTGAACATCAGCAGGAGAAGACTCTTTAAAGTAGAGACACTACATACTGATATACACCTGAACATCAGCAGGAGAGGACTCTTTAAAGTAGAGACACTACATACTGATATACACCTGAACATCAGCAGGAGAGGACTCTTTAAAGTAGACACACTACATACTGATATACACCTGAACATCAGCAGGAGAGGATTCTTTAAAGTAGAGACACTACATACTGATATACACCTGAACATCAGCAGGAGAGGACTCTTTAAAGTAGAGACACTACATACTGATATACACCTGAACATCAGCAGGAGAGGATTCTTTAAAGTAGACACACTACATACTGATATACACCTGAACATCAGCAGGAGAGGACTCTTTAAAGTAGAGACACTACATACTGATATACACCTGAACATCAGCAGGAGAGGACTCTTTAAAGTAGACACACTACATACTGATATACACCTGAACATCAGCAGGAGAGGACTCTTTAAAGTAGAGACACTACATACTGATATACACCTGAACATCAGCAGGAGAGGACTCTTTAAAGTAGAGACACTACATACTGATATACACCTGAACATCAGCAGGAGAGGACTCTTTAAAGTAGAGACACTACATACTGATATACACCTGAACATCAGCAGGAGAGGACTCTTTAAAGTAGAGACTCTACATACTGATATACACCTGAACATCAGCAGGAGAGGACTCTTTAAAGTAGAGACACTACATACTGATATACACCTGAACATCAGTAGAAGAGGACTCTTTAAAGTAAAGACACTACATACTGATATACACCTGAACATCAACAGGAGAGGACTCTTTAAAGTAGAGACACTACATACTGATATACACCTGAACATCAGCAGGAGAGGACTCTTTAAAGTAGAGACACTACATACTGATATACACCTGAACATCAGTAGAAGAGGACTCTTTAAAGTAAAGACACTACATACTGATATACACCTGAACATCAGCAGGAGAGGACTCTTTAAAGTAAAGACACTACATACTGATATACACCTGAACATCATCAGGAGAGGACTATTTAAAGTAGATACACTACATACTGATATACACCTGAACATCAGCAGGAGAGGACTCTTTAAAGTAGAGACTCTACATACTGATATACACCTGAACATCAGCAGGAGAGGACTCTTTAAAGTAGAGACTCTACATACTGATATACACCTGAACATCAACAGGAGAGGACTCTTTAAAGTAGAGACACTACATACTGATATACACCTGAACATCAGCAGGAGAGGACTCTTTAAAGTAGAGACACTACATACTGATATACACCTGAACATCAGCAGGAGAGGACTCTTTAAAGTAGAGACACTACATACTGATATACACCTGAACATCAGCAGGAGAGGACTCTTTAAAGTAGAGACTCTACATACTGATATACACCTGAACATCAACAGGAGAGGACTCTTTAAAGTAGAGACACTACATACTGATATACACCTGAACATCAGCAGGAGAGGACTCTTTAAAGTAGAGACACTACATACTGATATACACCTGAACATCAGCAGGAGAGGACTCTTTAAAGTAGAGACACTACATACTGATATACACCTGAACATCAGCAGGAGAGGACTCTTTAAAGTAGAGACTCTACATACTGATATACACCTGAACATCAACAGGAGAGGACTCTTTAAAGTAGAGACACTACATACTGATATACACCTGAACATCAGCAGGAGAGGACTCTTTAAAGTAGAGACTCTACATACTGATATACACCTGAACATCAACAGGAGAGGACTATTTAAAGTAGAGACACTACATACTGATATACACCTGAACATCAGCAGGAGAGGACTCTTTAAAGTAGAGACTCTACATACTGATATACACCTGAACATCAGCAGGAGAGGACTCTTTAAAGTAGAGACACTACATACTGATATACACCTGAACATCAGCAGGAGAGGACTCTTTAAAGTAGAGACTCTACATACTGATATACACCTGAACATCAACAGGAGAGGACTCTTTAAAGTAGAGACACTACATACCGATATACACCTGAACATCAGCAGGAGAGGACTCTTTAAAGTAGAGACACTACATACTGATATACACCTGAACATCAGCAGGAGAGGACTCTTTAAAGTAGAGACTTTACATACTGATATACACCTGAACATCAACAGGAGAGGACTCTTTAAAGTAGAGACACTACATACTGATATACACCTGAACATCAGCAGGAGAGGACTCTTTAAAGTAGAGACACTACATACTGATATACACCTGAACATCAGCAGGAGAGGACTCTTTAAAGTAGAGACTTTACATACTGATATACACCTGAACATCAACAGGAGAGGACTCTTTAAAGTAGAGACACTACATACTGATATACACCTGAACATCAGCAGGAGAGGACTCTTTAAAGTAGAGACACTACATACTGATATACACCTGAACATCAGCAGGAGAGGACTCTTTAAAGTAGAGACTCTACATACTGATATACACCTGTACATCAGCAGGAGAGGACTCTTTAAAGTAGAGATACTACATACTGATATACACCTGAACATCAGCAGGAGAGGACTCTTTAAAGTAGAGACACTACATACTGATATACACCTGAACATCAGCAGGAGAGGAATCTTTAAAGTAGAGACTCTACATACTGATATACACCTGAACATCAGCAGGAGAGGACTCTTTAAAGTAGAGACACTACATACTGATATACACCTGAACATCAGCAGGAGAGGACTCTTTAAAGTAGAGATACTACATACTGATATACACCTGAACATCAGCAGGAGAGGACTCTTTAAAGTAGAGACACTACATACTGATATACACCTGAACATCAGCAGGAGAGGACTCTTTAAAGTAGAGACACTACATACTGATATACACCTGAACATCAGCAGGAGAGGACTCTTTAAAGTAGAGATACTACATACTGATATACACCTGAACATCAGCAGGAGAGGACTCTTTAAAGTAGAGACACTACATACTGATATACACCTGAACATCAGCAGGAGAGGACTCTTTAAAGTAGAGATACTACATACTGATATACACCTGAACATCAGCAGGAGAGGACTCTTTAAAGTAAAGACACTACATACTGATATACACCTGAACATCAGCAGGAGAGGACTCTTTAAAGTAGAGACACTACATACTGATATACACCTGAACATCAGCAGGAGAGGACTCTTTAAAGTAAAGACACTACATACTGATATACACCTGAACATCAGCAGGAGAGGACTCTTTAAAGTAGAGACTTTACATACTGATATACACCTGAACATCAACAGGAGAGGACTCTTTAAAGTAGAGACACTACATACTGATATACACCTGAACATCAGCAGGAGAGGACTCTTTAAAGTAGAGACACTACATACTGATATACACCTGAACATCAGCAGGAGAGGACTCTTTAAAGTAGAGACTCTACATACTGATATACACCTGAACATCAGCAGGAGAGGACTCTTTAAAGTAGAGATACTACATACTGATATACACCTGAACATCAGCAGGAGAGGACTCTTTAAAGTAGAGACACTACATACTGATATACACCTGAACATCAGCAGGAGAGGAATCTTTAAAGTAGAGACTCTACATACTGATATACACCTGAACATCAGCAGGAGAGGACTCTTTAAAGTAGAGATACTACATACTGATATACACCTGAACATCAGCAGGAGAGGACTCTTTAAAGTAGAGATACTACATACTGATATACACCTGAACATCAGCAGGAGAGGACTCTTTAAAGTAGAGACACTACATACTGATATACACCTGAACATCAGCAGGAGAGGACTCTTTAAAGTAGAGATACTACATACTGATATACACCTGAACATCAGCAGGAGAGGACTCTTTAAAGTAGAGACACTACATACTGATATACACCTGAACATCAGCAGGAGAGGACTCTTTAAAGTAGAGATACTACATACTGATATACACCTGAACATCAGCAGGAGAGGACTCTTTAAAGTAAAGACACTACATACTGATATACACCTGAACATCAGCAGGAGAGGACTCTTTAAAGTAGAGACACTACATACTGATATACACCTGAACATCAGCAGGAGAGGACTCTTTAAAGTAAAGACACTACATACTGATATACACCTGAACATCAGCAGGAGAGGACTCTTTAAAGTAGAGACACTACATACTGATATACACCTGAACATCAGCAGGAGAGGACTCTTTAAAGTAGAGAAACTACATACTGATATACACCTGAACATCAGCAGGAGAGGACTCTTTAAAGTAGAGACACTACATACTGATATACACCTGAACATCAGCAGGAGAGGACTCTTTAAAGTAGAGACACTACATACTGATATACACCTGAACATCAGCAGGAGAGGACTCTTTAAAGTAGAGACACTACATACTGATATACACCTGAACATCAGCAGGAGAGGACTCTTTAAAGTAGAGACACTACATACTGATATACACCTGAACATCAGCAGGAGATTCTTGTTGTTTCTCAGCTGCTCCTTATTTCTCTCCGTGTTGGTAACTGTATCTCCTCTCCGTCTTTTCATCTGTGACATTAGAGGAACCTGATCTGACGTCCTGCATTCCTGCAAACACAAAAAGAAAGGAGTCGGAGCAGCAAGAAGCTCGAAGAGGCTCAAAATCTCATATTTAATAATAATTAACATCAACATAACTTCATTTTATCCAGAAGCTGTTAAACATCTCCACCTTTAACAAAATACACGTACATCATCTGCTAGCAAAACAACCTTCAGTGTGTGTGTGTGTGTGTGTGTGTATGTGTGTCTGTGTATGTGTGTGTGTGTGTGTGTGTGTGTGTGTGTGCGTGCGTGTGCGTGTGTGTGTTTGCGTGTGTGTGTGTGTGTGTGTGTGTTTTCCTACAACAAAAAGTGTTTTTTCTTTGAGCTCCTTTTATCAGTCACACCCTGTTTGTTCAGTGTATTGTAAACACTGTGATTGTGAAGTGTGTATTCAGTAAACCTCACTGTTCAAACATGAAAGGATGTGTCAGTAAAAACCCCGCCGGGGATTAATGAACATTTCACATCGGGGGGGAAAAGGCGTTTCTCTGAATTGCTAAACTTCAACATTCTGACTTCAGGGCTGGGATCGAACCGACAACCTCCAGACGACTGCACCCTCTCAGCCAGAGCCACATAATGGTTTTAGTCTCAGACATGATGAGCTGGAATAACCCCGTTGAGGTAATGGCTTTGTTGATTGAATGGAGTTTCTATATTTTAAAACGTGGGAGGAGAGCAGGTGAATAATTATAGATAGACGTTGGTGTAAACACAACAGAGCATTCACTGAAAGACATTTTGAGGCCTTACATGTGACTAATTTAAAGCTTGTTCTCTTTGTGTGTTTGCTTTACCTTAGGTTCTCTGTGGATGAACCAACAGACACGCCTTTTAGACCTCTTAGCGCGCGCGCGCACACACACGTAAAACACAAGGAAACACTGCCACCTGCTGGTTGTTTTTTGGAGCAGTCAATATAATAATAATAATAATAATAATAAATGAGTCTTTTATAGCACTTTTCTAAAAACTAGAATATATATAGTTGGAGTGTAGAGTAGTTTAAAGGTTTTTGAAACCAAATACGAATATTGTCTTGTAATCACATCAGTAATGTTTTGTAACAAAGGGTTTTAAATATTCATGTAGTGCACAAATTACTTAACTGATCTTTAACGTAGCTGAATACTCAATTCTGATTGGTCCAATTGGACATCAAAGAGGTTGTAAATACTCGATAAAAGAAAAATAATATAGTTGCTAAGGAGGGTCGGAGTATTCTTAGCAGAAGCAATACGTTACTTTTATTTAGTATGTGGCCGTGTGATAAGCTGAATCACGTGCAACAAGGAGGTCAGTAATGAAACACGACTGTTCACCTATTTTTATATTTTAAATGATCAGTATTTTTTATTCTGATTAAATCCTTATAGAGTTTACTAAATGTGCCGTCCTCTCCGTTTAGGTTTCTCCTGGTCAAACTGTGTTTAACATTTACTCCACGTATTAAATACTGATTGTTTTTAATATGAACAAACATGTTTCAAATGGAGTTGATCAATGATTCGCTGCTCAAACTTGGACACATGTATTCTTTATTTCAAATCCCATCATGCAGTAGTAACAAATGAACAGTTGAAATTGACAAACATAAAAAGGTTAAACTAACTCAACAATCTGAAACTTGTTGAGATCATTTAAAATGTGTGTGATGTAAATGAAGGATTCTTGCAATTACATGTTGGTCCCTTGGATAAAAGGGGCAGCTAATGCATGAATTTCTATTTCTTTAAAGTTGACACTATATTGAAAAAGCAGATTATCATACTCAACAACAAAATAAATTGTGAAAAATAAATAAACATGTTTGGAATAAACAGGGTTCCTGCAGGTTTCACCAACTCAAATGTAAGACTTTTAAGATCTATTTAAGACCACTTTGAATTAGGGGTCGACCGATTATCGAGGCCTTTAGTCCGCATTTGTCTGACTATCGGTATCGGCCTTTTTTTAAATCAAATTGCCGTTTCTCTGACTGTTCACGAGCAATGCCCCGCCCACAGCGCTATCCGATAGGCTATTACTGAAGTGTCAAGTGTGTTAGACGCTATCGCAACACAGAAGTACCTTTCAAATCATATCATATTTAAGAACTTTCTTATTTTTTTTGATCAAATGTAAGACTTTTTATGACCCCGCTGGAACACTGATAAAGAGAGGACAGGAGGTGCTTCAGAGGTCAGTGAATGATGCCTTTAAGAGATAAACATCATAGATATAATGATCCTGTGTATCTCTACCTGCTCTGATCCACTGTCACACACACCTTCAGTGGTAATATCTTCGCTTCACCCAGAGTCGTAAAGTATGGAAACATCCTCTCAGTGAAAGTGTGTGTGAAGGTGTGTATGTGTGTGTTAGTGTCAGGATCAGAGAACGACAACTCTCCTCTGTTCCAGTCCAGATTCACTCTGACCCTCTGGAGCTCCTTCTGAAGGCTGAGAGGAGTGTCTTGACCTGATGGTGACCCTGCTAAGTATTTACCTTTATATAAATATATCATCCATAATCCAGACGGTATGAATCCCTTCCTCTCCACAGACCCTTCTAACACACCCACATCCCAGGCTTTACTGTCTGTAACCTGGACATCCCAGCTGTGAGTCCCCGAGTCAAAGCCCTCAGAGCTCAGGACAGACCATTCATGATTAAACCTCTCTGGATTATCAGGAAGTTCCTGTTCCTCCTCGTCCTCTTCTATATTCTCTTCTCCTCGTCTCACTCTGGTCAGATCTTCAGACAGGATGAGTTCTGGAGGAGCAGTGTTTGGGTCCAGGATGAGAGGAGAGTAGGACACCATGTCCTTCATCTTGCTCCAGATGTTGAAGCTGAGGTTGCCCAGGTGTTTGGCCTGGTCTATCAGAGCTCCTGAGGGCAGCTGTGGATCCTCCAGCAGGGGGCGCTGCAGCCTCTCCACTGCAGCCTTGTAGCTGAGCAGGAAGGAGAAGTCTTCAGCTCTCAGCTCCTTCTCTGTGGCTCTGACTGTGAGTGAAAGAGCTGCTATCTCTCTGCTCACAGCCTCCATCTTCTCCTCCATCATCCTCCTCTTCTGCTCCTCTTCCTCCCTCAGTGCAGCCATCCTGGCCTCCTCTTCCTCTTCTAGAAACTGGTGAAGCTTCTTGAACTGCTCCTTAATCTGCGTCTCTGTGTGTTGAGCCTGGACCTTCATGTGTCCTGCTGTTTGATCAAACTTCACTTTAACATTTTCAACGCGCCACAGTTTATCCTCAAAGCGCTTCAAAGCTTTCTGGAGCTCCTCTCTGAGATCCTGAGCAGCTTCATCCATGGGTCTGAATCTGTGGTTGGTGTGTGTTCTTGAATCTCTGCAGACGAGACACACTGGCTGCTGATGGTCCAGACAGAAGAGTCTGAGTTTCTCAGAGTGCAGACTGCAGAGAGCCTCTGGAGGTCTCTGACCTCTCTCCAGTAAGAAGGCCTCACTCAGGTTCTTTAAAGCCAGGTTACAGGGAGGATTCCTTCTTGAAGATTCTATCTTACAGACTGGACACTCTCGTGATGGTTTCTGTCTCCACCAGGTCTTCAGACAGGCTTTACAGAAGCTGTGGCTACAGGACAGGACAACAGGATCTCTAAAGACGTCCTGACAGACCGGACAGCAGAGATCTTCCTCTAACCTGGAAGCCATGTTGTCTCTGAGTGAAGCTGAAACACAGCAGACAGGAAGTACAGTCAGTCATGGCTCCCCTCCCCCTTTTTTTTAACAGTTGATTTGTTTAGTACGATATTAAGATGCAGATGTAATTAAGTAAATAAAAAATTTGACTTTTTTGCTCATCAACAAATTATTTTGGACTTCATCACAAGGTTAGGTAGGGTTAGGGGTTTATACAAACACAACCTGATAAGTCACATACAGTAAAGAGATATATATCTTTAAATAACACATACCATTTTTTTTAGAAACAACAAAGTGATACAAAATAATATGAAAATTAAAATTAAGTTTACCTTGAAAAAAATATTTATAATGAAAACATTTTTTTTTTTTTTTTTTTAATGGTGTAATATTTCAATAAGTTGACACTTCTGTGTCTTAAAGAGTTTGCAAAGCTAACTACAAAGTTATAAATGTAGTGGAGTAGAGCTTTGAGATTAAAATCTCTTTTCCAAGAGTGACCTGGCCAAGAAGGGCAACATGTACGAAGTTACAATAGATAAAACAAAGACAACACAGGCAGGCAGCTGTAAAACACAAATAAAATGGCACATAAGCCAGTCAATATGCGAAGTAAATCGAACTATTAAAAATCATTCAAAACTGGCAAAATTTAAAACGATTGGAGGATATACCAGCACTCACATCTAACAATGGTGTCGTGTTCTCTGTCCTTTAAGATGGACCTGAACTTAAGTACAGCACTTGAGTAACTGTACTTAGTTAGTTTCCCTCCTCCCCATATGGATGTAATCTAACACTGTTATATAACAAAGACGTAACAAACACTTTCCCCTTTCTCCGGATACTAAACCATGGCATGAATAGGAACATAATGTAAGTTTATGTGTAACGGGTCACAAACGTAAAGTGAGTCGTTATTGATCAGGGAACGGACAGCAAAGAATCTGAGTGTGTTTTCTGAGATTTATTCTGAGAACAATCACAAAAAGTCCTTTACATCTGCGCTGCACATTTTTACAAAAGAAAAGAAAGACACATCTGAAAGTGTTGCCATGTAAACAAACAAAATGGCGCAGATCGCGTCTATTTCGCGCCAAAACCACACCATAAATACCACCCAAGAGGCTATTTCTTACGGTGGAAACGTAACAAAAACGGGTTAACAATGTACCCAAATTGACACTTAACCACATACACCCCTTTCATCAACTTAAATAGCCGGTTTACCACACTGAATTGTAATAAACTGCGACACAATTCCTAGCACAACTCACCCTCCGCAGTGCTTCTTCAGTGTGAGGGGAAAGCGGAAGTGACATACACCAAGTAGAAAACGATGTGCAAGGGGAAAGTGTTCCCACTGGAAACATTACTCACAAATATTAAAGGACACAATCACATAAAGACAAAATTCACAACCTATTGTAAATCATAATTTAAAAACTATTAATAATGTATACACATTTTTAACTCCGTTACATATGCAGCTAATAAATAATAATAAACAAAACCAGTAGCTTGGCGTGGGGAAAAAATTAGGGAAAGCCAATAATACGTCCTTTCTTTTGGGTCGGTCGGGGGTGTGGTGGTCAATGTAATAACGTAAAGGCCCAGATACCCCGGCCAGTTACGAAAATTAACTATAGTATTACTATAGTATACTATAAGAGTTGTATAGTATCCTATAGTAAGTTTGTAGAGTTCTATAGTATTTTTCACCAGCTATCGTATTACTATAGTCTTTTCTGTAGTGCCATTTTACTAGCTATAGTAGCCCTATAATATTTCAATAGTAATACTATATCTAGATCTTTGTAGTATTCCTATATTATTTTAAATAGTATAACTATAGTATAATATATAGTGTTTCTGTAGTTGTTTTTTGAACACACTGTAGACCACTCCTATAGTAATAGCATGATATTGTCATAGTGAATGCATATTATTATATAGTGTTTGTAAAAGTATTACCATAGTGTTTTTTTTGGTGTTTCTGTATCAAGACTATATTATTTTAAATAGTACTTCTGTAGTATAATATTTAGTGTTTCTGTAGTTGTTTTTTGAACACACTATAGAACACTCCTATAATAGTATGATATTGTCATAATGAATGCATATTATTACCATAGTGTTTGTAAAAGTATTACACTCCTAGAATTAATGTGTCATTTTTTTTTAACAAACTGCTGTGTCAAAGGCAATTCAACACATTCAGTGTCATTTCTGAACTATTTTACACACACATGTGTGTACATAGAAAAAATAAAAATGCACTAGTGTTGACTAACACTGGGCTAACATTGGGCTAACATTGGGAACTAACATTGGGCACTGTCCTGCCCAATCACGGTTGAGTTATTTCAAATGTATCATTTTTCAACTGTCCAACTGTCAATCAAATGTCCCAACTGCCATTTCACCTCTGGCTGCTGTGGACCATGGATGTCAGCGGAGTAGAGTCTAACTCTAGGTAAGTTATACAGAAACAAAACGTTTTTAACAAAGTGAGCAGATATACACAAGTTATTGAGCCGTTTCCGCTCTACATCCTGAACTCCTCCCTTCGATGCAATGCACTTCCGTTTTGGCGGACTGGGTTTGTTTTGCTAGCTAGCTCCGTTGTGCCGACAAAGCACTGATATCGCAGAGACAAAGAGGATATAACAATTACAACATGAAGAAAAGTGGTTCGGGAACTACGTGTGCGGTAGTTGGTTGCAATCACTCGAGAAAGCACCTGAACGAGTGGTTAGATAGAGAGTGCTACGACCACAAACCAGCACCCAGCACCCAGCCATGTTGTTCATTAAATACAGATAAACACAACAAATACTGCATGCATTGTATTTTTTAATATTATATATGAATATTTTCATAGTGATGTAATTGTGTGGGCTGCTTTTATATTTTAATTTGTAATACCTGTTAGGATTAAACATGTGATCTTTCTTGTTGAAGCCATTTCTTTAGTTTCCTCTCAACAATTAATTCATTCAGTGTTATTTATGTACAGTATGAGCTTAATATGAATGATGAACTGTGTTAAAAGAAATTGTAGCACTCTAAGGAACATATGAAATGCAATAATGCAATAACAGTGCAATAATGAAATTAAATTACATCAAACTTTATTTTCACTCAAACAGTACAGGCACATATGATATATTGCACAGCATAAAGAGATCATGTAAATTGTGCATTATGTAAACAACAGACAACTGTTGGCTCCTGTGGGCATGACCTAAATAAGGCAGTTTATTTTGGTTTTATGCTGGGCCACGTCGTCATGTTATCCTCCCAGTTTTGCACTGAATTCGGGTGGGGGAGAGTAACGCCATCTCCAGTCAAAGAAGTACAATCGTGTTCCCAAGCTAGCATCACTGTTAGCATCGAAATCGCTGTGTTTACACCAGTGCCCGTCTGACTGTTTACATCGGTTTACACCGACAGACGCTGTGCAAAAGACTTCCGGCGGAAATGAAGTGCATTTGTGTAGTGTCATGGCGCTACCCGTGTTTTGGCGCGTAAACTTGTCTATATTGTCATAATGTGAGCAAGCTAGGGGTCTAAATACATATTTTTAAACTTAACTAAATATGTTTTGCCAGTGTTGAACAGCTAACTATTGTTTGAGTTTAGCTGCCTGGATGACAATTATTTTCCTTTAGGCCGTTCTTCTTCTCTTTTATTATATTTATTTTATCTTAACTAAATGTCTTTTCTGTGATCATTCTTCAATCGGCATTATATTGATAGCATTAGCAGCTATATGTTTAATGCTATCTAGCTACTTTGGCTAGGTTTCATTGTTCGGCCAGATGTGGCGAGAAAGTGCGAGTGAGGCTGCGTTGCTATACAGTCTCTTACAGTGCAAATACGTAACTTACTCGCACTAAAGTTATTTATTAGTAGTACGTGTACACTACAGTTGACCTGTTTCTGACTAAAACATCAGCCACTACTCTATACTTGCAAATATTATATTGTGTAGAAGGGAGATTTCATATCTGTCTCTTGTCGCTAAGGCAACTGTGTATGTGAGACGCAGCGTCACGCACGGCAGTTAGGCCTTCCCGATTTGATTGGTCGGAAGGGAAGGGCCGGCGGGCTTTCCTTCCGACCAATCAAATCGTTGGAAGGGAAGGCCGGCGGGCTTTCCTTGACATGTCCCTGACACAGCGGACTGCGGGTGTAGTATAGAGTGAGTGTAGCGTGCAATACTGTGTTTCACCACACATTAATTTAGAGGGGCGCTGTTTCAGTCTTTGTAAAATACTCACTGACCACAGCGGAGAAATGTTTTTTAATACAAATAAAAAATATAAAGAAATACCCAGCCTCCAGGAGAAAACGCCACTGGAGGCTGGGCAGAATCTCCCCTGTGCTTCTCTAGAAGTTGTCTTTATTGGTGAAGTTAATTCACTTAAAATTACCATACTGCTTATAATTTATATAAGGTGTGTATTAATGGGTTTAACTAGAAGATGATAGATGATGGCATTTAATTTAATCTGGCATAATATGATTAGTCAACATCAGGATGAATTTGTCTTTTTCTTATAATTACAGGAAGCGGGAATGAGCTGCAGGAATCTGTTAAAGTCCAAGCAAAAAGTAAATTAAAAGAAAAATCTACAGTGTCCAAAGCACAAACCATCTCCTGGAAGTAACAGGTGCATCTGGATTTGTCCTTGATAGGATTTTAAAATACAACACAGACTTCAAAGAGTTTATAGATGTTGATAGAAGTGAGAATCAGTAACTTTGACAGATTCCAAGTGCACTTTTCTGAAGCACCGGATCTTCAGCCTGTCCTAAGAGAAGTCTGTCAAACTCAGGTATACATGTACCATGCTTGTTAAATTGTGTTTCAAAAAATCACACAGGCCAGAACTTTACTTTGTGCTGTGCTTGCTCTTATTGTTTTGTTCAGCTAAGAACCAGTTCTTCTGAATGGCCTAACTGATCTACTTAAGAAGAAAATTCCAGAAGTATTTGATGAACTGCAAAATGGCATTTTTACCGAGAAGACCAGCCTCAAACTTGTCAGAGTTTGCTTCTCTGACTTGGTAGAGAAGCATGGGTTGTAAGTATATGAATGTGAAATGTGTTTATACTGTATATAGGGGTTGGGACACTTTTTCCCTTAATTTCATTGCCCAACCATTTCTGTTTCAGGCCTGAAATTGTTCTTGTAATTTTTTTACATTTAACTTATTCGTATTCATATTCTGTGAACAATGTATTTTATTTTGTTAATAAAGTCCCTATCTTTCAAATTGAAACTGCTCTGCCTGCTAACTTTTATTTGTTAATACCATACTTACTATAGGGATGAATACATCATTATTAAAGCTAATTAACTATAGATTCACTATAAGATCACCATAGCCAACTCTATAGTATTACTATAGTAATGTTCTGTAGTGTGTTCCAAAAAACCATAGAAATAATATAGAAAGCACTATAGTGATACTACATAAAACTCGATAGTATAGCTAGTAATTTCCTATAGTGGCCGAAAAACCATAGAAATACTACAGGAAACACTATAGTATAACTGTGACTTCACTATAAGATCACCATAGCCAACTCTATAGTATTACTAAAGTAATTCTCTATAGTGTGTCCCAAAACACCATAGAAATAGTATAGCAGTTTTTTGTGGTATTTCTATAGTAATTCTTAATAGTAATACTATAGTGTTTTTTCGTAAGGGGTCACCTGAGAAGACGCCGAGACCGACTGTTGCGTCACCGGACTCTCCTGCGTATTTGCCGACTTCGCGCACTGGAACACACCGCAAATCCGAGCCGAGCACGTATGAACTGCGTATGCGTGAGTGGCAATAACTCTCCTTACCAGCAGGCGGCGGTAGTGTGTATTCATCATTCAAAAGAGGCAAAAACCGGAACAACCGGAAGACAGAGAAGAAGAACAGACTCCGTGATATAAACAAACAAAAAATAGCGTTTTTCTTTCCATTTTCACTCTCGTCCATTGAAAACATGAACGAACAGGAGCTCTATAAACCGATGAGGTGAAATAGCCGTCCGTGTGTGTTCCATCTTCCATTTTAAATCATTTGTTTACCTCCCTCACTTCCGTTAACGCTTCTCATACACTGATTCGCTAGCTGAACAGCCAATCAGTGTTATCCCTTTGTCCGACTTCCGGTGGTGTAATCGGCATGAAAAGGTGTCAGGTCGGCAGAAAAGACCCGACGGTGCGGCGCACACCACTCCGAATAGGGAGTGCCCACGCTCATGTTCGGCCCGACTCCTATTTACTGCCGATTTCGGGCCGGTGTATCTGGGCCTTAACCAGACGAGTGATTACAGCACACGGTATCATTTTACACACATTTGTATCATACAGATGCAGGACTTACACACGCCTGTTATCTGACCGACACAGGTCCGCACGCACTCTCCAGCCCAAACTCTAATAAACATTCATTCACAAACTAAATCAGGAGACTGAAGGATTATTTGAATTATTTGAAGGATTAAAGTAACGTGTTATGGCAGGAAAATTCAATCTGGTATATTCATTTTAATGTCACCTTATATAGACTATGTGTTAAACTTGTGATTTCTGCATTGAGTGACTTCTGCCTAGCAGATACCAAGAAGAGGCCCCTAGGGTCTCTCTGTTAATTATCAATAGTCCTTGCAATTAACAGGGGAAGTCCCAGATACATTTTCAGATATAAGGCAGTTAAAGTCTTGTAGAATTAATGTTTATCTCCTACACATCCTGCAGGCCTGGAGACTTGGGTCACCCAGCAGTAAACAAGATAAACGTCCTTTTGAGCTTATCAATAAAATGTATTCATTCCTAGTAAGCTGACTTTGGGGTGAAGGGAAGTTCAGGGAAGCCATTAAGCCACAAGAACAATTAAACTTCTGTTAATCAACCAAAACTCATGACTTTTGGAGGGCTACAAACATCGTGGAGAAATTAGCTTAAACATGTTTTATTACTCTATGGGAAATGGAAGCAGCATGTCAAATGATCAGGGAAATCTACTTGTTTTAAATATATGTGTGTGGTTGATTGCTTTGTATTAATAATAGCAGTATGTGTAAAGGAAGCTGGAAATATGCAATGTGAAACCTTTTATTTGAAATAAAGATTCTGCAGGGAATATTCTTAAAGAACAATAGCTCAAGTGTCTGAAAGAGCTGCAGGCTAAATGAGTGTGCGGTACTTTTTACTGCTTGAGAGCATAGGTAATGTGTTCCTCGTTATTATTGATATGAAAGTAATTAACATGTATTACGTATATTTAGCCAACTATAACAACTATATCTTAAAACATACTTTTAACTTGTGTGTGGTAACCTGAAGGGGGGAAGATGGACTCAGGGACCAAGGGCCATAAAGGAGATGTGTGTGTGCTGGCTGCAAGATGTGAAATAAGATAAGGAAACTTGTTGTTTAGAGCAGGTTCGTACCAGACACCAAAAGGTGTCTGGTCTTCGTCAAACTGAATGAGACTTTTTGTTTCCGGGTTTCTTCTGCTGTGTCGCACTGATTGGGTGCGACAGGCCATGTGTTGGTCTCTGCCAATAAGATGACCTCTGGGGGAAAGCACGTACACCTCCTCCTCCTGTGTTTTAGTATGAAAGACTGTGTTTTCCTTTGGTTCGCGCTCTTGTTTTTCACCAGCCGTTCCTGAGACCTGTCTCACACTGGGGGTAGAACCTGAGCCCGGAGTACTCTGCAGAGTGCTTCGTGATTTCTTTGTATTTGTATTTTGTATCGTTACTGTATATCATTAAAAGCAGGATTATTGTTTAACTTGTATTCTGGTGTTTCTTAATCCCTCTCTTTTCCCGAATTCACCTAGCTTGTCAAACGACACGCGGAGACGAGGTTGGTTTGCAACATCCTCCAAATCTCCAACAAGTGGTGACCCGACGTGTCTGAGTGGGGTGTTTTCGGGGAAGAGACCACCAGCGGCAAGCGGACGAATGGTCCGGAGAAGAGGCCTGGAATAATCTCTGACAACTAAAACGAGGATCCTTCAATTGAAAGGTGAGCAGACAAGCCTGTTTCTATCGAAGGTCTGTAATTGGCTAAACTAAATTTTAGAGTTGTCAGAGACATATTCCGGTGTCATAGTTGTTGCGGTGGAATATACAAATACATATTTTAGATAGGTAGGAAAGTTATATAACATAAAAGTGAATCAACGAGGTATGTAAGACGAAGGTGAAAGGCCCCGTACTTTTTTCAGAAAGGAGACGGCTGAAGACTCGTTGGGGGACGTCCAGTGACCGTTTTCAGACGGCATCCAGGAGACGAATCTGAATAACAATTCTTAGGTTCATAGGAATCGAAGTTGAGTTATAAGTAAAATCCAAAGGAGAGTAACGCAACCTTCAAAAAGCAATTTTGAAGTGACCGGACCTCATTAATCCTTTGTTCTGTGGGGGTTGAATCTGTGAACATTTACTGGTAACAAGGACAGTAAGTCAGATCAATAGATATGAAGTCTGTGAATATTGACTGGTAACAGAAACAGCCTAAGTCAGATGAATAGATACGAAGTCATAATGAAGGGAAAAGTTTAACGAGAGGAGCGTGAGTTAAGAGCTTACGAGGACAGTGGGTTCAAGCAAAAAAAAAAAAATTGAATAAGAGGATAGCAGAAGTGTTAATTGTTGAAAGAAGCCCCCCCTTTTCCAAAGGAGAGGCTGAGAGCTACAGCAGGGGAGAGAGACGGGGGTGTCAGTATTTGTCTGTGAAAGTTCCCCCCACCCTTTTTCCTCTCGAGAGCAGCAGCAGCAGCCCGGAGTGTGTCTGCTTGCTTTTTTCTCTAGTGATCTGAAGTTGGAGTGAAATACATAGAAAATGAACAGATCAAGGTGTGATTTGAAGTGGTAGATATATTGAAATAAATAAGAAACAATGATTTGCTGCTATTTAAATATAGTCTTTGACAACTGATTGATACCGTTGCATTGCGTTGTGAATTTCATGGTATTTGTCATTAACTAAGGATTGTACTTAATTATATTCCAAGGGGAAAATTATATTAAATACAGGAACAAAAGAGTAGAAAGTAAAGAGAAGATTTTTGTGAGTTCGTCAGAGGGAATCTGTTAATGTTTAAGCATGACAGAGGTCCTGCAAGAGGTTTTACTCCAGCCATCTCACACGGTTACACAAAGGGGTGATTTATGAGAAACTTGTGGTCAGGAGAAATGAGATGTTTTGGAGAGTAGACAGAGAGAGAGAGAAAAGTAAGGTTGTTTCTAAAATATAGAGAGTAAAAGTTATATAAAGTTAACTACTATTCGGGAGAATGTCATATTGTTGAATGAGTAACCTAAAATAAGTGAAGATGGTGAAATAGTTTGATTAAGGATACAACCGGTAACTACTGATTAAATACACAGTGATGGTGTACATGAACATTGAGAGTAGATTAAGTTGTTTTGTTCTTCATGCTTTTCACCAGAAGTCATTTGAATTGTTATTATTTTTAAGTAGTGTTGTTTTGGGTTATATTTCTAGACTATAATGTACCCACATGCATGTGGTTTCTTTGTCCCAGTTCATTTTAAAGTCAGCCGCCTCATGGCTAAATCTATTTGACCCCATGAGGTCAAGAGTCATTCTGTTAGACCACCATCTTGTGAAAGACAAATCATTGTTCTTTTGTCACATTTTGAATTAGAAAAGAGTTCATTTTGCTAGATCAATTTATCTATAAATGTTGTAGTGGGAGTTTTGTGTTTGCTAACATTTTTAGGAACGACAACACTAGGAGATGAGTAAACTCAAGAATCCGTGGAGTGTAAATACATTAAGAAAAACACATTTTTATACTCTAACTTTTTGCACATCATAGACAAGGTATTTAGACAATATAAATAAATATTCACCAAAAGTAATAAGTATAATGGAAAGTAGACATGGGCCTACACTTGAGTCAAATTATATTACTGTGATCTGATCAGTGTGCTCTGCAGGTTTACTATTGTTCTAAGTAACAGTGGGATTTAAAATATTGGAGAAAGTATGGAGATGTTCTTTCGTAGTGTGTGAAATATGTAATGCTTGAAACAGGTATTTCAATTTATGGAAGAAAATGGTTTCCTGAAAGACTCAGGTTGGGTAGATATGTAACAATGGATGAAACAATTTATAGAGGGAGTTTTTGTAATATCATTAGTAGACATTAATGGTGTTGTTTAGATGGCATTTAGCAACTAAGACATATAGTATGATTAGAAAGAGACAGAGTGGAAAGGGTTGGATTGATTCAATCTCAGTGTGCTAGATTTCTTATGGATAATGCGTCCCGGGACCTGGACTCCCCCTCTGAGTTAGAAAGGCTACGACCCCGTCCCTCCAAGCAGACAAAAGACCCAACCCAGAAGGAGGCTCCTCCTTCTCCATCAAACAGACAGAGAACCGGAGCTGAACCGTCTCCGCCTGAGGCATCCAGTACCAAACCGCTTGCTGACATACAGAAATACTCTCATCAGTCCCTCAGACAGGGCATGAAGCTGAGCCACGAGATTTGGCACAGGAGCAGAGTGGGGGACATGAGAGCAGAATCCGCCCTCCAGGAAGCAGCAGAGAGACTGTAAAGGGGAGATGAAATGCTAAGCAGTGCAAAGAACAGTGGCATGATGTGGGCTGCAGATGTGACTGGGCCAAAGGCTGCCTAAAACAGTTACAGCGGATGGATTCAAGAGCTGATGGACTGAAGAGAAGACAGAATCAGAGGAGTTGGCATAGTCGATTTGAAGTGAGGAGGTCGGGGTCACGGCTTGAGACAACCAGGGGAGGAGAAAAGGAGAACGGGAATGAGTGAGTTTACACATAAACACACTTATTCACAAAACGCGCATAGAAGACACCACATTTAAAGAACTTAAATTGACTTGATAAATAAGTAAAGATAAAAAGAGGTATTAACCATGAATTAATCGATTGGTAAATTCAAAATAGCAGTAAAGAGGAAACTATTAATGTAAAATGAGAAAATCATCCTAAAAACACACTGAGGGTTAAAGGGGGAGACATGAGGGAAATATGCACTACACTTTAAGCAGGGGGTGTTTTGGAGTAGCACAGTGTAGAACCATATTCTTCAATCTTTCCATCATATTAATAAATTATTCTTCAAGAGATTTTTATTCATGTGTGAATAAAGCAGTGATTTCATTTGTTACAATATTGATTTCACCATTGTGGCATAGTTATTACCATAGGAGGGCTTTAGGATGGAAACTGTTTTTAATCCTTGATAGAGTAAAGGGTGATGGTTGCATGTTCGGACACCCAAGGTTCCACACACTGCTAAAGAGTTTAACATTGTTTTTAAGTAGACCGGAATTGAAGATAAATGAGTATAATGAGCTATGAAATGCAGAGCTACACAGATCCTAGTAATGTTTTGACTTAAGATAATAGTTATGTACACAAGTTTCTGAATTAGATTTCTTAGACATTTTAGTACTACTTAGGTGTAAATAAATTGCAGTAGTAGTAGTACTATTATGAAGTGAGTTTTGTACCAAGTTGCAGGAAATGTGGGAAGCAGCCGTCCCGATGACAAGTTAGAGATATCTGACTTAAAGTGGTAATCGTGAATTGATAAATGATGGCGCTCCATATATGACTGATTTTTGTAGACAAAGGATACTGGCCTATGCTGAAATATCAAAGTCTCTGCAGAGCACGACACATGGCCAATGAAACTGAGACCAAATGACCTTTGACCCTGACTGACAGTGTGACTTGAGAAAAGCACTATCAATGACTGACTCTGGGGCTGACCAAACTTGACTTTACAACCTGACAGTGTGGGTGTGAATGAATTTCTGCATGTGATCAGTGTAACTGCATGATTCTAAAACAATAACTAACCGAGCATGTCTTTGGACTAATACATTATTTTGGAGCTCCATGGGAAACACAGGTTTCCTACAATTCCACGCATTTGGAAAAATGCACATGTGACCCGTTTCTAATTCCCACAGGAGTTGGCGGTTTGCAAACGTAAAACTCAAACTAAAATCTAAAGATTCTGTTTCTTTTAGGACTGCCAGCTGGAAATGAACACTTATTTTCCCTGGAGTGTTTACTGTGAAAGATGATGGATATACTTTTGTGAATGATGTTTGGTATTTTCTTATAACCACTGGTTACCTGAAGGTTTTCTTCCCATACAGGATTTTATTACACATGTTTACATGTGTAAAAAGGGGGAGTGCGGGATATTTTCATTTAGGGACTGGAAGAAACCTGCCGCCCCAACTCAGATGTTCAATCTGACCATTGATTGACAGTTTTAGATTTAACCTGCTCCATATCTGGGGATAAGATAATGTTTGATTAATGTTGACATGTTTCTAATATTGATTGAGTTATAACAGGTAACACAGATGCAGAATCAGTGGCCAAGGGGCTACTGAGAGAGGTCATTCCAGAATGAGAATGAGAAGGTGAACTGTGATAATGAAAACAATTTTGTAATATTTCAACAGGTATTAAAGTAACTGAGGTTTGAAGTGTAGAAAGAACATATTACAGCTAAGTTAAAACATAGTAATGTAATGAGATAGAATTTAATTTAGACAACATCTTGTAACTAGCCTGGTAAAGAAGTAAAAGCCATAGACTGTTTAGATCATTATGGGGATGTACATTTAATTTAAAGTCATAATAGAAAGACATTTGATGACAGTATGTTGAATTTCTGTATTCATTTTTCAGCTTGATAATATCCAAGCAGTGACAGGTAGAAGCAGTCTCGCCTGGAAATTATTCACTTTGTCAGTATCATGATTTTAGTTGTTTTTAATCCATAACATTAGTGTGTTCCATTACCAGAAACATTAGCAGTTCATATTACATTTAGATTTTAAATGGGATCTCAAGGATTTCATTTATAATAACACAGATGCTTGTCAGGAATTCAGAGCTATTGAGATATGTTATTTAGTTCACCTGAAGATGTTGGGGTTTATTTTGTTGACACAGGCCAAGTATTAGAATTCTGAAGTGGCCTACCAGTGGTGGGTCAAACACCTGAGGGCCCAGAAGCACTGAGCGTAGACTTGAGGGGTGGGTATCAGATTTCTCCACACAGGTTGCTGACGCCAAAAGGGGGACCCGAGGAGCAGGAGGCCGACACAGCGGAGTTCGTCTAGCTGAAGGTCGTCAGGCCTACGTGACTCAACCCCAGGTTCTCCGGCCTCTACAGAGTGACCCAGAGGACATCTCATGCCGTCCGCCGAGGAGCAAAGGGGGACATCTGGTACTACTGGAGCCAGTGTGCGGCGAGGAACACTCCGGCTAGGACCTTGGAGGACATCAGGACGGACCTGGCTATCATCAACGCGGACATCCCTACAGCAGACGACTTGGAAGCAGGCATCAGCGGACTGGAGGAGAAGGACCTCGCGGACATCCCTACAGTAGACGACTTGGAAGGAGGCGTCAGCGGGCTGGGGGACTTCTCGAGGCAGCAGAGGAGTCTACTTCTCTCTGATCAGATTAATCAGTTCCACCTTTGAAGGAAAGGCCACATCTCCCCCTCCCTATCAGCTGCCCTTGTTGGCGTATTCTGCTGAGGGGGGGGGGCCTGATGATTCAACAACACGCAAGGATGCTGCTTTCTGGCACTCAGGCTCTCACTGATAGTTTCTTCACTGTCATTGGAGGTTGTTTTCTGTTCTCAAAGGTTTAATGAAGGGGGACAGACACAGTATTAAAGAAGGACAGTAGTTTTGTTTCAAATGTCTTATGTGTGTTGGTCTCGTTAATTCGAGACCAAAAAGGGGGAATTGAAGGATTATTTGAATTATTTGAAGGATTAAAGTAACGTGTTATGGCAGGAAAATTCAATCTGGTATATTCATTTTAATGTCACCTTATATAGACTATGTGTTAAACTTGTGATTTCTGCATTGAGTGACTTCTGCCTAGCAGATACCAAGAAGAGGCCCCTAGGGTCTCTCTGTTAATTATCAATAGTCCTTGCAATTAACAGGGGAAGTCCCAGATACATTTTCAGATATAAGGCAGTTAAAGTCTTGTAGAATTAATGTTTATCTCCTACACATCCTGCAGGCCTGGAGACTTGGGTCACCCAGCAGTAAACAAGATAAACGTCCTTTTGAGCTTATCAATAAAATGTATTCATTCCTAGTAAGCTGACTTTGGGGTGAAGGGAAGTTCAGGGAAGCCATTAAGCCACAAGAACAATTAAACTTCTGTTAATCAACCAAAACTCATGACTTTTGGAGGGCTACAAACATCGTGGAGAAATTAGCTTAAACATGTTTTATTACTCTATGGGAAATGGAAGCAGCATGTCAAATGATCAGGGAAATCTACTTGTTTTAAATATATGTGTGTGGTTGATTGCTTTGTATTAATAATAGCAGTATGTGTAAAGGAAGCTGGAAATATGCAATGTGAAACCTTTTATTTGAAATAAAGATTCTGCAGGGAATATTCTTAAAGAACAATAGCTCAAGTGTCTGAAAGAGCTGCAGGCTAAATGAGTGTGCGGTACTTTTTACTGCTTGAGAGCATAGGTAATGTGTTCCTCGTTATTATTGATATGAAAGTAATTAACATGTATTACGTATATTTAGCCAACTATAACAACTATATCTTAAAACATACTTTTAACTTGTGTGTGGTAACCTGAAGGGGGGAAGATGGACTCAGGGACCAAGGGCCATAAAGGAGATGTGTGTGTGCTGGCTGCAAGATGTGAAATAAGATAAGGAAACTTGTTGTTTAGAGCAGGTTCGTACCAGACACCAAAAGGTGTCTGGTCTTCGTCAAACTGAATGAGACTTTTTGTTTCCGGGTTTCTTCTGCTGTGTCGCACTGATTGGGTGCGACAGGCCATGTGTTGGTCTCTGCCAATAAGATGACCTCTGGGGGAAAGCACGTACACCTCCTCCTCCTGTGTTTTAGTATGAAAGACTGTGTTTTCCTTTGGTTCGCGCTCTTGTTTTTCACCAGCCGTTCCTGAGACCTGTCTCACACTGGGGGTAGAACCTGAGCCCGGAGTACTCTGCAGAGTGCTTCGTGATTTCTTTGTATTTGTATTTTGTATCGTTACTGTATATCATTAAAAGCAGGATTATTGTTTAACTTGTATTCTGGTGTTTCTTAATCCCTCTCTTTTCCCGAATTCACCTAGCTTGTCAAACGACACGCGGAGACGAGGTTGGTTTGCAACATCCTCCAAATCTCCAACAAGACCTTTAACGTTTTACGTCCGGTTCGCTCCTTTGTTCCTCGCTGTACACAGCTCCAGTTTGGGCATTGGCCTGTCATCAGATTGTATTTGTTGTTGCTGCTGCAGCGGAAGTTTAGTACAATTATTTTTGATTAAATACTCCAAATCTCCACCCTCCATAATTGCACTTGCTTCAGTTGCTTGCTACTTTCTAACGGCGGTGAGAGTGGTGCAGTGACGCTATCTATCTTCTATCGATTAGATTTATGATTCGAAAATGATAAAAGTAGGGTAGACATGTGGATATTATCCGACTGAACAAAACGTGCATTTACCTAACACGTTCGTTTTCCAGCTATTTTCCAAAATCCTATGGAGAAATCCCATTGCTATTTTGTGGAGGGAAACCGAGCGCGTCACTAAGTTGATACGATTTGATTGGACTGTGAGGCAAGGGAAGCCAGAGTCATAGAGAGAAATCTCTCTAGAGGTTTCTCAATACTCAAATGTCCCCTCCTCGACTCTTCGGTCCTCCGGTAGTGACCCAAAAATGAATTTCAGCGCGCCATTTTGAAGGACATCTCATTTCTCTAAATGACTTCGAGGACCGAGCATCGAGCATCGAGGAGGCTCTCTGGAGGAGCTCTAACCGAGGAGACACTGATGACGCACGGCCGGACTTATCTCAGCCAATGACAGCTCTGCATGCATCCCTTGGATATTATATTAGTAACTGCTTTCATCGCAACGCGATGTTTACAGTGAGAACAGCTGTGAGGTCTGTGCAGAAAGCAGAGCAGTGTGTACAATATATATCACTCAGTATAACAGGCCTACTACATTACTTTCTGTATTTGTATGCTTTATTTTAGTAGATATTGTTGCAAGATTTGTGTAGTGTTCGATTGTTCTGCATCTTATCAAGGATATTCATTAAATGACAAGCTTATTCAGGGTCCCAATCTTCCCAACACGCTGCTTGGTGTGCTCATTCCATTCAGACAAGAACAGAGAGCTTTCATGGCTGATGTCGAGGGGATGTACCATCAGGTCAAGGTGGCTCCTGCCCATCAGGATTATCTTCTCTTTCTTTGGTGGCCAGGGGGAGATGTCACTTTACCTCTCGCTGAGTACAGGATGACAGCTCATCTATTTGGTGCCACTTCATCAGCAAGTTGTGCAACCTATGCTCTCACTAAAACCGCTGAAGACAACAAAGAGGATTTCTCTGCAGAAGCTGTTGACACTGTCAGAAGAAATGTCTATGTTGACGACTGCTTAAAATGTGTGGCTTCTGCTGATCAAGCTGTGAAGTTATGTGAAGAACTCAAGGACCTTTGTGCAAAGGGAGGTTTCGATCTGACAAAGTGGACAAGCAACAGTAAAACTGCTGGCCTCCATCCTGAAGCGGTCCGTTGTGGTAGTTGACCAGGAAGCAAGGCACATTGAAGAGCTCCTCAATGCTTCCACACACAGACAGTGGTATGGCTTTGTCAAATACTTTGTTCTCTTTGACTCTTCTGATGCACCTCTCCACATGGACCCTAAGCCTGGGCAGCCATTAGTGATGGGAGTGATGGCTCTTTGAAGGGAAAATAAGCAAAATAATCACCAGGATAATGATTGACTGTATTGCCAGACCTAATGTCAATAATCTTCTTTGTAAACATGACACCAGGTGGCGCCATATCCATGTCAGTGAATGTACTACTTTGAATTGACCCTCTGTGTGTGTTAAGTAAATAAAGTTGTCTTGCCTTGAATGAAATTCACGCAACTCTTTATTATTAGATACTGTGTTTTTAAGTGGCGATGGAGATTCTTTGTTGACCCTGCTTTAAAGGATAGTTTGCCTTTACAAATGGTGCGCTTTATCACTGCCTGGGTTTTGGTTGGAGTGCATCCAAGTGCTGCTGCATTTGGCTAATTTTCAAAAGAATCGGCTAATGAATATAACTAATATATATATATATATATATATTATATATAACTAATGAATTATAACCTCAAAACAAATGCACCCAAAAATAACATAGGACAATACATAATATAATAAATCCACAATATGATAACATATGATGTAGTGTGGTACCAGAGGTTGCGCTAGACTTTTTTGCTGTCTGTCATTTTGACGGACAGGATCATGGGGGGGGGGGGGGGTTGTGAACTGTTAGCGCCGGTGTTGTGTCAAATGATGCACCCCCGCCGTGAAATGCGCCCCGTGTCACGGGAACGCACATTTCTAAATGAAACGTTTAGACCTTAAAACGAAAAGTAAACGTTCAGGTTTTTTTTAATGGTCATTTTCAGACTGAGTCGTTTAGTGGTAGCTGGTCCCTCGGCTCATGTCGTCCCCTCGGGCCACCTGTGCGTCAACCAATAATGTGTCAGCGTCACACCCCCTGACCAACGTATATTGCAACACCCCAACCATCAAAATACGGAGCGAAAAGTCTAAACACAAGAATCATGACTTGCTAGCCTACCACTAAACGACCGCAAATTACCATTAAAAAAAACCCTGGACGTTTACTTTTCGTTTTAAGCATCGTTTTAAGGTGTAAACGTATAATTTTCAAATGCGCGTTCTCGTGACAAGGGGTGCATTTCTCCCCTGGAGTGCATCATTTGGCACAACACCGGTGTTATGCATGCCCACTGCACCTCGCGGGAGCACGCAACAGCGTAAAGCAAAAACTCCCAGACATTTCAATGATTTGTACGGCAAAGTTAGGTCTGGAAACGACATAACGGCATAACTCGAACGTTGGCGCTGTTCTGTGTTTGTTCTAATCCGTCAAAATGACGGACTGCTTTCAGATTTTTCCGTCATTGTGAAAATAAATCCGTCATAGACGGAATTAGTACTTGAGTAAATGTACTATGTAGGCTACTAGGTAGTTAGTTTCCCTCCTCTGCATATGGATGTAATCTAACACTGTTATATAACAAAGACGTAATAAACACTTTCCCCCTTTTCTCACTTCTCTGGATAGTAAACCATGTCATGAATAGGAAAATAATGTACGTTTATTTATATAATAATTAATAAATAACAATAAAAAAACCTGAAGTTAATTATTTTCTAACAGCAGTGACGTCAGAGTGATTTTGAGGTGGTTACGTCACCGGTCTGGTTGTTGCAGAGTCACTGTAAACAAGGAGAGAGAAGGAGTCGCCATTAGAGCTGTTAACGGCTCTTCTGTTTACATCTAAAGCTGTTATTGTTGAAATCCAGTCATTCCGGGATACGAGTCCAGACATCCATCCGAAGGCTTTTCATAAAAGGCACAGTTCGTGTTTTCGCTGTTAGCATTCTTAGCCGTTAGCTGCAGCTAGCCTCGCTGGGCGAACATCCAGAGAGGCCTGTTGTTGTTGTTATTGTTGTTGACGGGGTGAACACCTTTCATGCCCCCTACCTCTCTTGACTGCGACCAAGATATCTTGAACCGTGAGTATCACCTCCACACCTTTTTAAATGTTTTAAAACTGTTTTAAACGACGTCCAGCGCACAGCTAGCCTGTTAGCACTAGCCAGTAAGTGTGAGAGTTGTTGAAATCGTGTGCGATAAACATGCAAAATAAACACTTGCTTACAATCGTACGGTGCTATAATCACTATATGAAGAACACATCTGTTCATAAATGTCCCAAAACGTATTTTTGAGCTTGAAATAATTTAATATGTCACTTGGTTTACTTAAATTGCTGCTACAAACAATTTTGTTTTAGTCATGGTTGTGTACTTGTTATTATTTTACACTAATGTCTGCTTGACTTTATTATTGTGGCTTGCCTTGTTGACCTGCTATGCCACTTTTGCTGTTACACTGTACATTTGAGAGTCGCTGTTCACAAGCAGTCTATTTCTTTCTTTAATTAATCAACATTTAAGACACTTTTATTCGGTCAGTAACATTGAATGGTGCAAATACAGTATATATAAAATAAACAGTTTCCAAAATCAATCATTAAAAACACAGTGAGGGTCATAAATAAGTCAAATAATGAGAAATGTTTCCAGGTGTTCCTCTCCTTCTTGTGAGTTTGCAAAGATGTAAGTCCATCCAGTGAAGTGTACATGTTAAATGCAGTGTGTGTGTGTGTGTGTGTGTGTGTGTCCATGTTTCTGTCTGTTTGTTGAGGAAATACTCAATATATCACTCTTGTTCTTTAATTAGGTGATAAAGCAATTACAGGTCGAGTGCAGAGCAATACAGTGTCACGATGACATCACAAAAAACAGATTGATTCAAAGGTTTATTTATGTAATGTATGAAACACTTAGATTGCAGGTTCCTCAACAGTGCCATTTACAAGACATAAAATATAAAAATAAGATGTGATGTGCAGTTTCTATAGACATATACAGGTGTGAGTACAATTACTCCAGAAAATATAAGATATACCTTATTCATCCCGTTACAGCAGCATGTGAACAAGGCATTGCTCATGCTGTGAAAAGGAGTAGAAAATAAACATAAAAATGAAACTAGTGGACTCTTAAAGTCACACAAGAGTCAATTAGTTTTACAAAAACTCCATCAGATCTTTGTTTGTCTACAGCAGTAAAATGCTTCTTGATTTATCAAGCATGGGAGGCGTGTGGCGCAGTGGATAGAGCCTTTGTGTTGGGATCAGGGGGTCACAGGTTCAAACCCCACTGCAGTCAGCATGTCGTTGTCCCTGAGACACTTCACCCCAAAGTGCTCCTGTGGGGATTGTCCTCAGTACTGAGTATGTTAGTCGCTTTGGATAAAAAGCGTCTAACATGTAATGTCATCTAGAAATGTCACATGTATACATATAATTATATACACACATAAAGGCCATTGTACTACTTTTAGTTTTTATACCTAATGGAGTAGTTTGACAATAATGAATTGGTACTTGTACTTGAGTAAAGCATTACTTCCTCCTCTGTTCCTCAGCTGTTTGTTGAGTCTTGTATTCCTTCCTGTTGTTTTCAGCTGGGTGGCTGGTCAGAGCACCCTCCTCCCAGCATGGAGGCAGGAGGGAAGGACTGTGAGGACGAGACGCTGCAGACGGCCTTCAAGAAGCTGAGGGTGGACGCTGAGAGGTAAACAACAACATGCGCTGAAACAAATGTCAGAATGGGTTTTATTACCAAGAAGGTACCATAAGGTTACCACATATGTTTAATGTCAAAGTAGAATAAATACAAATATAAAAAAATAAAAATATTTCTAGAATCATCTAAAGGTCCCGTGGCCATTTCTACTGATCATAGTTCCATTGTTGAGGTCTACTAGAATAGATTTACATTGTTCAATGTTCCAAACTCACATTGGTTTCTCAAACAGCATCTCTGTGTAGTATGTGTATTCACTCTCTGTCCTACACGACTTGTTGGAGCTCCTGCCCCCCCCCCCCACTCCCTGTGAGTCCACTGTGCTCTGATTGGTTACGTTGCGAGGCTCGCTGCTCAATGAGCTGGCTTACTGGTGTGATTTCCGGGTCAGCGAGACAGCGCGAAACTCATCCTGAGCACACACACACTCACAGCCGAAGTAAAAACAATAAGTGTGGCTTGATGTTGAGTCAGAAAAAGGTTTCTAACGCTGTGAGAATGGGTCTGAGGAGAGCATTGCTCCACCGTCCCAACTCGTCTATTACCAACCAGGGGACTGTTAGTCGAACATTTACGCTAAAGGTCCCCACCCCTCCTGGTGTGTGAGGAGCTCCGCGGATTGGTCCATTTTGGTTTTGGGAACCGCATGACGTCACTTGTTTCCCGGAAGAAACAAATAGAAAAAGAGAAATGTCCAACGAGGCGTTCTGGGGCAGCACAGACAGGTCTTCTCTGGGTTAGAGTTTTACTCCCTACAGGGTGTACTGTGAGGGTTTTGACTCTGCAGAGCGTTCACATGCAGAAAAAGCTTCATAACACACAAGGAGACGGGTAATAACCGGAAAAGCATGACATGGGACCTTTAAAGAAAATTGTCAAATCCAAAAAAGTCAAAGTAACATTTAAAAAATATATGAAATATTTTAAAAATAATTTAAAGTAAGCATGTGGATTAAAATAAGTCAAAATCAACAAAAAAATTAAGTATTTCTAGAATAATTTAAAAAACGTCAGTTGCCTCTCACTCGCATATATGAGATATTTGAGGGCAGGCAGAGAGTTTGGAGTTCAGGTGTCGCAGTGGTTTTAGTCATTTTTACATGTTTCCTCTCCTTCTCTGCAGTGTACCCGGAGCAGTGAGTGTGTGCGAGGCTCCCAGAGCATCTCGAGCCTCTCTGGACCCGAGCGGAGCGAAACCCAAACTCAGCTGCCCCAAGGACAACTGGCACGGGTGAGTTTACACTGAAATACAGTCTGTGGTCAATACGAGCTGAGGAGGTGTGACTAAATGAGACGACTAAAGGTCATGACATCCAACCTTAGCCACCTTTAGCTTAGCGGTGGTGACGTGAAGTCATGTGACCGTGCTGTAGTTCCTTTATAGCCCAACATTAGCCACCTTTAGCTTAGCGGTGGTGACGTGAAGTCATGTGACCGTGCTGTAGTTCCTTTATAGCCCAATATTAGCCACCTTTAGCTTAGCGGTGGTGACGTGAAGTCATGTGACTGTGCTGTAGTTCCTTTATAGCCCAACATTAGCCTCCTTTAGCTTAGCGGTGGTGACGTGAAGTCATGTGACCGTGCTGTAGTTCCTTTATAGCCCAATATTAGCCACCTTTAGCTTAGCGGTGGTGACGTGAAGTCATGTGACCGTGCTGTAGTTCCTTTATAGCCCAACATTAGCCACCTTTAGCTTAGCGGTGGTGACGTGAAGTCATGTGACCGTGCTGTAGTTCCTTTATAGCCCAACATTAGCCACCTTTAGCTTAGCGGTGGTGACGTGAAGTCATGTGACCGTGCTGTAGTTCCTTTATAGCCCAATATTAGCCACCTTTAGCTTAGCGGTGGTGACGTGAAGTCATGTGACTGTGCTGTAGTTCCTTTATAGCCCAACATTAGCCACCTTTAGCTTAGCGGTGGTGAAGTGAAGTCATGTGACCGTGCTGTAGTTCCTTTATAGCCCAACATTAGCCACCTTTAGCTTAGCGGTGGTGAAGTGAAGTCATGTGACCGTGCTGTAGTTCCTTTATAGCCCAACATTAGCCTCCTTTAGCTTAGCGGTGGTGACGTGAAGTCATGTGACCGTGCTGTAGTTCCTTTATAGCCCAACATTAGCCACCTTTAGCTTAGCGGTGGTGACGTGAAGTCATGTGACCGTGCTGTAGTTCCTTTATAGCCCAACATTAGCCTCCTTTAGCTTAGCGGTGGTGACGTGGAGTCATGTGACCGTGCTGTAGTTCCTTTATAGCCCAACATTAGCCACCTTTAGCTTAGCGGTGGTGACGTGGAGTCATGTGACCGTGCTGTAGTTCCTTTATAGCCCAACATTAGCTTCCTTTAGCTTAGCGGTGGTGACGTGAAGTCATGTGACCGTGCTGTAGTTCCTTTATAGCCCAACATTAGCCACCTTTAGCTTAGCGGTGGTGACGTGAAGTCATGTGACCGTGCTGTAGTTCCTTTATAGCCCAACATTAGCCACCTTTAGCTTAGCGGTGGTGACGTGAAGTCATGTGACCGTGCTGTAGTTCCTTTATAGCCCAACATTAGCCTCCTTTAGCTTAGCGGTGGTGACGTGAAGTCATGTGACCGTGGTGTAGTTCCTTTATAGCCCAACATTAGCCTCCTTTAGCTTAGCGGTGGTGACGTGAAGTCATGTGACCGTGCTGTAGTTCCTTTATAGCCCAACATTAGCCTCCTTTAGCTTAGCGGTGGTGACGTGAAGTCATGTGACCGTGCTGTAGTTCCTTTATAGCCCAACATTAGCCACCTTTAGCTTAGCGGTGGTGACGTGAAGTCATGTGACCGTGCTGTAGTTCCTTTATAGCCCAACATTAGCCACCTTTAGCTTAGCGGTGGTGAAGTGAAGTCATGTGACCGTGCTGTAGTTCCTTTATAGCCCAACATTAGCCTCCTTTAGCTTAGCGGTGGTGACGTGAAGTCATGTGACCGTGCTGTAGTTCCTTTATAGCCCAACATTAGCCTCCTTTAGCTTAGCGGTGGTGACGTGAAGTCATGTGACCGTGCTGTAGTTCCTTTATAGCCCAACATTAGCCTCCTTTAGCTTAGCGGTGGTGACGTGAAGTCATGTGACCGTGCTGTAGTTCCTTTATAGCCCAACATTAGCCACCTTTAGCTTAGCGGTGGTGACGTGAAGTCATGTGACCGTGCTGTAGTTCCTTTATAGCCCAACATTAGCCTCCTTTAGCTTAGCGGTGGTGACGTGAAGTCATGTGACCGTGCTGTAGTTCCTTTATAGCCCAACATTAGCCTCCTTTAGCTTAGCGGTGGTGACGTGAAGTCATGTGACCGTGCTGTAGTTCCTTTATAGCCCAACATTAGCCTCCTTTAGCTTAGCGGTGGTGACGTGAAGTCATGTGACCGTGCTGTAGTTCCTTTATAGCCCAACATTAGCCTCCTTTAGCTTAGCGGTGGTGACGTGAAGTCATGTGACCGTGCTGCTGCATTTTGTACCATATACATATATACACTGAACAAAAATATAAACGGAACACTTTTGGTTTTGCTCCCATTTTTCATGAGATGAACTCAAAGATCTAAAACATTTTCTATAAACACAAAATAACAATTTCTCTCAAATATTGTTCACAAATCTGAAAAAATGTGTGATAGTGAGCACTTCTCCTTTGCCGAGATAATCCATCCCACCTCACAGGTGTGGCATATCAAGATGCTGATTAGACAGCATGATTATTGCACAGGTGTGCCTTAGGCTGGCCACAAGAAAAGGCCACTCTGAAACGTGCAGTTTTGCTTTATTGGGGGGGTCTGGGGGGGTCCGAAAACCAGTCAGTATCTGGTGTGATATATGATTCTGTTTTCTTCAAGTTTGTATCTTCCTGGTCGAATGAACTTATTGTAAGTCGCTCTGGATAAAAGCCTCAGCTAAATGAAATGTTTTTAAATGCTATTTTCTTAATGTCTTTTATTTTTGTAAAGCACTTTGAATTGCCTCTTGTTGAAAGGAGCTCTATAAACTTGCCTTGTCTTCAGCTGCATGAGGAAGTCTTCCAGAGGAGCCTCCAGAACGCAGCGTCGCCGAAGGTCCAAATCCCCGATCCTCCACCCGCCCAAGTTCACGTACTGCAGCGCGGCAGCGGCGTCAGTATCGCCCCCTAGTGGCTGCCTGAAGCAACAACGCCTCGCTGTGCCCGATCCCTCGGAGCCTCGTCCTCCAGGAGAGGGGATCACAGCCTCTTCTGCTGCCCAGAAAGAGCTCTCATCGTCGGGCTCTCCTAACCCCATCCCCCCTCTGGTGTTTGGCTCGTGTGCCGGGTTTGAGGCGCAGGAAACGTCCGGGGAGTCGAGCGAGGAGGAGAAAAGCGCCAGCGAAGGAGCAAGGCTTTCTGGATCTGCGGATTTCCGAGTTTTATCTGAGCGCCTGGCAGAAGTTCCCTGCTCCTGCGTTTGGAAGGAAAGCGGGAACGCTGCTGCCGAGTCTACGTGTCGGTGTCGGGATCCGTCTCAAACGTGGCAGGGAGTCGAGGTTTATTCCTTCACGGGGCTCCGAAACGCCACGTCTGAGTGCGGAAGAACTATCGTTAGCGGCGGCGGCGCGGCGTCTTCTTCCTCGTCCGGATCCACGCGGTCGTGTTCGGAGCAGGCGAGAGCTTACGTGGACGACATCACAATAGAGGACCTTTCCGGATACATGGAGTATTATCTGTACATCCCCAAGAAGATGTCTCACATGGCGGAGATGATGTACACTTGAAAAAATAAATACTATTATTGTATCAGAAGGAAATGTAAAGGAGGGTTTTGAGTCGACGGCCTCAGGACAGGAACGATCTGAACTTCCCTTTGTTTATGTTAAAATGCCTTCATTTAGTCAAAGTCTCACAAATGCTAAAAGAAGTAGTATTTGTGATTCTTTATAATTATAATATAAGAAGAGGATGTCTCACATGGCGGAGATGATGTACACTTAAAAAAATAAATGCTATTATAATATCTTAAGGGAATATAAAGTAACGGAGGTTTTTGTGTTGAAGGAATGTCGGTATCGTGGATCAGGAAGGACTTTAGTACATTTTTGAGGGACTTCACTTCCCGTTGTTTACGAGGGTTCCCGCGATTCCTTAAATGTCATCAAATTGGATCTCAAAATACCCCCTTAAGTGGTGTTAAAATGTCTTACAAATGCTAAAAGACGTAGCATTTTGTGAATCTTTATAGCTAACAGGATGTCTCTCGTCATGACAGACGATTAAAATAAAAAGTCTGATGCAGCTCATACACGTTGAGACCCCAAAGTTTACTGATAGAAATGTACAGTAGGGTCTCCAGCACATAGAAACTGCCGGATGCTAACCTGCTGATGTTGGGACATTAGCACAGTTAGCATAAGTTGTGTTCATTGGAATTATAGCCTACAGTATGGGGACAATATCTAACAAAGGGCGTGGCAGATTTGGACAGTTTAAGAGTGGTTTTGGAGGTTATTGGGGATGCTGAATCCATTTCTGATATTTTCAGGATCAAAAACAGCAGTTTTAACAAGAAAGAGGACATCTTTCTGTTCTCTGTGGACTGACTTTCATTCATTTTGGGTCGTTTTTACAGTTTTAGGGGATTCAAAACTGCCATTTTTGATCCCGAAATTGAATTAGAAAAAGCCTTTTGAGAAAAAGTGGGAATTTTGAGATTTGGGGAAAAAGTCATAATTTTGGGGGAAAGTCATCATTTTGGCGATTTTGGAAAAGTCATAATTTGAGATTTGGAGAAAAAGTCTGAATTTTGGGAAAAAGACATAATTTTTGATTTTCAGAAAGAAGCCAACAGAGAAAAAACTCAGTTTTGTGCATGACAGGATGTATGCTTCCTCCACGACCTCCAAAACCACAGCAACACGCAACTTATGCTAATGGCGCTAATTACCCAACGTATGCAGGTTAGCATCCGGCAGTTTCTATGCCCTAAAGACCCTAATATACATTTATATCATAACACTTTGGGGTCCTCAACATGTCCGGGTTCACTAAGCTGAAAAATAGACTATATTATAATAAGGAAATATAAAGTAGAGTTTTTGTGTTGGCCTCGAAGGAATGTCAGTAGAAGGAAGATGGATCAGGCGTGAGTTTGTCCCAGGTGAAAATCCCCCTCCTCATTTCATTAAAACTGACAGAAAAACCAATGTTGGTCTCCTTAGTTTTGTCTCGCCCTCATCCTCCTCCCCCTCCTCCTTCCCCTCCTCCTCCCCCTCCTCCTTCCCCTCCTCCTCCCCCTCCCCCTCCTCCTCCTCCCCCCCTCATCCTCCTCATCATTGTGTGCTTCGTTTTAAATTAAGTTTTCAGTTTACAGATGCAGTTGCCAAAGCTCTTGGTGCAGAAGTGTGATGTGCTGTTGTCTCATTTCACTCAATAAAGACTGGCTTTGTTTGAAAATGTGCCGTCGTCTCTTCACAGGCACTCGTATCAGCGGTGCAATGGTAAAAAAAAGTGTAATTACACAAGTACTTAAGGCTCAGTCAGTAGGGGCTTGGACTGGGAGCTGTAGGGTCGCCGGTTCAAGTCCCCGAACAGACTTGGATGGAGTATGGAGCGTGGACTGCTACCTGGAGAGGTCCCAGTTCACCTCCTGGGCCCTGCTGTGGTGCCCTTGAGCAAGGCACCGGACAACCCCCTCCCCCACTCCCATTGCTGCCCACTGCTCCTAGTACTAGACTCCTGGTACTAGGATGGGTTAAAAGCATTTATTATTTTGAGGGTTTCCTGCTTTTCCTTAAAACGCATCAAATTGAATCTCAAAATAAAGCCTTAAATGGTAAGAAGTACATTTACCCAAGTACTGTATTTAAGTACACTTTTGAGGTACTTTACTTGAGTATTTCCATGTTCTACTCCTCTACAGTTCAGAGGTCAATGTGTACTTTAACCATCCAGAGACACACAAACAATGAAACAGCGCCATCCAGTGGTGATACGTGGAGAGATATTCACAACAGCAGAAACAAAGGGAACACATCTATATAAAACTGATCAATGTTTCCTTTGAATTAATATACTTTATTTACTGTATATATTAATTTATTTATTTTTGTTGAATAAATAGACTATCTGTATTTTTTGTATTTATTTATTTAATATACTTTATTATTATTCATTTATTTAATATGCTTTTTTATTTATTTTTTAAAGAATGAATATACTTTATTTATATTTTTTACTTTATTTATTTAATATACTTTATATACATTTGTTTTATTATAAATATACTATATTTATGTATTTAATATACTTTATTATTATTATTCATTTATTTAATATCATTTATATATATAATTTTTTTTAAGAATGAATGTGCTTTGTTTATTTATTTTTATTGTATTTTTTTCTTTTGATTTTATTGATTTAATGTACTCTATTATAATTGGTTTCTTATTTTATTATTTACATTTGTACGTGGAAATACTGTGTGGACCAATCACACGGCGCCAACTGGACGTTGCTCCCGGAACGTTCTGACTTCGACCAATCAGAGGAGAATGCGTGGAGGAACAGAAAAAACGTGGGACCTCTCGACCAATGACGGGGCGAGTTAGTGTGACGCAGCACCGGAAAACAATCATTTTACCGGCTGCGTCTGAGTCTCTTACACGGTGTCTTTTTCCAGCGGTTCTAGACATTAAAACCACCCAGTTTTCAGGTATTTTCTGCCGAAAGATGTTGTGTTTAAGCGGGCTGTCGCTGGCCCTGGTTCTCAGTCTGTATCCCGGTTCTTCTGAAGCCCTGAAGGAAGGAGAGTGTGAAGGTAAGCCTGGCTGCGAGCTGTTAGCTTAGCATAGCTCACTCCAACATCGGATAAATGTCAGCTTTTATTATACATTTATTATATATTACAATGTCCATTCATGTCTGTAAAGTGTGGGAATATCAGGTAAAGATGGTACGTTTTTTTAGAATTTATATACTATTAATTTTTATTTTTTTGTGGGAGAGAAACTCCATTTTAAGGGAACACAGGGATTTTAGCCTTGCAGACCATTTACATGCACTAAAACCTATAAAACACTACAGGAGAGGGGACACCACAGAAGAAGAATACAACTTTACTTTAGCCTTACATTTGCATTTCCTCCACTATCACATTTACATTTATGTTACAGCAGCTTTAGGTATTCAAAGCCTTGTATAAATTACATATAAATGTTATTTGCTGTAACCCAGTGGTTCCCAGTTGTGTTGTTGTGTGAGGATTCACCTGCTTTTCTCTTGTATTCAACCCTTTCTAATCGTGTTAAACCCAGCTGCTGCTCAAATGAAAATCACTTGTATAACTCTCCCTTAATACAAATGCATTTAAACTTCACATGACACTGATTTCAGGGTTTCAATTGCTCTCATTTTGACAGAGAGAAAGTACTCACTTCTGGCAGTATTGAGTTACTAGAGATTTTAAATGAGACACCTGAGCTTGCTTTGATGGATTACTCCACCATCAGATAACTGTCAACAAGGGCCATTCGTCTCCTTTCGTCCGGCAGGGGCTCAGTCAGTAGGGGCTTGGACTGTGAGCCGTAGGGTCGCTGGTTCAAGTCCCCGACCAGACCTAAATATGGAGTGTGGACTGCTACTTGGAGAGGTCCCAGTTCACCTCCTGCCCTGCTGTGGTGCCCTTGAGCAAGGCACTGGACACCCCCCTTCCCCCCTCACTCCTATTTCTCCCCGGGTGCTGTACAATAGCTGCCCACTGCTCCTGGGGCTAAACTCCTGGTGCTAGACTCCTGGGGCTAGACTCCTGGGGCTAGACTCCTGGGGCTAGACTCCTGGTGCTAGACTCCTGGTGCTAGACTCCTGGTGCCTGGTGCTAGACTCCTGGTGCTAGACTCCTGGGGCTAGACTCCTGGTGCTAGACTCCTGGGGCTAGACTCCTGGTGCTAGACTCCTGGTGCTAGACTCCTGGTGCCTGGTGCTAGACTCCTGGTGCTAGACTCCTGGGGCTAGACTCCTGGTGCTAGACTCCTGGTGCCTGGTGCTAGACTCCTGGGGCTAGACTCCTGGTGCTAGACTCCTGGGGCTAGACTCCTGGGGCTAGACTCCTGGGGCTAGACTCCTGGGGCTAGACTCCTGGTGCTAGACTCCTGGGGCTAGACTCCTGGGGCTAGACTCCTGGGGCTAGACTCCTGGGGCTAGACTCCTGGTTCTAGACTCCTGGGGCTAGACTCCTGGGGCTAGACTCCTGGTTCTAGACTCCTGGGGCTAGACTCCTGGGGCTAGACTCCTGGTGCTAGACTCCTGGGGCTAGACTCCTGGTGCTAGGATGGGTTAAAAGCAGAGAACACATGTCCCTGTGTGCTCTGCATGTGAGACATTACAGAGGGTTTCATCCCTCCCATTCTATTCTATTTATAGAGGTGTTAGCTGTCTGTAAAGTGTAGGAATATCCGGTGAAGATGGGGTGGTTTTTGTAGAATTTAAACACTTAATTCTATTATTTTTGTGGAAGAAAAACTGCCTCTGGAGTGAACCCTAATATTTCTACGTACTCTGCAATCCCCATGTTCTTTTCTCATAACGTTTGGTCATGTTTTAGGATCTTTACACACATTTCTTCACTAATCTTTAGGGTCATTTTTCTGACATTTTTAACATTTGTTGTGGATATATTTCTGCAACTTTTCCCGAATGTTCAGGACATCTTTCTTGACATTTTTACACACATTTCAGATATTCTTCAGGTCTCTTTCAGACATGTTGTGGTCACGTGCTCTGTGTCATGAAAGCTACTGGATGCCTTCATTTCCCTTTTGATCAATAAACGTAACCTGATCTAATGTAAAAAAAACAAAACAATCCTGACATCCACATAGAGACAAGATAAGAAGTGCTTTATTGGTCCCAATTTGGACATTTTTGCGTTGCAGCAGCATAAAAAGACAAGGCATTGTACATACGTGTTTTTCAGTGTGTGTGTTCGTCTAACTCACGGTTCCTCTCTCTGTGTGTGTGTGTGTGTGTGTTCGTCTAACTCACCTTTCCTGTGTTTCAGTGTGTGTGTGTGTGTGTTCGTCTAACTCACGGGTCCTCTGTGTTTCAGTGTGTGTGTTCGTCTAACTAACGTTTCTCTCAGTTTCAGTGTGTGTGTGTAACTCAAGGTTCTCTGTGTTTCAGTGTGTGTGTGTGTGTGTAACTCACGGTTCTCTGTGTTTCAGTGTGTGTGTGTGTGTAACTCACGGTTCTGTGTTTCAGTGTGTGTGTGTAACTCACGGTTCTGTGTGTGTGTGTGTAACTCACGGTTATCTGTGTGTGTGTGTAACTCACGGTTCTCTGTGTTTCAGTGTGTGTTCGTCTAACTCACGGTTCTCTGTGTTTCAGTGTGTGTTCGTCTAACTCACGGTTCTCTGTGTTTCAGTGTGTGTTCGTCTAACTCACGGTTCTCTCTGTTTCAGTGTGTGTGTTCGTCTAACTCACGGTTCCTCTGTGTTTCAGTGTGTGTTCGTCTAACTCACGGTTCTCTGTGTTTCAGTGTGTGTGTTCGTCTAACTCACGGTTCTCTGTGTTTCAGTGTGTGTGTTCGTCTAACTCACGGTTCTCTGTGTTTCAGTGTGTGTTCGTCTAACTCACGGTCCTCTGTGTTTCAGTGTGTGTTCGTCTAACTCACGGTTCTCTGTGTTTCAGTGTGTGTGTTCGTCTAACTCACGGTTCTCTGTGTTTCAGTGTGTGTGTTCGTCTAACTCACGGTTCTCTGTGTTTCAGTGTGTGTTCGTCTAACTCACGGTCCTCTGTGTTTCAGTGTGTGTTCGTCTAACTCACGGTTCTCTGTGTTTCAGTGCGTGTGTTCGTCTAACTCACGGTTCTCTGTGTTTCAGTGCGTGTGTTCGTCTAACTCACGGTTCTCTGTTTCAGTGTGTGTGTTCGTCTAACTCACGGTTCTCTGTGTTTCAGTGTGTGTTCGTCTAACTCACGGTTCTCTGTGTTTCAGTGTGTGTTCGTCTAACTCACGGTTCTCTGTGTTTCAGTGTGTGTTCGTCTAACTCACGGTTCTCTGTGTTTCAGTGTGTTCGTCTAACTCACGGTTCTCTGTGTTTCAGTGTGTGTTCGTCTAACTCACGGTTCTCTGTGTTTCAGTGTGTGTTCGTCTAACTCACGGTTCCTCTGTGTTTCAGTGCGTGTGTTCGTCTAACTCACGGTTCTCTGTGTTTCAGTGTGTGTGTTCGTCTAACTCACGGTTCCTCTGTGTTTCAGTGCGTGTGTTCGTCTAACTCACGGTTCTCTGTTTCAGTGTGTGTTCGTCTAACTCACGGTTCTCTGTGTTTCAGTGTGTGTGTTCGTCTAACTCACGGTTCTCTGTGTTTCAGTGTGTGTTCGTCTAACTCACGGTTCTCTGTTTCAGTGTGTGTTCGTCTAACTCACGGTTCTCTGTGTTTCAGTGTGTGTTCGTCTAACTCACGGTTCTCTGTGTTTCAGTGTGTGTTCGTCTAACTCACGGTTCTCTGTGTTTCAGTGTGTGTGTTCGTCTAACTCACGGTTCTCTGTGTTTCAGTGTGTGTTCGTCTAACTCACGGTTCTCTGTGTTTCAGTGTGTGTTCGTCTAACTCACGGTTCTCTGTGTTTCAGTGTGTGTTCGTCTAACTCACGGTTCTCTGTTTCAGTGTGTGTTCGTCTAACTCACGGTTCTCTGTGTTTCAGTGTGTGTTCGTCTAACTCACGGTTCTCTGTGTTTCAGTGTGTGTTCGTCTAACTCACGGTTCTCTGTGTTTCAGTGTGTGTTCGTCTAACTCACGGTTCTCTGTGTTTCAGTGTGTGTTCGTCTAACTCACGGTTCTCTGTGTTTCAGTGTGTGTTCGTCTAACTCACGGTTCTCTGTTTCAGTGTGTGTTCGTCTAACTCACGGTTCTCTGTGTTTCAGTGTGTGTTCGTCTAACTCACGGTTCCTCTGTGTTTCAGTGTGTGTTCGTCTAACTCACGGTTCTCTGTGTTTCAGTGTGTGTGTTCGTCTAACTCACGGTTCTCTGTGTTTCAGTGTGTGTTCGTCTAACTCACGGTTCTCTGTTTCAGTGTGTTCGTCTAACTCACGGTTCTCTGTGTTTTAGTGTGTGTTCGTCTAACTCACGGTTCTCTGTGTTTCAGTGTGTTCGTCTAACTCACGGTTCTCTGTGTTTCAGTGTGTGTGTTCGTCTAACTCACGGTTCTCTGTGTTTCAGTGTGTGTTCGTCTAACTCACGGTTCTCTGTGTTTTAGTGTGTGTGTTCGTCTAACTCACGGTTCTCTGTGTTTCAGTGTGTTCGTCTAACTCACGGTTCTCTGTGTTTCAGTGTGTGTGTTCGTCTAACTCACGGTTCTCTGTGTTTCAGTGTGTGTGTTCGTCTAACTCACGGTTCTCTGTGTTTCAGTGTGTGTTCGTCTAACTCACGGTTCTCTCTGTTTCAGTGTGTGTTCGTCTAACTCACGGTTCTCTCTCTTTCAGTGTGTGTGACCTTCCTGGGGAAGTTCTACCAGTCTCTGCACGACAACAACGTCAACTTTAAGAGCGCAGACATTGAGACGGCGCTCGTAAAGACCTGCAAAGATGCTAAAGGGAAAGAAAACCGCTTCGTAAGTCGACTGCAGATCAATAATACATCCTCTCCACCAATGGATGAGTTTCAGGAGATTAAAAACCTAATTCCTCCCGTTTCTCCTCCTCCTCTTTTCTCCTCCAGTGTTACTACATCGGGGCGACGAGCGACGCCGCCACTAAGATCGTGAACGAGGTTTCCAAACCTCTGAGCTACCACGCGCCGGTGGAGAAGATCTGTGAGAAACTGAAGAAGAAGGACTCGCAGATCTGTGAACTCAGATATGGTGAGAAGAGAGGGGGGGACGTTATTTAAAAAAACACATGTTGTCCAAAACCCTGAGAGGAACACCTGCTCCGTTGTTTCTGAGGATTTAGCGTTAAGAGCTAACGACGGTATGTAACATCCAGTCAATCTGAAATCCTAGAGTAAACGTATTAAAGAGGCGTGCACACATTCATAACACCACTGCATGGCTATGGTCACAAGTAACATTGGTAACAGCTTCATAACAGTGACAAGGTGAAGAAGCAGCTAGTTCATTAATTCTGTTCATTGGACAGTGTTCATTGTATCACCATCTAATACAAAAACAAGTAATCCCCCCCCCCCCCCCGTGTCAAATATCTGAAATGTGACATGTCACAATGGGCTTTAATGGTAAAGTAACTCTTATTTATAACTTCATTAATGGGGAGGATTTTTTGGTTTAAATTAGTTTGAACATTCTTTGAATTGAAGAATAAGAACATATTAACTAAATATAATTCAATCAGCTAAATGAACTGAGCAGATCATCATCATATTTCTAATTGTGCATATATGTCACTTTGGGTTTACTGTGAAAGTTTAGGGTTAAAGTCCGATCAGTGTCACAGCGATGTTTGTCATTTGTTTCGTATCAATTTGATCAATACACGTTTCCACAACAGGTTAAATGTAATAAAGTACATGTTATATAAGCATTTTAATTCTTAAAGGGCTTGAAGCTTAACTTTTAGCAACAAAACAAAAGCTTTTGAAATGTGGCTCGTTCTGTCCCATCTTGGACATGTTGCTATGGGAACACAAAGTCACATGACCTGGCCCATGACCCAGCAGACTGTTCAGGGTGTGTCACTCAGGGAGATAAAAACAAGGCTAAGGAACTTTCCAGAACATTTAAAGGTCATGTGACACCTGTGGGTCCTTATGGGTTAACACATATACTTAAAGGAACAAAAGGTGTTCAGGATAAGCAAGTGAAACAGAAAAGTAAAATGCAAATATTTATATACCAAGGAGAAGTTGCACAATAAAATATAATTAAGAGTTATATAAATATAAGAAAGTCAAATAAAGATATTTATTTGAAAATAAAATGTCAAATAAAAACATTAAAATATTTAAACAAACAAAAGACATAAAGTAAGAATAAAATACAAAAAATGTATACAACAATAAAACGTTGTACAGTGAAATATATAATTAAATCAGTTGTATAAATCTAAAAATGTAAGATACAAATATTTATGTAAAAATATAAGAAAGTAAAATAAAGACTTAAAAATGGCAAAGAAAAAATAAAAACAAAAGATTTATAAAAACAACAGACATTAAACTGTCACTTACTTTAATATATATATATATATATATATATATATATATATATATATATATATATATATATATATATATATATATATATATATATATATATATATATATATATATATATATATATATATATAATTGGACGGCGTTGATTCTATCAAAATCCAATAGAAAAATTGTTCAAAACTGTCACTGAAAAAAAACATTTATTTTGGACAAACTGAGCTTAAAATATAAATGCGACTTTGACCAGAATGATTAAATATTCATATACAAATAAAAAGTATGAACAATATACTAAACAAATATATATTTTTTAAAGGTATCCATTAATGTCCAAAAGATATCCAATCATAGATCGAATTAAATGTAATACAAATTATTATAAAATCTAAAAAGTTGGAGCTAAAATATATTTATGTAAACGTCAGATGTGAAATTAAAATCTCCAATAAAAGTTAAAATATATACACAATGTGAAACGGAAGATAAAATGAAAATGAGAATATAAAAATAAGAAATTAACAAAAAGATACAATAAAATATTAAATAAAAGAAATAATCTGCAATAAAAAGATTACAAATATATATTTTATATAGAAGTAAAAAGATGAAATCAAAATGATAATAAACTAAAATATTAAAACGAAAAACATAGAATAAGACTAAAATACAAATATTTATACAACAATAAAAATTAAATATAATTATAAACAATAAGTTTAAGTGTGCACGATTTACTATTTATTGTATCTTTTTTATATATATATATATATATATATATATATATATATATATATATATATATATATATATATATATATATATATATATATATATATATATATATATATATATACCTACCTAGAGCAGTGTTTCTCAAAGTGTGGTCCGCGGATCACTGGTGGTGTGTGAGTATATCGGTAAAATTTCACATTTGAAATAAACTAATTTAATTTAAAGTGGACTTATTATTATTATTATTATGCTATATTTCAACAATATATTGTAGGGCCATACCTATACAAAACATGTCTGTGAAGTCTTTTGCTTAAAATACCAAACAGATCACCTGTTGTAGCCATGCCTAATACTGCTCATACCCCTCTATTGCAGCCCTGTTCCAAACAGGCTGATTCTGCTAGCCACGCCCCTTTGTAGCGTCACGCAACTTTCCCCTGCTACCGGGGAGAAGCTCAGCTAAACGCTGCGGTGATTAAATGCCATGTTATGCTCGCAACCACTAACCAAGCTTTATTTCTGAAACAGTATGGAGCTCAAACCTTTCTCTCTCGCAGGGTTTACCACAAGGACATTACGTTACACATATTCTCTCCAGTAGCCTACAGCGTTAGCTCTGAGTGTTAGCATGCTTGCTAATGTAAACACAGAGCATATTACTCCCAAAACACCTCGCGCATTATTTCTGATACAGCACATAGCTTGACATGTTCTTTGTGTTTACCGCTAGAACAGTGCCATTATATGTGTGTACATATATATCTATCTATCTATCTATATCTATCTAGCTATATCTATCTATCTATATCTATCTGGCTATATCTATCTATCTATCTATCTATATAGATATAGATATATATCTATATCTATAGATATATAGATATAGATATAGATATATATCTATATCTATAGATATATAGATATAGATATATATCAACTTTACTCTACATGCCTCCTGCAGACATCCTGCTGAATATACAGACACACAGCTTAGAGAGGGGATTCAGCTTGAGACGACTGTATACAGAGACGATAGGTTGGGACGTGTCACGTGTGCCGGAGACGATAGGTTGGGACGTGTCACGTGTGCCGGAGACGATAGGTTGTGACGTGTCGCGTGTGCCGGAGACGATAGGTTGTCGCGTGTGCCGGAGACGATAGGTTGTGACGTGTCGCGTGTGCCGGAGACGATAGGTTGGGGCGTGTCGCGTGTGCCGGAGACGATAGGTTGGGACGTGTCATGTGTGCTTGAGACGATAGGTTGTGACGTGTCGCGTGTGCCGGAGACGATAGGTTGTGACGTGTCGCGTGTGCCGGAGACGATAGGTTGGGACGTGTCGCGTGTGCCGGAGACGATAGGTTGGGACGTGTCGCGTGTGCCGGAGACGATAGGTTGTGACGTGTCGCGTGTGCCGGAGACGATAGGTTGGGACGTGTCATGTGTGCTGGAGACGATAGGTTGGGGCGTATGCCGGAGACGATGAGTTGGGACGTGTGCCGGAGACGATGGGTTGGGACGTGTTGCGTGTGCCGGAGACGATGAGTTGGGGCGTGTGCCGGAGACGATGGGTTGGGACGTGTCACGGCGGCCGGATGTCGCGCCAATAACGTTATAGGAGTGGAAAACATTTTTTTTAGTCTGTTGGCTCGGACATAAACTCCGTAATAAATGTAGTCTACATTTCATAAGAGGTGAAAAACCTGAGCATTTTAAATCGCATTTTAACGAAATGCTTATATAATCTGTAGTTGTATTTGTATTGTTGATTTATTGTGTGAACGAGACGATGTAGAGAAGTTAAGCTGTCATTATTAGGCTGTCATTTGTTATGTCCTGTTGGAGTGGTGAGCAGGCCTCTTGTTTTTGGGGAGTTGGGTGGTCTGCGAGTGTTTTTTTTTATTGGTTAAGTTGTCCTTGGTATGAAAGCGTTTGAGAAACACTGTACTAAAGATAACCCCTTAACCCCCGCAGACAAACAGCTGGACCTGACCTCGGTGGACCTGAAGAAGCTGAAGGTGAAGGACCTGAAGAAGATCCTGGAGGAGTGGGATGAGACCTGCAAAGGCTGCGCTGAGAAGTCCGACTTCATCCGAAAGATCACAGAGTTGATGCCCAAACACGCGCCTGCAGCCGCTCAGGCACGGACTGACCTGTAGCCGGAGGGACACACAGCTTTGGACTTCATTTGGAGGAAGAAGAAGAGGAGGAGGAGGAGGAGGAAGAAGAGTTTTGTCCCACATGTCTGTCTCTGTCTTTTAGAAATCATCTGGTACACTGATTCAGAGGTCTGATGAAAGGGGACTGAGAGCCCTAAGCTCAAACTGAAGTCATCATTTAGTGGAGTTTCACCCTCAACATCAAAGCTCCGATGTTCTGTCTACTCAAAAAGCCCATGGAAATATGTCAGAGCATGAAATACGACTAATTGACTTAATAAATCTTGACTCAAACCACCAATCAGTCGGTTTAGATGTTCAAAACGTGACGAATTCTCAAAAGAAAGTCAGTATACTCTCACAGTGCATTAATACATTTGATTTTGTCCAATAATTAAATAGTTTCTCCATCAATATTCAAGCACCAATGTTCTGATTACCAAAAAAGCCCGTTAGGTTCATGGAAATATCTCAAAGAATGAACAACGACTAATTGACTAAATCACTCTGACTCGGCTGAGACTAGAACCAACACTCGGTCGACTAAGAGCCTCAAAACGTGAACAGTTGCACAAATGGAGCATTAACAAGTGGATTTAGTTCACTATTCGGTTATCTCCTTAAATATTCGTGCAAAAGCCCTACTTTAAATAGTTTGTTTGAATAAGATGTCCTTTAGCCTGATAGAACATTTAAAAATGATGTTATTCAAAAGAAACCAAAACAACATATTAGTCGTCTAAAAGGCTCAACGTGACGTATTCTACATTAAATCTCCAAATGGAGCGTTAACACGTGGCTCTATTTGATGAGTTCCTCCACCATGTGCAGCTCCTCTCCCAATCCTCCATTCACCAAGATAAGTTATTAAGCGTGAAATAAAGCTTTAAGAAATGACTATCGTCTGAGTTAAAGGGACCATCGAGTCGACTGAGCCGGTGAAAACGTGACCGATGCTCCGTCAAACGGTTTATATGTTTAAAGTGAAAGAAGCCCTCCATGTCCCACTACCCACAATCCACTGCAGTACCAAACGCCAAGGAGCTCCCATTACGTCGCTGCTCCTCCTCCGTCATTCAAACCCAGTGAAGATGGAGTCTTCCTCATCGCGCTGTTCTTCGGAGGCCATTTGGACGGTCCGGCGTGCAGGAGGACTCTCTGAAGCAGCTTCAATGTGCTTTAGGGTCTAGGCCTGTAGCCACTCCCCTTCTCTCTTTCTGAACATCCATTTTGTTTTCATTTACAGACGGACGAAAGTCACCCATATTGCAGCCTGGGGGTCAAACTAAATGTGCCATTATTATTAAAAAAAGAAACGTGTGAACTTGTTTATCTCCTCATTTCTGTATCGTCAGGGCTACCCCCCCAAATTAACAAAGACGCTTCAACCTAGACGTTCTTTAGCTGCTGCTCGTGTGTTAGTTTAATAACTGTTCATACACGACGTGAGAAAATGCTCTGTTTTGTCGTTAAATATCATTTTAACCTGATCATTTCTGGGTTTTTGAGACTCAGTGCTCACCTGTGTGTCTCTCACCTGTGTGTCTCTCACCTGTGTGTCTCTCACCTGTCTGTCTCTCACCTGTCTGTCTCTCTCCTGTGTGTCTCTCACCTGTGTCTCTCACCTCTGTGTCTCTCACCTGTGTCTCTCTCACCTGTCTCTCTCACCTGTGTCTCTCTCACCTGTCTGTCTCTCTCACCTGTGTCTCTCTCACCTGTCTGTCTCTCACCTGTCTGTCTCTCTCCCTGTCCTCTCTCCCTCTTTCTCTCTCCCTCTCCTTCTTTTTCTCTCTCCCTCTCTCTCTGCTGCTTCAGCCCAATATCTGTGTCCTGCTCCATGTGTGGGGTCTCCGGGGCCCAGCAGCAGGGGTTCCAAAACAAGATATAGACAAGACAGATTTTCAAGACATTTTATTAAGACATTTTATTGACCAGTTTAGCAAATATTCTGCAGGTGAATCGATAATGGAAATCATATGTATGTGCAGCAAAGGCGCGTCTGTGCTTCATGAGGAATACTTAGGAGAATTGGGTGCTTTTTCCGGGGCAATTTTGGTGACTTTTGTACCAGTTTAATGTGGGTGTGGGTGACTTCTGTTAAAGCACATTTATTGTATTCATCCTACCAGTAATACATAATTATTAGTAAGGATTTCTCTGTGTACTGTTTATTTGGGGTGTTTGTTTGTCCTGTGGTTTCATCCAACCAGGACTTGGATCATAGGATTGTTTAGATATAATAATTAAGATAGAAAATAGACCAGGGGGTTTAAATATTGCTCCTTCACATTCGACCGCACTAATGAACATCAAATTAAAAACTGTACGGTTATGTTTTCCCTGAAGGTAAATACTGCTGAATAATATACACATGTAGCAGTAAGGGGTCCATATTTAATGTAACTGAACGGTGATAAAGGGTTTGTTCGATATACAGGAACTCAAAATGTGCCGTTTCACATTTACCTGTCGTTTGTTACCTCTGTATGATTCTACTTTTTCATTAAAATGTGAAAAACGAGTGAAAGGAGAGCGTGACCTTACCTAAAGCAGAGACACTACATACTGATATACACCTGAACATCAGCAGGAGAGGACTCTTTAAAGCAGAGACACTACATACTGATATACACCTGAACATCAGCAGGAGAGGACTCTTTAAAGTAGAGACACTACATACTGATATACACCTGATCATCAGCAGGAGAGGACTCTTTAAAGTAGAGACACTACATACTGATATACACCTGAACATCAGCAGGAGAGGACTCTTTCAAGTAGAGACACTACATACTGATATACACCTGAACATCAGCAGGAGAGGACTCTTTAAAGTAGAGACACTACATACTGATATACACCTGAACATCAGCAGGAGAGGACTCTTTAAAGTAGACACTACATACTGATATACACCTGAACATCAGCAGGAGAGGACTCTTTAAAGTAGAGACACTACATACTGATATACACCTGAACATCAGCAGGAGAGGACTCTTTCAAGTAGAGACACTACATACTGATATACACCTGAACATCAGCAGGAGAGGACTCTTTAAAGTAGAGACACTACATACTGATATACACCTGAACATCAGCAGGAGAGGACTCTTTAAAGTAGAGACACTACATACTGATATACACCTGAACATCAGCAGGAGAGGACTCTTTAAAGTAGAGACACTACATACTGATATACACCTGAACATCAGTAGGAGAGGACTCTTTAAAGTAGAGACACTACATACTGATATACACCTGAACATCAGCAGGAGAGGACTCTTTAAAGTAGAGACACTACATACTGATATACACCTGAACATCAGCAGGAGAGGACTCTTTAAAGTAGAGACTCTACATACTGATATACACCTGAACATCAGCAGGAGAGGACTCTTTAAAGTAGAGACACTACATACTGATATACACCTGAACATCAGCAGGAGAGGACTCTTTAAAGTAGAGACTCTACATACTGATATACACCTGAACATCAGCAGGAGAGGACTCTTTAAAGTAGAGACACTACATACTGATATACACCTGAACATCACCAGGAGAGGACTCTTTAAAGTAGAGACACTACATACTGATATACACCTGAACATCAGCAGGAGAGGACTCTTTAAAGTAGAGACACTACATGCTGATATACACCTGAACATCAGCAGGAGAGGACTCTTTAAAGTAGAGACACTACATACTGATATACACCTGAACATCAGCAGGAGAGGACTCTTTAAAGTAGAGACACTACATACTGATATACACCTGAACATCAGCAGGAGAGGACTCTTTAAAGTAGAGACACTACATACTGATATACACCTGAACATCAGCAGGAGAGGACTCTTTAAAGTAGAGACACTACATACTGATATACATCTGAACATCAGCAGGAGAGGACTGAATGTAATGATATTCCGCTCGTCTTCTTATAAAGCACAATCTATGTTTTCACTGCCAAAATATATCTATGGAAGAGGATGAGTTAAATTTTTTATTTGTAGATCTGAGGAAAAATCAAAATGTTGAGGAAAAAAACGTAGAATTCAAATTTTATTTATTTTGTCCGATGTCAAAAATAAATTAGATAGGTACTTTATTGATCCCAAATTGGGAAATTGTTATAGACTTACTAATAATACACTTTTAGCTTTTATTACCTTCTTATCTTTTATATTGTGCCATATGGATGCAATAAACATTTTGTTTAGTCAGTCCAATTATTCTTGTTGAACAGAAACGTTCCCAAATTTAAAATTAGTTGGAAAAATCTAATCAAATCCATCACTTTTAAAAAAAAACGTCTTCATCTTTCCGTCATGACGTCACGTTACGCTTCGTCATCGCGTCATCCCCCCCAGTCAGTTAAAGCACAATAAAATATTGATCAAATACACTTTTAGTTTTGATAACCTTCTTATTGTTAATGTTTAGAACAGTGTTGTTGTGATTAATAATAAACGAATTTTGATTATTTCTATAGAATCTAAAATAAAACGTCATGACGTCACGTTACGTTGCGTCACCCCCTGCCCCCTCCCCCCCGCCCCTCTCTCTCCTCTCCTCCTCGGGGAAAGCGCACATTCCTATTGTCCAAGATGGCGGCGTAGGGTGCAGATCCTCCCGGGCTGAAATGTTTTTAACGGAGTTTACGATTTTTATATCGACACCTGTTCCAGTATCTCGCGTGCGGAGATAGCGCGTGCTTCCCGGATCCGCGTCGCGCTCTCTAAGCTGCTGGAAGTCCGATTCCCGTCCCGAAGGCACCGGGAAGTTTGAGCTCCACCGCCGGCCTTCACACTATGTTCTTTAAACCGGGATAATAAAGACTATAATAACCACAGATTAGAGGAACCGTTAACCGGATTCTCTTATCTACAAACTGCCAGGATTCCCGCGGTGATCGCGAGCGTTTTACCCGTACTGCTGGAACATTCCATTATGTTTTTAAAATAGGGATAAATAGACTCTAATAAAACGTTCTTAGAAGAAAAACAGGAGAAATTATTGTTTATTGTTTTCCTAAAAGTGGTTGTTTGTCTACAGTTAGGCGTTTTGCACAGTACACACATTATTTATTTAGCCTTCAGCTGCTGCAGTGTGTTTCCGTCGTGTTCCCATCTCCCTGCTGGAAGTGAGCTGCTCCACCACCGGGTAAACCATTATGATTATTACATAGATATAAATACACTCTGATAAAAACCTACTTATGAAGATAAAACTGACAACATTATTGTTTATTTTGTCCTAAAACTGATTGTTTTCTAAACACAGTAAATAGTATTTATCTGGAGTGTGCTTTCCCTTACTAACCCTGCTGGAAACCATGACATTATGTTGATAAAATAAGGATACAAAAGTACTTATCTGAACAAAAATACAAGTAATTGTTTTCTAAAATGGACTGTTTTTTGAAATAAGGCCTTTTATATAGTATACATGTACATTTACTGTCCTGTTAACTAACCCTGCTGGAACCATGACATTATGTTAATACATTAAGGATAAGAACTTACTTAAAATACACGTAATTGTTTTCTAAAATTGACTATTTTCTAAAACAAGGCCTTTTTATATAGTACACATGTCCTGTTAACTAACCCTGCTGGCACAATGATATTATGTTGATAACATAAGGATAAAAACGTACTTAACTGAACAAAAATACACATCATTGTTTTCTAAAATGGACTGTTTCCTAAAATAAGGCCTTTTAGCATGCATGTACATTTCCCGTCCTGTTTCACTAACCCTGCTGGAACCATGACATTATGTTAATGAAAGAGGTATTAAATAGACTCTAATAAAAACGTACTTATAATAAAACCCAGTATATTGTTTCAGTCGGTGCCCCAGCAGCAGAGGATGAAGCGTCAGAGGGAGAGCAGTCCGTCGGGCAGTAAGAGGCCCAGGGAGCGCAGAGAGGACCCCCCTCTGGCCCTGCTGCTGGCTGAGAGCAGGGGCTACCACCGCAGGAGCCGGAGCCGCGAGAAGACCCGCACCCTGGTGAGACCTCCAACCAATACAGCCAATAGGTGACCTTTAACTTCAGTTTCTTCCGTGTAGGGATACACGAAAGAAACTGACTTTAAAGGTCACCTATTATGCAAAATCCTCTTCTCCATGTCTCTTCTACATCAACATGTGTCCCCTCTTCTTCATGTCTCTTCTACATCAACATGTGTCCCCTCTTCTTCATGTATCTTCTACATCAACATGTGTCCCCTCTTCTTATCTTCTTCATGTCTCTTCTACATCAACATGTGTCCCCTCTTCTTCATGTCTCTTCTACATCAACATGTGTCCCCTCTTCTCCATGTCTCTTCTACATCAACATGTGTCCCCTCTTCTTCATGTCTCTTCTACATCAACATGTGTCCCCTCTTCTTCATGTCTCTTCTACATCAACATGTGTCCCCTCTTCTCCATGTCTCTTCTACATCAACATGTGTCCCCTCTTCTTCATGTCTCTTCTACATCAACATGTGTCCCCTCTTCCTCATGTCTCTTCTACATCAACATGTGTCCCCTCTTCTTCATGTCTCTTCTACATCAACATGTGTCCCCTCTTCCTCATGTCTCTTCTACATCAACATGTGTCCCCTCTTCCTCATGTCTCTTCTACATCAACATGTGTCCCCTCTTCTCCATGTCTCTTCTACATCAACATGTGTCCCCTCTTCTTCATGTCTCTTCTACATCAACATGTGTCCCCTCTTCTCCATGTCTCTTCTACATCAACATGTGTCCCCTCTTCTCCATGTCTCTTCTACATCAACATGTGTCCCCTCTTCTTCATGTCTCTTCTACATCAACATGTGTCCCCTCTTCTTCATGTCTCTTCTACATCAACATGTGTCCCCTCTTCTTCATGTCTCTTCTACATCAACATGTGTCCCCTCTTCTTCATGTCTCTCCTACATCAACATGTGTCCCCTCTTCTTCATGTCTCTTCTACATCAACATGTGTCCCCTCTTCTTCATGTCTCTCCTACATCAACATGTGTCCCCTCTTCTTCATGTCTCTTCTTCATCAACATGTGTCCCCTCTACTTCATGTCTCTTCTACATCAACATGTGTCCCCTCTTCTTCATGTCTCTTCTACATCAACATGTGTCCCCTCTTCTTTATGTCTCTTCTACATCAACATGTGTCACCTCTTCTTCATGTCTCTTCTACATCAACATGTGTCCCCTCTTCTTCATGTCTCTTCTACATCAACATGTGTCCCCTCTTCTTCATGTCTCTTCTACATCAACATGTGTCCCCTCTTCTTTATGTCTCTTCTACATCAACATGTGTCACCTCTTCTTCATGTCTCTTCTCCATCAACATGTGTCCCCTCTTCTTCATGTCTCTTCTCCATCAACATGTGTCCCCTCTTCTTCATGTCTCTTCTACATCAACATGTGTCCCCTCTTCTTCAAGTCTCTTCTACATCAACATGTGTCCCCTCTGTGGAAAAAGACTCTGAAAGTTTCAGGAACAAAGATTCTCTCTCTTTTTGATCCATTTCTATAAAAACCTGTCTGAAAATGAGCTGATCAGATTTTGCCCACTTTATGATGTCATAACGATGTTTTGTCTTGTGTAACCATTAGCCAATCAGCAACCAAGGTAACCCCCCCCCCCCTTATCACCTGAATCTCCTCCTAGAGCTCCATTGAGTTCTTTGTAACCAAATCTCTCTCAGAGGGGCGTGGGGAGGCCTCTCACGATAATTAATTTTGTTGGACGATACATTTTCCAGGAAATTATTGCGATAAAGGATAATATTGTCGGCACTGTTGTAAGACCATTTTAGACCACTGACATAATGATAATATATAATAATAATTCAAGTACATCCTTTCAAACATAACTTTTTATTGAACATTCAACATTGCAAATGAAATGTGAAATAATATTAAAATATATAAATGATAGATATACAGTGGGGCAAAAAAGTATTTAGTCAGCCACCAATTGAGCAAGTTCTCCCACTTAAAAAGATGAGAGGTCTGTAATGTTCATCCTAGCTACACTTCAACTATGAGAGACAGAATGGGGGGAAAGAATCAAGGAAATCACATTGTAAGATTTTTAATGAATTAATTGGTAAATTCCTCGGTAAAATAAGTATTTGGTCACCTACAAACAAACAAGATGTCTGGCTCTCACAGACCTGTAACTTCTTCTTTGAGAGCCTCCTCTGTCCTCCACTCGTTAACTGTATTAATGACACCTGTTTGAACTCGTTATCAGTATAAAAGACACCTGTCCACAACCTCAAACAGTCACACTCCAAACTCCACTATGGCCAAGACCAAAGAGCTGTCAAAGGACACCAGATACTAAATGGTAGACCTGCACCAGGCTGGGAAGACTGAATCTGCAATAGGTAAGCAGCTTGGAGTGAAGAAATCAACTGTGGGAGCAATTATTAGAAAATGGAAGACATACAAGACCACTGATAATCTCCCTCCATCTGGGGCTCCACGCAAGACCTCACCCCGTGGGTCAAAATGAGAAACAAGAACGGTGAGCAAAGATCCCAGAACCACACGGGGGGACCTAGTCAATGACCTGCAGAGAGCTGGGACCAAAGTAACAAAGGCTACCATCAGTAACACACTACGCCGCCAGGGACTCAAATCCTGCAGTGCCAGACGTGTCCCCCTGCTTAAGCCAGGACATGTCCAGGCCCGTCTGAAGTTTGCTAGAGAGCATTGAGATGATCCAGAAGAGGAGTGGGAGAATGTCATATGGTCAGATGAAACCAAAATAGAACTTTTTGGTAAAAACTCAACTAGACGTGTTTGGAGGAGAAAGAATGCTGAGTTGCATCCAAAGAACACCTACTGTGAAACATGGGGGGGGGGACATCATGCTTTGGGGCTGTTGTTCTGCAAAGGGACCAGGACCACTGATCCGTGTAAAGGAAAGAATGAATGGGGCCATGGATCGTGAGATTTTGAGTGACAACCTCCTTCCATCAGCAAGGGCATTGAAGATGAAACGTGGCTGGGTCTTTCAGCATGACAATGATCCCAAACACACCACCCGGGCAACGAAGGAGTGGCTTCGTAAGAAGCATTTCAAGGTCCTGGAGTGGCCTAGCCAGTCTCCAGATCTCAACCCCATAGAAAATCTTTGGAGGGAGTTGAAAGTCCGTGTTGCCTAGCGACAGCCCCAAAGCATCACTGCTCTAGAGGAGATCTGCATGGAGGAATGGGCCTAAATACCAGCAACAGTGAAAACCTTGTGAAGACTTACAGAAAGCGTTTGACCTCTGTCATTGCCAACAAAGGGTATATAACCAGGGGTGCACACAACTTTCTCAGTGAGGTACTCAGATGAGTACCTGGAGTCAGTGTTTGGTACTCCAACTTCCGGCTCCCCTCAAAGTTCCCATGAAGCCCTCTGTATCGCGAATGTCAGCGGGTGGGGGTGCTAGTGGAGTATGATGAAGCCCTCTGTATCACGAATGTCAACGGGGGGGGGGGGGGGAGGGGGGTAGTAGTAGAGTGCAGAGCTTCGTGACCACAGAGCGTGTGAACGTTGTGATCAGCTGTTTTAGCGCAGTGCTGCTGTACAGGCCGACGTTAACAGCAGCCCTGTCTGTGCACACGGAGACTGACTCCGTCGTCCGATGATCTAACCGCCATCTGGAAAAGCTTCACATATACATCAGTACGCAAATGCGCTTTGTTACACAACTGACGGTACGCATTTCAGATTGTTGCCGCGCATGCGTACCTGCGTACCAGTTATGTGCACCCCTGTATATAACAAAGTATTGAGATGAACTTTTGTTATTGACCAAATACTTATTTTCCATCATTTGCAAATAAAGTCTTTAAAAATCCTACAATGTGATTTCCTGGATTCTTTCCCCCCATTCTGTCTCTCATAGTTGAAGTGTAGCTAGGATGAACATTACAGGCCTCTCATCTTTTTAAGTGGGAGAACTTGCACAATTGGTGGCTGACTAAATACTTTGTTGCCCCACTGTATAAGGGTCACACCCTTATGTAAACGGCAATTTATCGAGCTCGGAAAAGTTATCGAGTCCATTTGTATTTATCGTACGCTAAGTCAATTTGTCGATTATCACGACAGACCTAGGCGTGGGGATTTACTCTTTCTTTTCATCTTTCTAAAGTAACAGACAGAGGCCCAATCCCAAACCACGCCCTACACGTCACCTGCAGGAAACAGCGTCTGAGGGCTTCCTAATATTCAATAAACTATGAATGTTTTATATCCATGTAACGGGAAGAAACTCAGCTAACTGACCCACAAAGCTAGCGCTGAGCCTATGAATTAGCCACGAGCGAAAAATGCTAACGGCGTGTTGCACAGAAACTCACTCATAACACCCTTATTACTTATTTTAGATCCACGCCCAACCCATCGATCTGATCGGTACATGCATCCTCACTCCATGATTAGAACTCGCGAAGCTATTAACAAGAACAGACATCAAAACATGTGGCGCTAGGTAGCTAAACACGCTACCTGTGTCGTTGTCTGGTCAAAAGTGGTCTTCAATGGCATTAAAACAATCAAAACGCTGCTGAAGTTAATCAATAGGTTAATCCATTGTGTCTTTGTCCCTTTGAAATGATTTCTGATAATCCATAAGCAATAAACCTGCTTTTCCGTTTCCAGATGTCAGAGCGAGAGATAGGTTCACTCTGATGCAAACCTGCATGCGCAAAGCCCCCACCTTCTTTTTTTTACCATGAATGAGTGGAGAAATTCCCCTTCGATTCTATTGGCTCTAACGGTCAGAAAGAGATGTCAATCATCAAAATCGACCAATGGGTTCCAGAGAAACGCTAGAAACGGCCATTTCCACCCAAATCACCTCAGGTGGAGTTTTTTTCCGCTAAACCTAAAAAGGTCAAATGTCACTTGTTTTGCATCAATCTTGATACAGGGTACTTATGATATGTTGTGCTTTGGATTCCTAAAGCTTTTAGTCTACCTTACCTTCATCCCAGGGTAGTTTTCACTATAAGTAAAAAAAGAAATGTGGGCGGACACTATCATTTACAGTTTTTTACCATGTTCAATCTGAATGTTCTTTCAAATAATGATAAGAACATACTCTGTTATTGCTGCCTGTAAATGACACACTAAAGACGTGTTTGTGGTTCTGGTTCTGCAGCCCCGGCTCAGAGAGGACCGTGCTGCGGTTCTGGACCTCCAGCAGCACAGGGGGGGAGACCTCAGTCTGTTGGGACGCCCCCCGCTCAGAACCACAGCTGCAGAACCCCCGCCCCCCCGGCCCGGGACCCTGGAGTACAAGACGCTGCTCATCAGTAACCTGGGAGCACAGGTGTGGTATTTTTATTTATTTTATTTTATTTTATTTTATTTTATTTTATTTTATTTTATTTTATTTTTTATTTTTTTTATTTTTTTTATTTTATTTATTTTATTTTATTTTATTTTATTTTTTTTATTTATTTTTTTTATTTTATTTTATTTTTTTATTTACAACCAAGAAGGAGCATGACACCAATATTAACCCCCTTTTTTCCACTTATCCCAGACACAGAACACATTCTCCACACATCCAATAAAACAATAAAAAGTAAATAAATGACATCAAAGAAACAACTACACGCGCTTTTCCTCGTGCTCAAAGACGCTTTAAGTAAAAACAGAAACAGTATAAAGAAAAATCAAACTGCAACACATCTTCTTAATACGGACTGTTCCCAAGCTTAGCTGAGAAGTGTGAGAAGTAGTGAATATAGATAAACATTAGCAAATAAGAATCACACATCGATATTACTTTTATTTATTTGTTAAAAAAAGTTTTCATTATAAAGGAAAATCAAACAGAATGTCATTAAGCCTTCAAATACATATCACATCAAATATACCTCCACCCCAGCATGAGAGACAACAACTTCAAAACACGACACAAAAAACAGAGTAAATGAGATAAGTACACACGTTCTCATTAGACACAAAAACACATACACACGCAGTCCCATTTGTTACGTTCCCTCCTGAGGCCTGTACGACGAAGCTGGTTCTCTTTTTAGCGGGCTAGATCTCCATGGTAACTGATGCTGAGCGGCTAACCTGCCCCGGAGCAGGTTAGGTTGCAGGCTAAGAGATCAACTCAGTGAAAGCACTGCCTGCTGACCAATCAGAGCTCAGTGTGCGGAGTTTAAAGCGATCAAGTCATATTACAGGAGAAAGGAAATGCAGAAAAGCTGCCGTTGCAGGAAAGACGGCCGGCAGAAATCAGCGACTGTGTGAACGTGAACATGAATAGAATATCACCTCCCATCTTCAGAGCAATCTGACTATTAGAACATTAGCGTTAAGAAAGCTTACTTAAATATCTGCCACAACATAAGTAACCGGATCAGAGTAACATTAAGTACAGTCCGCGGCATATCACATCATAATGTATCATATATCTCCTGATCTGAGTCAGCTGAGCCGTATCTGGCCGTGCAACACTCACAGTGTCACATACTGTATGCAGAAGTATTATTTTAAGCAACACATTAGGTTGAGGAAACACTCGAGTCAAATGTAATGAAAGTCAGGTGGTGTCTTAGACGGGGCAGTGATATCATAAACCTGTTCATGTACGCATTCAAACACTTGTTCTGTTACCAGCTGTATTCACCTTGCAGGTGCAGCTATGTGGCTTTGATCCTGGATCAAGTGTTTAAGTCATGGATGTTTAAAGTTTAACTTCTTCAT